>NC_143444.1:17432912-17732912 GCF_987193195.1 Phasianus colchicus | reverse complement strand
CCTGTCTCGCTTCAAGTGCTTTACTGAACTGGAGTTGTTGAGCAGTGCCTGCTTTGCTGGGAGCTGTTATTTAGTTCTTTACAG
Organism: Phasianus colchicus; assembly: GCF_987193195.1. Lineage (NCBI taxonomy): Eukaryota > Metazoa > Chordata > Aves > Galliformes > Phasianidae > Phasianus > Phasianus colchicus. The sequence goes on along the minus strand of NC_143444.1, from coordinate 17,732,828 downwards.
CTAGGGGGCTGGAGTTGTGTTTTTTTTTGTTTGTTTGTTTTTACTTCAGAGCTCTTATTGACTCAAGTGATGGTAAAAACCTTGACTTGAAGTTATTACCCTTTGCTTCATACTGAAAAGCTATGTTCTTGTAGTAAAGCTGCATGGAAGAGAAAGAACTTGCCACTTCCTAGGTCTCTTCAGACAATCTGCTCATATGAAGGGCTGCACAGCATGATTGGATTTGATGGGAAGTATAAAGAGTAAACTTAAGTACTAAGCTAACTTTGTTCAGTTATCAAAGCAGGATTACTCGTGGTTTACTGTAGCATTCAATCCTGATCACTTGTACTTTGTTCTGAAACAGTATTGTTCTAGAAGATGCTTCTGATAGATAAGGTTAGTGTTGCTTTTAACTGTCATGCTTGTGTGTGGATGTGTGTTTTCAGAAAATGTAATATTGCATAGTACGTGCGATGTGGAAATGAATCCTTCAGTCCTTTAATTTATTAAAAGAAAAAAACGTAGCTGGGTGCTTTGTCCAATTTATAAGTACATAACAGTAAGTAATAGAAACAGATGATGGGAGGTAGGGATGACTGTTCACAGCACGCTTCCTGCTGGAGTGTTAACAAAACTTATTCTACTTCCATTTCAGCGTGATAAAAATTATGCTCTGTTTTGACTAGAATCAATACAAAATGATTTCTGAGATCAGGCAAAGATGATAACAAAGATAGCTGTTTGACCCTACTGGGAGTAGTAATAGCATGTGTGCTTTCAGCTCTGTCAGAACCTAACAGAACTTATTGTACCATCCAGAATCCCCAGGTTATCTAGTAGTATGCCACATTTAAATATTTCATAAAGAATTTGAAAAATTGCACTATGATTTTACAGTTGAAAAACTTGAGATAGAAATAAAATGCTGAGCAGCCCTATGCAAGTTTAATCAGAGGTAAGCAGCCCTGTTAAAAGGGCTATGTGTAGATACTGTATGAGAAAGCAGCATATCATCTAGGAAAATAATGTAGAGTGGAGATCTGAATACACTGAACTTCAGTACTCTGCTTGTAGCAAAACTGGTAAGATTTCCCACCATATACAGGATGTTGTCCACCTCCATCTTGATCTCAGCTCAGTGCTGCTGAAGTCCTTATAGGCCCTTTATCTAATAGTACCAAATGAGAATACAAACATGCTCTAGTTAACACATCAGTACATGTGGTGTTAAATTACAGCACTGCCTTGTTATAGCAGTGTGATATCCTTGAGGACTGCAAAACTTACCCTGTGCTTACCTGACTTCTTGACTAGACTTCATAGTGCACTTTGTTCTGCTGGATCAGCAGTGCTGCTCATGCTGGCTGGACAGCTAATTCAGAGCTGGTTCAGGTGTGTACACATACTCCAAGGTTCCCCGCTTCTGGAACAAGTGAAATGCTAGTTGTCCAGACAGTTGTCCTTAGAGACATTCAGGGGCAGGCAGGACTGTGGGCTGGTCTCTGTGCAATGGAATTGTAGGTGTCCCTCTTTCTTGCAAGGGAGTTGGACTATAGATCTTTAAAGGTCCCTTTCAACTCAAATGATTCTGTGATATTTCCTTACTCCACACTGTTTCTAGTGAGGCTACATGAATCATCTTAGCTATGTCTAGGATCTTTGGCTGTTTATGATTTTACTGAGAATCAGTTTATTTGAAAGCATACTGAAGATAGAAGAGCATCTATGTACAATTTCCTGTCTTTTCCCAGAGGGAAGATGGTCTTTAGGTAAATGGTCAACTTTTCTGCAGCTGGCCTCTCTTGTACTTTTACTACTCACAAAGACTGAAGATGATAGTCTGTACAATAATTAAAAATATCCTGGTAGAGAAACCTTGCACCACTTAAGTAATGAGTATTCTCTAGTATTTTCTTAGCATGCTTTGCTTTCTGATGTCCTGAGCGTAGCAGCACAATGAATGGGCATCATGAGATGTCTGACTTTTGGAAACTAAGAGGATAAAAATTAATTTTCTATTGTAGCGCTTATCTTGGTATGCAGAATTAAGTAGATACTCTTGAGACTTACTTTAAAATGCTGGAGGGATAGTGCTGATACCATTGTTTTATGGTTATGTATTCATATTTCTCAGCATGAGGAAGACCCAAGAATGTAGTTATGAGAATAAAAGGGCACTAAAATTGAGCCTGAAAATCTAATTTAATGTGGCTGGAAGAGGTCTGACTCAGTACTAGTCATGTTGGTACTGGGATGAAAGACTTAGTGTGCTGTTGAGTAAGGTGCTTTCTGAGAAAGTTATAAAATGTACAGCATGCCACAGACATCAATCTCAGTCTAGACATGTTGGGATTGCTTTTGGTATGATCTTGCTTAGGATGAAGAGCCGAGGAGACTTTTCATACTTCTTCAAACTTGCCTGAAGATTTCTTTGGAACCTGGAATTAAGGACTGTTTGTAGTTTTGACACAATTTCTGTTTTCAACATTGCTGTACTGATTTCAAAATTTAAGTGGGATGTGTTGGGACAGCAAGGGAGGGCTGTTCTTACATCTTCTTAGGCATAACTTGAGTGTAATCTGTGCTATTTGCCTTACATCTTCCATGGCATGTATAGGCAGACATGTTTGACAACATGGCACGCCTGCAGTCATCTCCTCCTGCACTGGTTTGGATAAGCATTACCTGAGCACTGATGAACTGTGTCTGTCTCTCCTGAAGAGGCAGATGTATTTCCCATGCTGTTCTATTCTCTCCTCTCCACCCCTGGTATTCTCACTCATCTTTTTCCTATACTTGGAGTTCTTTAGCTTACTTGCTTAGACTCTGTGAAGTATCGTTTAAAATGCTTTTTATCAGAGTAGCACTCAAAAGAGAATGGTATAGATAATCTTACATCCCACTGGAAGCTGAAAACTCCGAGTTATGTAGCATCAAATGATATTACCTTAGTTCAGTCATTCCAGCTGTTATAGAATTTTCTTACAAGAAAATGACTATGCAGAATTTCCACAGTCGAACAGGAAGGATGTTCAGAGGAGAACTTGCTGCAGCTCTTGATAAAGACAAGGACATGCAGATGGTGTAATTGCCAGTACCAAGTGGGAGCTGCCTGTGGACTCTGTTACCATGAGCTGGCTAAGCTTACCCTGTGGCCAAGAGATCAGCATGATGCAGGCTGAAGGGCACCTTGGATGTTTGGCATAGCAGGTCTGGGCCTGCTGATGAGCCTGGCTGGATCCAGAGCTCCTTGGTGTTCAGTGGTCTGGCAGTCTGCAGAACTACATCTTGTCTATACTCCCATTTAAAAAAAAAAAAAAAAAAAAAAGCCTTCTGGAAAGCTTTCTAGTTACTTTTCATGCTTGAATGGGTTTTGCTGTGTTTTTTGAGGAATCATCAAGCAGACTATTGATGGTAGAGTTTTAAGTAGCTGATTGTTTGATGATTGTAATATCTATGTGAAGTTTTGGTACACTATTTAAAATTCCCTTTTAACAGAGAGCACATGGAACATACAAGTGTTTGAAGAAATGGAAACTAATGCAATTTAAAAAAAGACATTTAGTGGAGAAAGTTTTCCCTGAGAAATACACATTAAATAAGTTCAAATAAGGTCAAATTGTTACTTAAATGCTAGCGAGAATCAAAATGTGAATCTACCTTTTGAGTTCTTTGTACATCAATGCAACAAAGCTCTGCTTATTTGTATTTATGGCAATCAATATTTTAGGTGCTAGTAAGCTTAATAAAAGATGCAAATTAATATATTTGTAGTTTAGAAGAATTAAAAGGCTGGGAAAATGAGTGGAAAATAAATCCATAGTCTAGCAAAGTGACTGCATACAATTTGGCTGAAAATTTACATACAGTGTAATAAAAAGGAGGCCTCAATGCTATAATACTTATCTGTAAAGTGGAAACCCTTGCTCTGTCATATTTGTATCCCTGCCTGATATAGAATTAATATATATTTTTTAAATATACATCTGAGTTTGCAAGACCACTAAAGCTATACAAGCTGTTGCTCACTACTAGTAAAGTATATCAGAACTGATTCAGTCTGGATTCTGCTTGGTTTGGTAGGGACCTTGGAAAGCACTGTGATGGTAAAACATCACTGTGAATTAATACCTGCCCAGAATGCAGAAAACTTGCTTTCAAGAAGATCAGTTGCATTGATGCAGTGATTTGTAAAACAGACAGAGCAGGTGTATTTCTTCATTTTACTTTAGTTTCATTGCTGTCAGGTGGCTTGCCCATTCAGCTTTTTCATACCATCCAGAAATGTGGCTCTTAACTTGCTGTTTTTTTTCTTAGCTTTGTTTTGCAGTGATTTTTGTGTTGGTTGCTCTTCTCATCTGCTATTTGGTCTTGAGCTTGGAATGGAGCTGGGAATTACATTTCTGTTTTTATTGTGTATGCCTAGATGTTTCTCACTAAATCAGGCATTCCTAGGAGCATACCTTTTTTAGCTGGAGGGCAGTCTGCCTTCCAGATGCTGAGGTGACATCTTGAACTTGTCTTGATGTCTGGATAAGTGCTACTATTAAAGCTGAAACATGAACGTCTGAATCTGAATTTGTATTTAAAATTGCTCTCCAGCCAAGATCTCTATGAAATTAAATGTACTGATTTTTTTATAAGTGTACATATCCTGTAGTTTTGCAATAGTTTCATAATCAAGTTTAACCCTCAAAATATTTAACTTGGTTTCTTCCTACTATCCATCCTCGAGAATTAAGCTCAAGTAATTTGAAGCACTTAGGCAGAGCTCAGAGACTCAGTGGCTCATTGTTGTGTTGCCTACAGGTCTATAATTTGAACTACCTGTGCAACCAGAATGCTTGAAGATAAACCAGTCTCCTGGCAAGTTTTTGACCAGTGACATATTTTACTACCACAGGCTAATTCTTTACTGGTCTTGTTTAAGGAGAACTTGTTCAAGGATTTAATCTTTGTTTATTTGTGGCATTTAAGGAGAAGTTGACAAGAAAGATAATGGTCTTTTTAGCAGTGCTGCAGTATAGCTTGGAAATGCACAGTATGGTGTACCTAGTCCTACTTAAATTTCAGTAATGAGTCTTTTGTTTGTAAAGTAAATCAAATCAGAATAAAGCTTACTCCTAATTTAGATTAGAGTACAAGATAAAGTAGCTTGCTTGTATTAAGTGTACCAGAAGAAGGAAGCAGTAAAAATCAAGACTGCTTCTGTGTTTAGGTGAAGCTGTCTTCAGGATAATTTTTTTCCAGCTACTCAGAGGCCACCTATGTTGAACCTAAGAACGTTCAATATTCTGGGTAGTTAGGAGAGCTATTCACAGTATCCTTGCCAAGTTGTTTGTTAATCTAGTTTCCCAGCTTGCCATAAGAATGGTAGTGGTACTGCTGGATAGTAATTGCTGAATTCTACAAAGCTTTTTATCAGCTCGTGTGCTGCGCAGTTACCTGAAGCAGTAGCAGAGGAGGAAGGTAACTCATATGAAGTAAAAATGGAAGCATAACCTGATTTACTAAATTTTATACTAAAATGTGATTGCATTTTCTTCCAGAAATGAATGGACCTAATAGGCTTATGTAAGCAGCCTTCTCTAGAGAGAAAGGATTGTTTCTCAAGCAGCATAAGCCTGTTCCACATGTTATGTTCAGCAGTACTGTCCTGTTCACAGGAGTGTTGAGGAACTAGTTAATCCATACACAGATTGTTAAGATTGTCTATGGATGTGGTTGAGATCTTTGAAAGATCTTTAGGTATTTAATGGTTTGAAAGGTTGATATGGAAAATATAACACTTGTTATGATAGGCTTGAAGATTCTGTGCCTCTGGAATGGTTTTTGAGAAGTTTGGGAATGCCTTCAGGCTTTTTTTGAATACAAAAGGATAATCACTTGTATAAGTTTAATCATCACTCGTGACCTCTTCAGAAGGAACTGGAAAGAAGCTTTCTCTAATCTTGTTTGCATGTTGTTTACATTCAGTGGAATACACTTGCAAAACTACAATCCCCATGTAGCAGATCCTAAAACTAAGTTCATGGCACACAGGTGGTCAAAGTACATGTTCTGGAAGACCATATATCAAACATTCAACTTGAGTTGAGATCCCTTGTCAACAGAAGGCTGAAATTGAAAGAAGCTGCAGGTGCCTGAATCTTTAGAGTCTCTAAGATCCCTGTAGTGATCTCATTCTTCATGAAGTCAGAGCTGCCCCAGAACTCCCCCAGTACTTCGGCTTTTTGTTGGTTATGGTCACTTGAAGGAGGAGTTGGTGGCATGCCATTAGAAGGGGAAGTTTTAACCAATTAATGTTTTAGGTGATGAGTGTGGATGGGTGTGCGTTGTTTCAATTTTTCTTCGAGAATATTCATGACTATTTATCTATTCTAGGGTCACTGGGATACCTCTTGAAGTATGCTTTAGTTTTATAAATCTATTTTTATTAACTCAGTGTCAGAAGCAACAGTTAAATATTTAAGATTGCACTGGTTTTGTAAATTGTTTAAAAATAAAACCTCCTATCAGATATTAGCTTTTGGAGCCCATTTTTTTTGGGAGAGAAGAAAAGTTGTCCCTGACTGATTGTGTCTAAAATTATGTAAGCAGTAACCCAATTACAGGGTAATACAACATTAAGAAACCTTTTTGGGAGAAGGCATTTCTGGTGGTAATAGATATTTTTCAAAATGACAGCCTCATTCCTGTTCTAGATTTGTTTGTCTTTATTAAATTTGTAAATATGAAGTAATTAAAAATTGCCTAGATACTAGTGAATGTGATTGTATTGTCTTTATGGCCTGAGGCATGGTTCTAGTCTGGGGTAACTCCTGAAGTCATCACTTAGCCTGGGGCTATTTTTCTATGTCTCTTCTTCTGAGAAAGTGCCAATTGAATTTGGCTACTTTGAAAAGCTTTTATGGCTTTGATATGGGTTGAAAGCTGCCAGAGATGAGAATGATCAAACCCATTACACTCTAACATTATTCCATTTGTTTAGTCACTCTTGGTGCACAGATGGGATCTGAAAGAAAGCTGTCTTGAGCAAAATTATCATTAATAATTCACACTTCTTTACACTTGTATGTACTCTATTTCTCCAAAAGGAAAGCTATTGTATACCTGTTTTTGTATTTCTGTAATTGTGCATGTGCTTCATCAGGAAGTTTCAAGAAGTAGTCATTAAGAAGAAAAGAGATTTAAGTACCTAAACACTTAATATGGGGATGCACACTTTCTACTAGGAAGTGTTTCAAAACCACAGTGAGAACATAGCCTTCTTTCTAGGATATGCCTTAGGGACTGGCAAGTTTGTACTTGGAGGCAGGGAGGTGGCAAAGCATTTTATAGAAACAGACCTTAAAAATTACAAGGGTCAGTCTCCAGCTGAGTTCTTGGTCTACTTACACACTACTTTAGAACACTGTGGCATTAATTGAAGAAGGTATTTTGGTTTATGCTTATACTCAAGTACATTTTTAATAAGTTCAATTTTCTATTTTTCTAAAAGTAACTTTAAAAGAATAATAAAGCAAAAACATTAACCAGTGTTAATGACAGTAATGTGACTCAGCTGTTTCATCAAACCCTGAATTTTGTAACTAATATTAAACAAGAGTCTGTCATATTCCCTAAAATGGGTTTGTTACCAAGAGTTTTCTTTGTATCAAATAACATGTATGCATGAAATTATATTTCTTTCTCCAATAAGTGCTTAATTGTAAAAGCAATTTCTTAAAATGTTATCTGCCCTGTCCTAATAGGGGCTCCTAATAAGGTCCACCTGTTCTCCAGAAAATGAAGTACTCCCATTCTCACCCAAATTTGACTTTTCGCACTGTTTTAAATTCTCATCTAATTCTGTGATCTTTTCCAGATGTATACTTTATGTATATTAAGAAAATAATTTAAGGATGCTTACAGACTTTTTTTGCAAGTTGAGCTGGAGTGAATGAAGAAATTAATACTTTCAGCTGTGGTTAGAATGAATCTCAGCATTAGAATTGGTAGCTATAAATACAAAAACAATTTAGCTGAAATAGCTTTTAACAGTCAGCAATGACAAAGGAGTGTTACTTCATCTCTGCTTCAGGAGAAGTAGCTCTCAGATGGTGACTAAATATTTTACAGAGATGGTATCTTAAGTTGTTATACCTAGATTTTTTGCTTACTGAATCTTAGCTCTTTAAAAGTTCTGAACTGTTGTTGTAATACTCAGTTACTAGGATCCAAATGTTTCATAATCTGATGTTACCTTATTTCTCTCCAGGGGCTATTATTACCATCCTGTCCTTCTTCAGCTGCTTTCCCTTGAGTGGGCCTGGTAAGTTTCTGCATTTTCTTATGTAGTCTTGTCAAAACAAAGATTAATTTGGTTTTGGCCATTTCTCTCCCTTGAAAAGGAAATGTAGGGCAAGAATGTGTTTTTTCTTTAGACCTGCTATTTGTGTTGTTATAGCCACTAGTCAGCTCTGTTTATTGGAATTGAAAATTGCATTTAGAATACATTAAGAAAAATACAGTACATCATCACTCATTGTTATCTGTACTGCTTAACAAATTTATAGCAAGAAACTGGTAGTGCCTGTGGTATTGTGATTGGCACTGGATGTTTAATTGCTTTGTTTCAGTAAGTAAAGGCCTTTGTTTCTGAGAAATCTACTTTTTTGCCAAACCTTGGCATATCAAAAATGACTTAACTTTATTTCTTGAAGTCTTGTATGGCTTTTTTAATTTTCTTGTAGTTATTTGTTTAAAAACTATTTCCCAGTGAAATAGTGGTCCTGTAGGTTTTTCTCATTCTTGGTGTGATTGTGTGAGACTTTGACTTCTAGATTATCTTGCCTGAGCATGCTGTGCTCCATTAACATAGCTGTAGCAATGCAGAGCTTAACAGATCTTGATGCTTGCAGTAAGGCAGAAATTGTGATGAAAGCTGAAATGTTTGCCCTGTATTTTAATGGCTTTGCCTAAATAAAGTATACTTGACGCTTTTCCATCCAGAATGAAGACAAATGTGAAGATGGCATGTCCAAGGAATTTTAAAAGGTGTAGACCTCCTGACTGAGAGGCGCTGTGTATTTTATTCTTTTAAATAAAGTAAGTATGAATCAAGGCTACCTTGCTAGGGGTTAAATGTGCCTGTTTTATGTATATAGTATGCATGTGCTTATACATGGATGTATGACAGTAACAGGCAATTTGTGTTAGAAGGCTACACTTTCATTAGTATGCTTAAATGTTGTGGTGGAATAAGTCTGGGAGTTACATATAAATATGTGTAATGTAAAACTGCTTTTTTGAGGTGGGTTTTTTATTCCTTTATTAATTGGGAAAAATTATTTAATCCAGTATAAAATGATAAATTACAAGAATAGTGATTTGTACCATATGGCTTTGATTTTTTTTTTATTTTTTATAAGTAAAATAACTCAAACAGAAGGATTGCTAGTAATATTTCAGGTACTACTTTAACTCCTACCTGTTTATTTCTTTTACTTGACAATACCCAAATGTTTAATCAAAACACCCTGATTTCTTTTGGTACTTTCTTTTAAGTTTTTTGCATTTTGAGTAACTTTCACTAGAAAATAAAATGAAATCATGGCAAGGGTTAAGTGCCAGAAGTTCTTAGATCCTTTTGCTAAACTGTGGGTGTTAAACCAATGTTGTGTTACATGCACAAATCATGAAAACAATCATAAGCTTCAAGCATTTAATACAGAGAAATGTTTTTTTTAACAATTCTAAGGTTGTCTTTTTTTTCTTCTACCAGCTGCTGTTCTCTCACAGGTGAAAGTCATGATCACGCTAACAGAACTCAAATTCTTAGCAGATGCTCAGTCATCCTACCACATACTAAAACCATGGTGGGATGTCTTCTGGTATTACCTCACCATGATAATGCTGCTAGTTGCTGTGCTTGCTGGGGCACTTCAGCTTACTCAAACCAGAGTGTTGTGTTGTCTTCCTTGCAAGCTAGAATTTGACAATCATTGTGCCGTGCCTTGGGATTTAATTAAAACCAACCTTAACATGTCTGCTAGCTCTACTGCACAGATAATCATCCCACTTAAAATCCAGAATGATCTCCATCGGCAGCAGTATTCCTATATTGATGCAGTATGTTATGAGAGACAGCTTCATTGGTTTGCCAAATTTTTTCCATACCTAGTGCTTCTGCATACCTTTATTTTTGCAGCTTGCAGTAATTTCTGGCTTTACTATCCTAGTACAAGTTCCAGGCTTGAGCACTTTGTAGCAATTCTTCAGAAGTGTTTTGATTCTCCATGGACAACACGTGCCCTCTCAGAAACAGTTGCTGAGCAGTCTGTGAGGAAGTTGCCAGTTGCCAAATCAAAAGCAGTGATTTCATCGCCTGGGAGTTCAGCAGATGTAGGTGCCAGCAGACAGTCCCTGCCATATACACAACCTGGCTTGGAAACAACCGGAAGAGAAAATTCAAGTGTTCTTGACAAAAAAGAAGGAGAACAAGCTAAAGCTATATTTGAAAAAGTGAAGAAATTCAGAGTGCACGTTGAAGAGAAGGATGTCATATACAGAGTGTATATGAAACAGATCATAGTCAAAGTCATTGTGTTTGTAATAATAATAATTTATGTTCCCTATTATTTATCCTTTATTAAACTTGAAATTGATTGCATAGTTAATGTACAAGCCTTTACAGGCTACAAAAGGTACCAGTGTGTTTATTCGCTAGCAGAGATTTTTAAAGTTTTGGCTTCATTTTATGTTGTTTTAGTGATCTTCTATGGCTTAACTTGTACATATAGCTTGTGGTGGATGTTAAGAAGCTCACTTAAGCAATATTCTTTTGAGAAGTTGAGAGAGAAAAGTAACTACAGCGATATACCTGATGTGAAGAATGACTTTGCATTTATTCTCCACTTGGCAGACCAGTATGATCCTCTTTATTCCCAGCGATTTTCAATATTCTTGTCTGATTTGAGTGAAAACAAACTGAAACAGATAAATCTGAACAATGAATGGTCAGTGGAAAAACTGAAAAATAAGCTAGTAAGAAATTCCCAGGACAAGGTTGAACTTCACCTTTTCATGTTAAGTGGTCTTCCAGACAGTGTCTTCGAACTGACAGAAATAGAAGTCCTAAGCTTGGAACTTATTCCTGAAGCGAAACTTTCTTCAGCTGTGACCCAGCTAGTCAATCTCAAAGATCTCAACGTTTATCATTCATCAATAACTATGGATTATCCAGCAGTGAGCTTTTTAGAAGAAAATCTGAAAACGTTGCGGCTGAAATCTAGTGAGATGGGAAGAATTCCATTTTGGGTATTTCATCTGAAAAACCTCAAAGAATTGTGCTTAACAGGATATTTCATGCTTGATCATCACAACTCCATTTACAATGAAAGCTTTCAGGGGCTAAAAAATCTGAGATCAATTCACTTAAAAAACAACCTTTCTCGCATACCTCAAGTGGTTACAGATCTTCTGCCTTCTTTGCAACACTTATCTATCAACAACGAGGGGAATAAACTCATAGTGCTAAATAACTTGAAGAAGCTTGTGAATTTGAGAACCTTGGAATTAATCTGCTGTGATCTAGAGCGTATTCCTCATTCCATTTTTACCCTAAACAACTTGCATGAAATTGACTTAAGAGAAAATAATCTCAGAACGGTGGAAGAAATCATTAGCTTTCAACATCTTAAGAACTTGTCTTGCTTAAAGTTGTGGCACAACAGCATTTCATATATCCCAGTGCAAATTGGTGCATTATCAAACCTGGAACAATTGTATCTAAATTACAATAATATTAAAGATGTTCCATTGCAGCTGTTTCTTTGCAAAAAGTTACAGTATTTGGATCTTAGCTATAATAAGCTAACCTCCATCCCTGAAGAAATCGGTTATCTGAGCAATCTACAGTACTTGGCTTTGACTAAAAACCATGTAAGTAGAACTTTGAATTACTAATTTAAAAAATATTTTTAAAATTAATAATATATTGACTTGCATTCCTTCTGTGGCAGTTTCTGATTGAAAGTGCTTTTTTGGTGTACACGGTTAAAATAAACTCAGTGAAGATAAGAAGTAGGTGGTGCTTGTCCAATTGCTAGAACTTTGTGGTGTCATCAAAGCTTGTTTAATACTGAATAAGTACCACTCTGGTCTTGTAGTGGCTTAAGAACTCTGACCTATAATCCAGGATAGTACACGCCAGGTAGATGCTAAAATGTCTCTACTGTTCCTTACAGTCTATTCCATGTAGCATATTAATGGAAATTGGCAGTGTGACATTTTTACATTGTTTTGTCACAGTGAAAGCTTAGCAAATCAGCAGCTGGTTTATGAGCAGCACAGCTGCCTGGCTGGGATGGGGGAAATAATTATGCCTGGTAACCTCATCAGCAATGCTAAGCTGACTGGCTCATTATTGTAGGGTCCAGGTTTGACTTAAGACTTCTCTTCGAGTTTAGAACTGTTTTCACTGGTGAGATTGGTTTTAGATGTTAATGTCAATAACATGGATTGGGACTAATTACCACTGTGTGGTTAACTGCTTCTACAGGCTTCAAAACACTGGAGCTGCTAATGTTTCTCCACAGAATCTGCTTCATCTTCGTTAAATGATTCTTAGGAAATAGTGGTTTGTTTATTCACCCCTGTCACCTGCATGCATTTGTACAGACTTGAGTGTGCACACATGTATGTGCTCTCCCCTGCTGTGCTTCTGCTTTGACTTCTGCCAATAGCTAAGCATCTTCATAACAAAGCAGGTATATGAAAACACTGAGGTGTTCTCAGGCACTTTCTCACCTGATGATAAAACACTAGTTATCCCTTTCCATATTCTTCCATAAACAAAGAGCTTGCTTACCCTAAAACAAAATTGGGAAATATGAGAACGTGCAGCAGTGCGTTAACAAATTTTAATGTATATTATTTTTCTCTTCTCTCTTTTTTCTAGATTGAAATGTTGCCTGATAGATTGTTTCAGTGCAAAAAGCTGCAATTTCTTCTTCTGGGAAATAACAGTCTGATGAATTTGTCCCCTCTTGTGGGCCAGCTACTGAATCTTGTTCACTTAGAGCTCATTGGAAACTATCTTGAATCACTTCCTGCTGAACTGGAAGAATGTCAGTTCCTAAAACGGAATAGTCTAATTGTAGAAGAAAGGCTGTTAAAAACACTTCCACCTCGTGTAAGAGATCGCTTGCAGACCAGCTCAGATAAGTGCTAAGCTCAAACTAAAACTCTGCATCAGTGCATCCTGTAAGCCTTCTTGCTTAATACTCTCTTAAGGTCTGTATAGATGGAGAGAATAGCAGTTTACAGATTAGTCTTAAATGCATTGAACGGAGTTGATTGTATTGGGAAAGAAAAACATACTTAAACAAAAAATACAGCCTTTGACAGGTAATCATATGTTTAGAAAATCTGAAATATGAATTGCTGGTTGGATTCTGATTGAAATAATTTGATTAAATGCTAATGTATTGGAATGGAAGAGTTGATTGCCTGGCTATCATGAGTTTGTATATACTTTCTTTCCTATGAGGAAATTTTTTCCGTTGGTAGTGATAATTTTAAACAGTTTCATCTCCTGCCATATGAGGCCTAAGAACTGTCTGGAATTAGTTTCTAAATGCGAAGTCTTCACTAACTTAGAATGCTAAATTAAAAATTTAAACTTTTCAAGCAGTTCAATTGCATGGGATATACTGAAAATCTTTTTCACGGTACCTTAATTTTTGAAGGTTTTTGGCAAGTACTGAGTGTTAATTCTATAATTGTGGAAGATGCCATTTAAATCTTGCTAGTAAAGCCAGTTGGACAACAATACCTGAAACCACTTCCAATATTTTGTCTTAAAGATAGTAAGTACAAAATAAAACATTGCCTAGAAATTTGGATGAATCAGGACAATCTAGAGTAAGTGTTGTGCATGTGTACTAATCAAATTTTACAGTACTGATCATAAAGTTGGCAAACAGCACAAAATTATAAAGTTGTCTTCTGTATGTTGTGAGCATCCCAAATGTTAAGTGTAATGTATGTTGTTATTTAATGTTTTTCAATAGCCTCTCACTTACTGACTGCCTCAATGCTTCTTCTCCATGCCCAGTTATGATATTTTAGTGACTGGGAAGAAAATGAAAGAGGTTTAGGACTGAAAGACACAGTTAGAACAAACCAAATAATCACTTAATACTTAGTAAGTACTTGAGAAGGAAAAATAAGAGTTATAAGCCTTGTCTCTTCTAGGAATTGAATAATTTCATAAATTACAGTGATGAAATGAGTTCATATGCCATCCTTAATACTTGCAACACTGGATGGAAATAAAATGTTTCCTGACTTACTTCATTCTTCTGCTGTGCACTATTTTATTGTGTTTGGAGACTTTGCAGACATTTATCATGTTCACTTTAAAAGTTCTCCCTCTCGTGGGGGATGTTTGGGGGGGAGGGAGGGGGAAGGAGTATGCTTTCCAGAACCCTCAGACTTGAAAACTTCTTGTAGTATCTTGAAGTTCTTGAAAATGTAATCTGTTACAGTAAAATCAATAAGGTAAACTGTGCTCTTAACTACTGCATTTTCATAAAGTATGCTACCTATGCATTCCACTTTGTAAATATAAATAATCACAGATAAGTCAGTTTTAGTACTAGGGTGCTTCTAGTCATCTCTTCCCATTTCAGTGTCACTTACATGGAGAATAAGGTCTATTTTGAAAATATAAGCAAATCTGGTCAATGTGAAAGCAGGACATATCCCTATAGTAGCAGTGCAAGAAGTAAATAAAGTATGTCTTTATTCACTGTACTGATGGTGTTCCAAAGACTTCTGTAGCTAGAACACTTTTTTTTTCTCAGGGAGCCAATGCATTGTAACTTGTGTTTTATGTAGTTCTAGAAATGTTTAGTATAAGTTGATTAGTTGTATTCATGTGCAGATTAGTACAGCTGGGGTAATCTTTCATAGCATCCATAAGCAGCTTTCTCAAACTCTATTTACATCTGATTTTGAATTGCACAATAATTCATAGGTATTGATGTGGTTCGCAAACAGAGCCAGTTGTGCCAGCCATGGTAAATATGATTAAAATGGAGTACACTGATATGCACCCCTGTGGCTGGTGTTTTGTTAGTAATTGCAGTAGATTCCTGTCAGGACTTTGTAACTTAACACTGGAGAATGCTTCGTGGCAGAATTTGACACACAAGGCTTGCAGCCTAGCAATTTAAAAGAAAAAAGATTAAGCAAGTGTTTTCTTTGCGGCTTTTTTGAAATGAGAAAGCTGTGTTGAAAGTTAAATAGGTGAGTATATGGTTTTGTCCAATACCTTCAAATTTTTTAGTAGTGGATCTGCCCTCTTTATCAACACAAGAGACAGGTGAACGATGCTATCAGAGTGCATTTCTATTTCACTATGACAAAACTAGCGTAAGCTTTGAAAGGTACTTCATTTCTAAACTGTATAACCTCCAGTCCTTTGAACCAGTAAGAAATATGTGAGTATGCACGTGTTTTACAGTTTAAGTTGCATTTGTTATTCAGGCTTATTTTTTTCAATCTGCACCACTTCAAGAGGATTGGGTTTTTTGTTTTTTTTTTTTACTGAATGCTTGAGCGTTTACAAGACATCTAGAGAAAGGCCAGCGAGTTTAATGGCTAGAATCTCCAGCCTTGTTTTCAATCCACAGTGTGCCTTTATTACCCATTTTGTACCATTAAGCACAACTCTAGTGCTTAGAAATGGAGACAAAAGCAACTCTAAATTTCATACATTTATTTTGATCATGACCTTAATATTTAATATTTCTTCAAACTGAGGAGGTTTTCAGGGAATCAGTATAAATACACTATCATAAGTTTTGTACAATAAGCAGTGCTGGCATTTAGTCTTTGTATTTAATAATTGCTTTCAAAAAAAGCTTTTCAAGTTGTTTCAGTGTTGTGTTGACCCTTGTATTGTGACCTTCCATATCTTGAATGCTTTTTAAAAAAAAAATAAATTTTTTTGCATTACAATTCTATGAACTGTTTTTTATTTCCCATATGAGATGTGGTATTGAATATGAAGCTCAGAAAATCTGCTTCCAGCTATCTATATGCTAGCAGTTGTGTCTTCAGGAGACCATGAAAGAAAAAAACAGCAGTGGAAAATGAACACTGTGCTCCATTTCAAAGAAACGTTCTCATGTTCTGGGCTTGGAGGAGAAGCTCCTAGAAACAAGTTTGCATCTTAATAGTTGTTCTGCAAACTACAGGCCTTCCACTCAGCTCTTAGGAGCTGAGTAAAAGTGGAATGCAGCCTGGAATTGTACTGAGAGATGTGGGGAAAGCAATGATTCTCTTCCTGGTTTGTCCTTTACGGCTGTCACACAGTTAAAGTGCTAAAAATAATGCTGTTTGTATTAAGTCATGCATGTGTTTCAAGTGCTGCTTATACTGTGAGCTTGAGAATCTCATTTCTCTTGCCTAATAGTTTTCTTTGTGGGAAACTGTTTTTCTTCTCTTTTTTGAACAGAAGGAAAAAAAATTGTTGTGCATATATTACTTGTTCAAGTGCTGATTTTGGATCTTTTAAAACAAAAACCTTTCTTGTCAACTTTACAATACTGTCTCTCGGTGATGAAATTAAATATCTGGATCTATAGAAGCCTAGAACAACAGCTTTAATGAGATTGATTGCCTTACTTTACTAACGGATTTTCTATGAACTGGTTTAAAAAAAAAAAAGTTCCTGGTAATGTTAGTAAAGTAAGGCAATCAATCAAATCAAAGATTAATGCTCATGAAGGTCAGATTATTGTATTTCTAATGACTTTTTTGCCAGTATATTTACATCATGTTGACAGACTTAACTGGTATTTCTGCACTGGCTTTCCATCTTTTGAATGTGAGCTGAAGTTCTCTCTGTGATCCTTTCCAAGCGAATCTTTCCCTCTTCACTTTCTATCTCAATAAATGCTGGGATTATAGAAAACAATATAAGAGCAGCTGAAGTGTATTCTAGTAGTAACGTGGCCCCAAATCCTGAAAGCAGAAGGCAGTGTGTGCAATCCTATACTTTATATCAAGGATTTTATGGAACTCTGGATACTTCTGTAAATCAGTAATTGACAAAGCTGTCACCTTAGCCTTGGTGGGTGAGTCCTTTGAATGCCACAGTATGTTTTAACCTGGTGTTGAGCTCTACTATGCTGATATCCTACACACCCTGTGGGGAAATATATATATCTGGTTGAGAACTAAGGTACGAAAATGATCCCATTTTCTCACAGCAATAAACTAAGGCAATTCCAGCTCTGCACGTTGGTTGCTCTGTGTATGTGTATTGTATCTGAGGAGACACAGTGAAAAGATTTGCAAGTTTTTGAGCTAGCATCAAACTAGTTGCAATCTGGCTGTTACTGCAGCATGCTATTTAACTCCTAGTGGAGACAATTGGCTTGTGTGTCTCAGAAGGTGACTTTCAGTTGAGATGCAGAAACTGCAGCTTGCTTGCTGTCATGATGGAGTTGATAGCTAATGCAGACTGGCAACAGAGGAGGAATAGTACTTAACTAATTGGAAAAACTAAGTCCTACTACAGTGCTATCTGCTTGTAGGATATGGTAATGTCACTAGAATTCCTGTCTGAAGAAGTCACCATTGTGGCATTACATGAGTTCATCTCCTTTCTCTGCTGCCAGGACATATAGATGATGGAGAGGCAGTAGCAGTTCGCTCTGGGGCTGGATTGGCCTCTGAAGGGGTTTAGGAATTAACTCAATTTAGTGTGTTTAGTAAATGAAGTGTTACATTTGTCTTCTTGTTTCCTTATGTTCTTCCATTTATGTGAATATATCTGTTCTTTGTCCAACCTCTAATAACTCAATCTATTTTTATCACATTTGTACATTAGTGTTCTCTTTGCTAAGCAAGAGCTGGCTAAAAGGCTTTCAAGTTGGATGGCTTGTACATGCAAATCCCAAGAAATCTAATGATGTAGGAAGAAAAATCTGGATTTCTCCAAGGAAGGGGGAGGTGTCTTGGAAGAATTGTAGTTAGTGTTTATTGCCCAGCAAAGCTATTGGGATCTAACTGGGAAGTATTACTTGCTGGTAGGTGGTTATGATGTGTATGGTGCTTAACACAGTGAGGCATTAGTCTAAAGCACTTGTGGGCATGCTATTAAAAAGTCAGGTGAATGTGTTACTTAATATTGAAAATGCTATTGTGTATCACATAACTGATATTTCTGCTGTTTATAAGACTTACATATAAATATTCCTTAATTAAATAAACTTCCCTTCTTTTTCTCATTAATTCTTGCATATCTCCATGTTGCAGAACAAGTGCTATTGTCAAAATGCTTTGCAAAGCAGCTAACACAATTAGTATTTGAAAAGTATGTATGTATGAAAACTAAGTCTAGTGGAGGTCTGTGGGAATGCCAGTCACTACATTCTCAGTAATGACAACATGATACTTAATTTGCTAGTTTTCTGCCTCTAACAAGTTCAATTATCTTGGTACAGTCTGACAAGTACCAAAGCTTGTAGGAAAAAGGGATAACTAACAAGAACCTCCTCTTATGATGGATACTTAGGGTACAACTTTGCACTTGCTTGCCAAGAAATTATCCTTGGCCGCTGCTTTTTATAGTACTTTTTTTCAATTAAGTGGCAATAATTTCTAGAGGTGAACTACAATATACATATGGATACATATATACCTATAAGTATTGAATCCAGATCTAATATTAAATGTGTCTGGGGCACAGTTCTTATAGTAAATATGCTCTTCTATCTTAGTGTACCTCAGAATAGTAATTAAGTGGAAAGTGAAAGCATAAAAAATGCTTAAAACTTGTCAAGAATTTATAAGTAACATGCCTTGAAATAATCTTATTGGGTGACAGACATGCTCAGTTACCTTGGCTGTAGGGTTCCCTGAAAATTTAGAAGTAGGAGAGAAACTAATGAAGCCATCAAGGTATGCAGCCTGCAGTAGCTGGTTGTAAGACAAGACATTTATATTCCTGAATCAGTTCCTTATTCTACTGGTGAGGGACGCTGCTGGGTTTTATTCAAAGCAATCTGTCTTTCTTATAGGAAACTCATGAAGGAATGTAGGGCTATTCAAGGATTGATTCTGTGTGGTGCTGAGTTTGAGTAACTGTTTATGCAAAAGTGCTCAACTCCCACCCAAAGTCTGTGGGAGTTAAAACTAAGGCTTTTAAGTTAAGCTCACAAATAAAGATTAATAGTCAATAAGTGGTACTAAAGATATTTTTATGAAAAGCTTTGCATGTTTTATGTTGCCCTGCACTTAGTTCTTAATATATCAACAATGTTTGTGTTGGAAATGCAGAACTGTCAGTGGGAAGCTGGAACAGTGGGCAGATGGGAAAATGGAAAAAGCACAGGAGCTGAGTCTTCAGTCAGCAGTGAAATGGCAAATTGTTCGTGACAAGCTGTCTTTTAAGGCTTCGGCTTAATCAGTAAAGATCTGTCACTTTCCTTAGAGTAGTGCTCCAGTACCTTGCAGGCTCAGGAAAACAGAACTAGAGCAGAGGACTAGCCAGGGTTCAGGGATTTTCCTTCCCTGAAAGCTGTGTTCTCTTTTGTAGCAAAGTAACAATCATAGAATCATAGAATTACTCAGGATGGAAGGGACCTCAAGGATCATCAAGTCCAATCATCAAGTCCAACCGCAGCCTAGCCATAGTACCCTAACTCTAACAACCCTCTGCTAAATCATATCTCTGAGCACCACATCCAAACGGCGCTTAATGTCATGCTGCAGAAGTCTAGTATGCTTAATAAGGCTTTGAACTCCAAGCTGCAATATCTCTTTTCAGAATTCTCTATTTAGGGAAAACCTGCGTACAAGGTTGATTTTAGCCCTGCCTTTTCTCAGTGAGGCTTATTCTTAAGTGAGTTGTAAATTTAGTGATAATTGCCATAGGACAAAGGAATCTCCTACAACATCTAGTGATGCTGAGAGTAATCTCTGTTGTGTTTACCTAAACACTGCATCTTTCTGTAGTGAGGGCAGGGAGGTGCTAATTGCTGTGGCTCCTGCATATGCCCAGCTGGTTATTATGGCCTGGTGTGTTGGAGAACTGCTTGTGTTGTAGGAGAGAAAGAACTGGGAAGGGCACAATAGGGCTGATTCTTTTCATGGCAGTGCTATTTCATGTGAGTTTTGATTATTAGATAGAATTATGAGCATATTCAAGTGTAGAACATTGAGTAAAAAGTGAGAAGACTGGAAGATAAACTTAGTAATTCTCTAAAAATTCTTTGCTTTATGTTAAAGCTGGCAAAGGTGGTGGGGGGGAATACTGTGTGGAGGTGAAAGCTTTGGTTGTAGAACTGAGTCCCTCCTTATATGTGCATTTGCAGTTCACATTCTTAGCATTCGTTTAGCTGAGAGCTGTATTTTTGCCCTCTTCATAGAGTTAAGCCAGTGGCTTCTTTAATAGATACCTAAGTTTGTGGGTCAACAGGGAGGGGAGTAACACTTATCTTAATTCTTTTTCAGATAAAATATGCTAAAGAATCAAAAAGCTTTATTGTGAGGTGCAAGAGGCATGCATCCTGTGCAGCTGGTGACCTGATGCATTTGGAAATGCCAAGTAATGCCTTTGCCTTTCCCTCCCAAAATGCTACCTATGCTGAGAACATAATGAGCTGAGAGAAAAAAGTTGAGTAGCCCTAATAAAAGGATTGCAGTCAAGTGCTTGCACAAATGTATGAGGTATGTGTATGGTAATTTATTGAAAAGTAAGGATTAAACTACTGAGAGCTCAGAAGTAATCTGCTATACCCAGAAAGTTGAAACAAATGTTTACAGATACCATGTGCCCTTGCTTGTTAATGTTTTTCCACTTGTTTTATTTTTAAATCTCCTACTTAAGTAGCAGATGTTACTTAAATGCCGCATAAGGCATTTTACTGTAAAATGTCTTTTCTGCTTTATGCAGCTTAAGGCATACTTTACTCTGTCTCCCTCTACTGGCATTATCACATGACTGAGTGGGATTTCAAGCATTTTTAAAGAGATTTTTAAATCTCTTTAAAAAGAGTGTTTAGAATATTTTAATACATTCAATACAAATAATCTATGTCCTCTGAAGTTAGAATGTAAGCACACCTCACGTTTCCAGTTGCTGCAGTATGGATCAGAGCCATGAAAGCTCAGAGTGGAACACTTATGAGGCACAGCAGCACCAGTTCATCTTCATGCAGGCAGTTAGCCAATATGTGCAAAGCATACATACTGTCCAAATAGGAAAAAGAGGGAGAAAAAAAAATACCCTTATGTATTTCAGTGGCAATATATGCCTTTTCTCTGACTGGGTGTCTGAGAAGTTCTGATGCTTATTAGTGCAAACTGAGAAGTAAATGTTTGATACTAAGGGGATCAGAGATATTAAGCTCTATTGGAAAAGCTGTATTAAGTATGTAAGTTTTTTTTAAAGGGATGGGGAGCAAACAACTATCTTCAGTTCAGGAGGAATTAAATTGTTAGTTTTCTTCTCACTTCATGTGTATGTCAGAACTTTTACTTGTAAGCATGTTCTACTCACCTTTTTCTTTTTGCTAGTATCTGCATGGAGCAGTAGTCAGTATGCAACTTGGCCATTAGTTTGGAGTGTCTCCTTCCTAGTCCTTGAGTCACTTTCTTTAACTTTTTCCTGAAAATCTATTTTCTTCATATGCCTTGAGTGGCTCTCCTTGTAAGTACTTCATTTAATTTGGAGAAGTGGGAAATAAAACATTTGTTATTTTGAAGCTGTGGCTAAGATCTGAACAACTTCTAAACGAATCAGTTGTTTACAGTAGTTTTTATTACTTATTATGAATGTACAGTGTAACATACTCTACTCATGATTTTCAAACAATTGAATAAGTAGATCCGTTATGGAGAAGAGATGACATTAAATCGAATATGTAAGCTACTGATGTCTGGTGTCTGTGTTCCATTCCCATCTGGACAAATATTGCATCTAATGGGTTATGTTAGGTAAGAAACAGAGGATGGGTTGGCATGTATTCTCTTGCTGCCTTCCTTATTTACAGGGAGTTACAATTGTCTACCCGTTTCATTTCTGTGTTTAGGAAAATTGACTTCATCCCCTGATTTCAGGGAAGATGTCTTCCTTGACTGACTCCTCTCTTTGTCTAGTTCTTTCCAATCTGTGCACCATTGTCCTGTATTTAAATATCTTGGCACGTGTATAATGTAGGCTGTATAGCAGCCTTGCTGGGGTCATTGTTTTAGCTGGGGGTTTCTGTTCCATTACAGGTATGTACAATTACTTGTGTGCATGAGGAGGGCAACTATTCTTGTGTGCCAGCTGCAGTGAGATTTTTGTCTAGCTATTCATAGAAACATTTCACAGTAATTGTGCCACCAGGTATCCCCAGACTAGTCACTAGAGGTCAACATTATCATCTTCTAATAGAGCACTAAGTCTCACGTAATTAAAGGGCAATCTCTTGCTTGTAACAGATCACGCTTCTAAATGTTTGAGTTCATGATGAAGTGTTGCTGATACCGTCATTGTTCAAGGTTAAGAGAAGAGGAAAAGACAGGAGTCAGTAGTTTCTCTCAGTGTAGGCCTTTAAAAGATATCAGGAAGAAGGGATTATTAAAAAAAAAAAAACAGCTGAAGGTTTTTGCTTGTTGAGCCTGAGGTTACTTTTGGTGGGTGCTTTGGAACAGTGACAGAACCGACAGGGTAGGACAGTGAAAAAAGCCTTTATTCTGGGACTATTAATATGTCAGAGTTGTGTGATTGTCATCTAATATGTGTAGCCAGGGATTCCCATCAGTACAATGCATGCTTTACTAGCATCATAAGAACTCCTGGAAATCCCAAGAATTTTTCAGATGCAGAAGGTGTTATCTTTACATTCTTTCTTTGAGATAGATTTTAGAGTTTCTAACTTGGACAGGCATACGGACTCCT
The DNA here is from genome assembly GCF_987193195.1 of Phasianus colchicus. Classification (NCBI taxonomy): domain Eukaryota; kingdom Metazoa; phylum Chordata; class Aves; order Galliformes; family Phasianidae; genus Phasianus; species Phasianus colchicus. Next base: position 17,709,895 of record NC_143444.1, on the reverse strand, counting down.
TAACTCTCTGGAAAAAAACTGTTCCATAACCAGATGAAGTTAAGAAAATTGAAACAGTGAAGAGCCCAGCACTGCATCACTTAACAGGAAGATGAAGGAAAAAAGCTGAAGCTACAGATCAGTGTCCCTGAAGATTTCCTCATTGCTGGAGTATTTAAAAGTGACCTCCCTCTTACAGATTTGATGCTGTGTTCTCATCTTGAAGGCTTTCTCTTGGATAGAACACTTGCAGGATCTTTGTCCCTGATGTAGCCAGTTGCCCATTTTCTTGCAAGTCAAGTGAAATCAGTTTATCTGAGGTTTATTTTTGTAAAACTTGTTTGAAATTCACCAGAGCATTAAGTGTTTAAGATACTCATCATGTTCTTTTAATATTTATTCTTTATCTGATATCCTGTGGGAATATGATGTGGGAATAATAGTCTTCATTCAAAGAAATCTGCAGAAACTGTGTGTGTTCTGAATGCGGTAGCCTCTGGGCTGAATCATCCACCCCATTTTTAAGGAATTCTGCAAGAGAGCATGAATCAGTGTTTCAAGTGTGCATCTATATAAAATCTATTTTCAGCTTTTAACTTTACCTAGTAGGTCTTAAGAGGAACACTGAAAGTGAAGAAGAGGAGCTTGACCTACCTACCTACAAACACACAGAATAAGATTGCCTGGGTGGCTCTGGGTGTAATTATCAAGGCCTTGCTTTCACTGATGTTGCTGTTGCTTTTTTTTTTGAGAGAGATACTCATAATTTCCCGTGTTTCAGTTTTTTCATAAAATCATGGTGTTCCTTTCAAATGTATGGAACTTAAGCCACTAGTATACTTGTGTTTCTTATACTCAAAAAAACAAACAAACAAACAAACAAAAAGAAATGGTACTTTACATTTTTTCCTGTAGGAGTTATTCTGAGGTCAAGGGACATGTCAGGAGAAGGAATGCAGGCGGCCCTGTTCTGACTGAGCTGCTCTCTGTAGCTAAAACAGCTGTGCTGCTTCTGGGCTATGAGCTTGTCCTCTGGACTGTGCCAGGCAACTCTCCATCCCCGCTCTGGTCTAGTTCAGGATCTCTGCACAATGGTGTCTTGCATGAGGGACTTGCTCTGCAGTGAGGAGACTGAAGTTCACACCAGAGAGGTGCTGTGGATGTAATGGCAAAATATAGGTCTGGGGGACAGAAGTTTGGTTCCCATTTTCTAATGCACCTTTCTTGGTAGATTGACACTTCTGCTTTTTCCAAATGTGAGTCTAGGCAAGAGATGTTTTCTGGCATACTGGTGCTGTTGCAGAGCTAAGCTGAAATTCTATTAATAGTTTGAACTGGCACAAACTGATGGTACAGTGCTCTCCACCCCCTCCTGCGTCTGCAGATATTTCTGCAGCTGTGCAGACTACATGTGCTTATACATGTGTATAAGCTAAGTAAGCCAAGTGCAGAAGCCAAAGCACTGGCATCCTCTCTACCTGTACTGCAAATTGTAGTATTGCCCATAGCACAACTCTGGCATGATCAGCACCCTTTCTAATGATGTGTGAACGTGGCTCTGGGTGGCACCACCCAGATGACAGTTTGGTTTTTAGCCCTGTTGGTGGCAACAGGAGGCTGAGTGGTACAGACATGGGCTGTTCTTTGCAGTATGTAGATATGGAAAGTAACTATCATGTTATTGTTTCTATTTAAACTTTGATAAAGCTGACTGTATCTAGTTGAGTATCCTTGGACTCACAAGTGGGTTTTTATATTCCTGTCTCTCTGTGCTAGACCAAAACGTAAATAACCAAAAGAAATAGAAACATTTTTGTATATGGTAAAAAGACAGACCATCAAAAGTTGGAAGTATGCAAGCACTGTGCAGTAGCCATGGTGTCACCTGGATTTGATACCTCATACATTATTAGCAGTTGCAATCTTTACATAATAGTAATTTTCAGGATCTGAGCTGTACTAGATAAAGCTGAGGAGCAAATATTTCCAGCTCTGGAAATTGCTATATTTCATACCTTTCAGATTGACTTTATTTAAATGTCAATTTTCCTCCTCCAGTATGTTGTAGTAGAGGTTACCTGAATGAAGGGCTCTACTGGGATGTTTGCATTCATTATATCCAGAGGCTATTCTTTGTGGTAATTCATTTTGAAAACACCCTGCTTGTCTTGTGTCTTAGAGCAGATTTTAGTTGACATGAATCAAGGCAGCAGAATGGATTTCTTGATTAGCCTCAATGGAGATGTTTCCTATTGCTTTTGAATTCCCAGATGCACTGTTCTTTCCACTCAGAACTGCAGTGTTTACTTATTTAGATGGAATACTTGCCTCTGTCCTTATACCTAATGGCCATCAAGCCATTCCTTTATTATTATTAGATGGAAGCACAAGCAAAGAGCTCTTAACACCTTCATCAGCACTGAGATCAAGTTAAAAATAAATTTGATTTCACAAGATAAAATCGTGGACAGATTACATCTTATGCTGAGATACTGTTTTGTTTCAGAGTTTTGATATATAGGCTTCCTGTTAGCCTGGTGTGCTTTCTTCATTCTTCTTTTCACAAACTAAAATAGCCTAGTGGTGCAGAGACCCATTGGCATTACCTTTGTTCCCTTGTTCTGCTTGTATTTTACACAATCTCCGGGAAACAATCCTATTCCTGGAAATTCATCGCATTCCACACAGTTGTGTGGCCTCACTGATGGTGTTCTTCAACTGTTTAAAATAATTCAGTGGAGCTTCCATTTGTGTTTGGGATTCCTGGAAGGTTTGTCACATAGTGTGCTCTAAAAATGCCATGCAGCAGATGAAGTCATGCATAGAAAAATGCATGGTTTGAACTCTAAAATTGTCACTACCCAATCTAAAGGGGAAGTTGTCTACTGCATAGCCTGCTGGCTATTAAAGGTCTCCAGTGAAAATGCATCTTTAGCCTTTTGCTGATCAAAAAATCATCTTACCACATACTGCCCAACCAACAGCTTGGATTTCCGTCTGCTTAGGTCTGAGGTATAAGGCACAATTCTCTCTCTCATCACAACTACAGGCAGGCTCCTTATAGAAAGTATGTATGTATGTACATATACATATAGTCTTCAAATACCTCGGTGTGATAGTTGTTCATATAGATTCAAGCTTATGGCAATGCAGCCTGGACTGCTTGGACAGCTCTGCAAATCATACCCACCAGAAACACCAGCAGCAGTGAGTAGGAAGAATGAAGCCTCAAGGCTGTGATCAGCCTATGACTGGCTCATGGCCAGAGCCCAGAGGGCTGGGACTTTTAAAAGTCAAAACGAAGACCTAAATGTGGAGCTGCTGATGTAGTTGAATCAGATGTAGCTCCAGTGGAGAGCCAATCCTTGCAACCTGGGAGAGCAGAAAGTGTAAATGAACAAGACAAGTGCATGCCTTGTGTATGATACCTGATTAGTTGGACTGACAACTACTGTAGTTCACAGGTTACTGTAACTGATGGATAGATGTGGAGAGAGCAGTGCATGCTGTCTACCTTGATTTCAGCAAGGCCTTTGACACTGTCTCCTGTAACTTCCTCACAGGTGAGCTTTGGGAATTGTGGGTAGATGAGAGGACAGGTGAGGTGGATGAAATCTGGCTGATTGGCAGAGCTTAGAAGGTTGTGATCAGTGGCAGAGCCTAGTTGGAGGGCTTGTTGAAACTAGCAGTGTTCCCTCGGGTGCTGTGTCCAGTAATATAGTAGAATGGTTCATTAAGTCAAACTGCTTGATAACTTCAGGGCTAACCGATGTCAAAGCATATTATTGAGGGCAATGCCCAAATGCCTCTTGAACTTTGACAAGTATAGGGCATCAACCACTTTGTGAAAAAGCCTGTTAAGTATACCCCAGGGCAATGCCTTGTTCAATATTTTCCTCATTTACCTGGATTGAAGGGATGGAGTGTACTCTCAGCAAGTTTGCTGAAGGTACAAAACTAGAAGGAGTGGTTCACACACCAGAAGACAGTGCTACCATTCACCGATTACCTGGACAGGGTGGAGAGCTGGGCAGAGAGGAACCTGATGAGGTTCAGCAATGGCAAATGTTGAATACTGCACCTAACCACATACATCAGTGCAGGTTAGGTGTTGACCTGCTGGAAAGGAGCTCTGCAGAGGACAACCCAGGTGTTGTGGTAGACCATGGTTGGCCATGAGCCCGCAGGGTGCCCTTGTGGTCAAGAAGGCCAATGGTATCCTGTAGTGCACTAAAAAGAGCCAGGAAGTCAAAGCAAGTTGATCCTCCCCCTTTGCTCTGCTCTGGTGAGGCCACATCTAGTGTACTGTGGCCAGTTCTGGGCTCCTCAGTACAAGAAAGATTGGGAACTGCTGGAGGTAGTCCAGCAGAGGGCCACAAAGATGATGAGGGTCCTGGAGCATCTCCCATGTGGGGAAAGGCTGAGACCTGAGGCTGTTCAGCCTGGAGAAGACCAAGGGGATGGATCTGATCAATACTTAGAAATATCTAAAAGATGGTTGTCAAGTGGATGGGGCCAGGCTCTTCCTTTTTTTTTTTTTTTTTTTAAATATTGGGAAATATTCAAAACCTACCTGCTTACCTTCCTGTGTAACTTACTCTAAGGAACCTGCTTTAGCCAAGAGTGTTGGAAGTAGATGATCTCCAGAGGTTCTCTTCCAACCCCTCTCTGTGATACCTGCATATCTCAAGAGGCTGTTACAAGTTTCCTAACATTGCTCACTTTCCATGCAGCAAGCTTCTTCAGAGACTCTGTCCACTAGGGTTTTTGTAGGAAAGAAGTGCTGCATCAATGAAGTATGCTGTCTTTTGGGTTGTTTCCCTGTTGAATGTATGAAGTATCCAGAGCTGTATGTATACTTAGTATGAAGTAGCCAGAGCTGAAATTGTGAACTTATATTTTTGGCATTTTTCTTCTAAGAGTTGGAATCAAATTGATTTGTAATAAAGTGCAAGGCTAATACACGTGACTGAAAGAATCTTTTAACCATGGCAAGTCTGAACAATGGCAATGGGCTCAGACACATTCCACATAAGCAACTGTCAGATGATGAAGTTTCATATAAGCACAGCACAGGATGTATGCTGACTTCCCCTGCTGGAAGTAGTGTTGACCTGGACCTGTCATATATGTAACTGTAAAATGTATGTTCATCAGGTGCAAGAGGTTAGTCCAATGATGCTAAAGAGAATGTTGGGACCTGTTTTCTGCCATTGCTGTACTGATTTAAAGAATGATAATGGCACTGAGCTAGGATGATGTGAAGGTTTTCCTTCTGCTGTACTTCCTTTGGCAGCAGGATGCCTTGCAAGCTGTAGTTCCATACTGGGTGTGGAAATCAGACTAGATCATAATTTTAGTGTCTAATATCTCAGTGATGCTTAGCACTACAAATTCAAACATGATTATTTTTATCTGATGAAACTCTCTGCATCAAGAGTCTCATGGCTCTTAGAGCTTCTGAGATCCCAGAGGAGCTACTAAACAACACTTTGTTCCTTATCAACTATGATTGTATCAGATAATTACCTTTGCAGGTAAATTGGTAGCTCATACCCTGTCCACGAGCCTCCTCTCTCCTGCCAGGCACCACATTTCAGAGTCATTCAGTGGTGTGGTATTTCTCAGTGTTGATCTGTTCCAGCAATTGACACAAAACATTTTTTTTATTTTAAGTTTAGGCAGCCAAGATCACTGCTGTGGTTTAGTACTTTCTAATTTTGAGGACCTATTTTAATCCTGATCCTTTCCTGGCTAATAAACATACCATGTAGAATAGGAAATTGAAAATTCCAGATAATTAACAAACATTTTTTTTATTTTGAGATTACTTTTAAGATATAACAAAAGTTAGGGGCCTGTTTTACAAACATTCACTTGATGTGTAAAAGGATATTTCCACTGAGAGTGAGCTGTTTGTTTTTCATGTGATTTATTGACACAGTTTTGCTAGCAGTAAATGATCTGCAAATGACTGTTGAAAGAGAGTGGACAAAAGAAGAGTAATTTCCCAGTGGAATTTCATGGTGGAAGAGTAGGAGCAACTCCAAGCTGTGACGTAATGACAAGAAAAAACTGGGATCCTCTGAAACATCCAAGTATGAAGCATGATGCAAAGTGGACCACAGCTGAGTCTGTTATCTCTTACCATGATGTCATTCGGGGAGCAAGCCATGTAAGCAGTGATTCAGTCTCGTACAGCTTCATAACCAGGTTACCAGTCAGGGTACTTTACTGCTCTGACAAACAGACGCTCCCCTCTGAGTAGAGCTGCTTTGTGTTAATGTATGGGTTCTGTGCATTAGTTCAGCTGGCTCTGTGAGCACCACAGCCCTGCCTGCATGAGGGGTAGAGGAGTGCTGGGAAAACTAAGTATAAGAAAAAACCCCATCACTTGGATTAAGCCATCTGAGTGCTGGAGTGAGGGTAAGAGGTAATGCCCATACAGGAGAAAAGGCCTGTGTGCAAGACCAAGCATGGCCATTCAGCAGAGAACCTCAGAGGGGGCAGAGGTGGGGAGGCTAGGAGGCAGGAGTGTGAGGGCTGAAAGGGTGGGGCTGCCTCTCATTTTTGAAATCCTCCCATAGATGTTCATACTGTTGCTTGTTTATTAGTCACACCAAAGAAGATGCACTGGTAGTAATAAAACAAACTGTTGTTTGGAAAGCAGTGGTTAGCAATTATATGAAGTGTTCGTTGTGAGCTCTGGTTGCTGGGCTCCATCGCTCCTGAGCCACTCCCATGGAGTGCATCGCATCTAAAATCAGATGACATGATGTCCTGTGGAGTGCATGGCTGGGAGCTGCAGTCAGGTCTGGGTGTAGTGGTGCAGCTCACTGGTCAGGCCTGCAGGCACACTGCTGAAGGAAGCCCAGCCATCAGAAGGGATACAGAGGGAAAGCGTCACTCACATCCAGGAGCTCCAGTTCAGCCAGAGGTCAGGAAGAGGGAGTTAGCCCTATGTCTTTTGGCACAACTTTAGCTCTCTGTTTTCTCAACAATACAGGGTACGTGGGGAGTGCTGTTGATAGCTACTCCACAGAGAACCAGTCAGACCAAATTCTTCCCTGGTGTAATGGTAGTGCTTTCATTGTAATCAGAAGTACGGAACGTGGCTCCTCTTTACTTGGGAGCAACAAAAGAGCTCAGGAGATGAAAAATGATTTCATTGTTTGTCTTCTGATTAAAGCAGTTTTTAATACATAAAAAATGCTGCAGGATTAGGAAATGACAGCTTAATCTTCACCTTGTTCTGAAGCTCTGCTTCTCCTGTCTTGATTCAATCCATAGCATCCATGCAATTCATTTTAAAAGTATTCTCAGCACACTGCTATTGTTTAAACATCTGCTGTACCCAAAATTGTGTTTTAAAAGCACTGCTATGACGAGGGGTTAAAATATAAATCTGGAGAAATGCAGACTGGGGAAAAGATGAGCTGTGACAGAAACTTCAAGCAGCTGAGAAGTGCTGGAGCTGTCAGAGCGCACAGCTCAGATGTGAGTTGAATCAAGTCACAGAAGTAGTTTCTCAGTACTTCGTCTGAAAGCAATTTAGCTTTTCTGTGTTAGCAGATTATGCTGTTTTCAACAGTTGCTGGGAGGAGATGACTGATGGAAAGCATTTCCATTGTGCGTCTGTTTCCAAGAACAGTCCAAGCTCTTGCATTCAAGCTGTGGTTTTCTTGCCCTCAGCTTCAGGAATAGTTCTGCTAGGCTCCAAGCAGCAATGCCCCCTTGCTCCCAGTTTCAGGGCTGCTCTTGGACCCAAGGCTCTTGAGCACAGGGTGAGTCTTTGAGTAGGATTTAAAGATTTGGGGCTGTCCTCTGGTAGATGCTGTGTTGGTGCTAAGCAATGGCTTTAGGACTGTGCATCTCCACCCTGGGTCCCAGCAAGGAGTCGGCCTGTGGGTGGGTGAGTGCTGGCTGCCCAGTGTCCCCTGCTGCTAACAAGGCAGTGCTGCAGCTGTCTTGCTGCAGTGTAAATACTGCAAGGCAGCACATGGTAGTAAGCAATAACACCTCTGGCAATTTTTCAAGTAAATTACACTTTTTTTTGTTTGGTAGCATGTTTCTGATTAAGTTCTTGGAGCTGCAGTTGTGTGTTTAATTTCAGGTGTGAGTTGTGAGTTTCCTCCCACCAGCAGCCCACAGAGCAGCACTGCCCTGAGCCTCTGTCCTCCAGGTATTGCTACCTGGGCACACTGCCTTTCCTGGGGGGTGTTGGGGTTTTGCTCAGCCCTCAGCACACAGCAGCTCCTCCAAACAAAAATAACCCCCCAGTCCACAACAGGAAATGTTAACAATGGCAGGATTACTGCCTACCATGCCACCATCACATAAATGAGCAACTGAGAGGGAGCTGAAGGAAAGGCAGCAGTGTGATTAAGGGAACAGGAGGGACTGACTGATGAGGAAAGATTAAATGAGCTCAGCGATGACGGCAGGGTGAGCAGAGAGAAGAAATCATCCAGGCCAGGGAGGGATTCTCTAAGCTGCTGCCAGGAGTTAGGAGTAATGGAAAGAAGCTAATAAAATGAACGCCGCAGTCATGGTAACGAAACCCAGATGGAAGCCTTGCTCGTTTGTCCTGTTTTAATCTTCTGCCCTATCCCCCTTACGTGTGGGGGTAACCGTGACACCGTGTACTGGTGAAACGCTACAGGAATCTTTCAGGCTGGCGGCTCCGCAGGGACGGAGCTGCGCCAGCGGTCGCTCAGGGCTCGGCCGGCTGCGGCCTCGAGGTCCCCGCAAACACAACGCGGCGGGGGCGGGGGCGAGGCCGGCCGAACCAGGTGGCTCCGTGCAGCGCTTGGGGCGAGCGCCGGTGCCGTGCCTCCCGTCGGATCCGCGCCCTGCGCCCGGTCCGCAGCCCCAGCAGCCGGCGAAGGAAGGGAGCAGCCCCCGGCCCAGGGAGCGCTGTGCGGGCGGGCAGCTGCGGGGCCTCACGTCCTGTTTGTTTCCATTAACTCCCCCCTACGGGGTTTATGTATTTGTGTTTCTCCGTGTTTACATAGTTGTGCCGTCCCTCGGGGATCGCGCGGGCTGTCCCCAAGGCCGGGGGTGGCCACGGAGGGCGAGTGCCTTCCCTCGGCGCGCTCCGTCCCGTCTCAGTTCCGCCGGAGACATAAATCTTTCTTGGAAACGTTGGACAGAAGTCTCTTAGAGCACGCTGTTCCTTTCAGCAGCGCTTTTCGGTCTGCGCGTTCTGAATCGCTGGGCTGGAAGTTTGTGTTTCCAATTGTCGCTCTCCGAGGCTCTTTCCTGCGGTTAAGGCGATGCCAGTCGCGGCGCAGCCCTCTCTCCGCGCCGCGCTTCAGGACGAGGACTCCCCCCCACCCGCGGCAGCTCCCGGCGGCGACGCCGCCGTCCCCGAGGCCTCGGCTGCCGTTACGGGCAGCGGCCCCCGGCTCGGCCCGCGGGGCGGAGCGCCCGGAGCTCCTCCGTCAGCGGACACCTCTCGGCCCGCGCCCCCGGCCCCGCCGCCTGCGTCAGGCGAGAGACGTGGCCCGGCGGCGGCAGCGGGGGGGGCGGAGCGCGGCTGCCGGCGGCCTCCCCGCCCCTCCCGGCCCCTCCCGGCCCGGCCCTGCCCGCCGCGCTCGGCCCCGCTCCGCTCCGTTCCGCGGCATGATCGCGCTGCTGCCCGGCCGCCGCCCGTGAGCCCGCCGGACGCGCAGCAGGTAGGACGGGGCTCGGGCGCGGGGCCCGGCGCTGCGGAGGGGCGGCCGCGGGAAGCCTGCGGCGCCGGAGCCGCCGGCAGCGGAGCCCCGCGGTGGCCGCGCTCCGCTCCCGGAGGGGCGGCCCCGGTCGGGCGGGGCCCCGCCGGTCGGGCGGCCGCGAGTTGCCCGGCGCAGAGCCAGGCGCGGTGCCGCGGAGCTCGCGTTGCTTTATTCCCGCAACCCCCGCGCCGCGGTGAGCCCGGAACGCGCAGTCCGCCCGCGCCGTGCCGTGCCGTGCCGCGCCTCCGGGGCTCGCTGTGTGCGCGGTGCCGGGAGCGCGGTGCCGGCCCGGCCTGGATGCAGAGCGGGGCGGGCGGTGCTGCTCGGTGCTCGCGAGGAGCGGTTGGCCCAGAGAAACGGGGATGATGGAAAGCTGTCGAATGCATCTGCTGCAATTGCGTTGGGATGGAGATGTTTAAAGGTGAAGGATTTTACTGCGGGTGTAAGTGTGCGAGTTGTGGATTGCTTTTTTTAATTTTTATTTTTACTTTAGGAGTAATACTGCCTTTAAGGAAAGATGTAGTGTTCGCGAGCGGCCGTGTGTGAGCGCGCACGTGTCTGCATTTGCTCCCATGGAGCTCAGTAGGGCTGATGATGCTGTAAAGTAACCCTGGGGAGGCAGAGAGGCGCTCTGCGAGGTGGTGGTAGAGAAAAGGCGCGGAGTGGGAGATGAGGCAGAAATGCCTGCCCGATCCCGATGAGCAGCCGTGCTTCCTCCCACCCCGCGGTGTTTCAGAGCTGCTTTTGCTTTTCCTTCTGGCGCGGGCAGCGGCCGGAGGGCAGTGCTCCCTTCGGGCTGTCGTTCCCCGGAAGCCCCAAGTGGCCGCACTGTGGGTCGGGGGCTGAGCGCGGTGTGAGCGGCTCCTCGTCCCAGCCGGCGTGGGCTCCAGGCCCTCGCTGTGCCCGGGCTGCGGTGCAGAGCACCTGTGGTTTCTGAATCATTTCCTTTCTCGTTACACTCTGAGTTTGCTAAAATGTGTGGCAGCCATGATGCTGTTTTCCTCCAGTCTGGATGCTAACAGGCCCCATTGATGGTTTTAAAGTAATGTAACGTTCCATCTTTTTTTTTTTTTTTTTTAAATTATTATTTACCTTTGGAAAAAGTTTTAAAAAGGGTGGAAAGCCTATAAGCCTAGTGACTGCATGTCCAGCACCGGATGTGGCTGGTGCTGATGCCAGCGAAGAGCAGCACTGGAGGTTCTTGAACTCCTCTCTGGAGCTTTGTTCTGCGGTGCTGGGCTCTGCCTGGAGCTGGGTTTTGGTGCCTGCTGGCACCACAGCTCCACCACCTGCCCAGGGGTGCTGCCACAGGAGCGATGTCACACCAGCCCTGTGCCCAAGCGGCAGCACGGTGTGGCCCCGTGACGGCGTAAGCCAAGGAGCAATTCCCCCAATTGTCTGCTGACCTCCCCTTGCACTGATTCAAGTGGCCGCTATTCATTTCCCAGCCCAACCCTTTCAATGCTGCAGGAAGCAGAAAATCTCTGATGGTACTCCAAACAATTCACAATGTCAGGAGCTTGGGTTTAATTGTACAGGCTTTTTTCTCCCTTTGGGAAAACCCAGAGGAAAGTCTCGTCCTGGCTGCCACGGTGCTGTGTGAGGCAGGGGAGGGGTGTGGAAGTGCCTGAAGAGGAAACATTCTACGCTCAGAAAAAAAGAGAAGAGTCCCCAAATACTTCCCCAAAAACCTCATGTAATAAAGCAAAGAAGCCATTTTCCTTCCAAAATGATTTATCAGAATGTTAAGAAGTGTTGGATTTCACGTGTTTAGCGTACCAGAAACTTCTCTCTCACCTCCAAGTAACGTGCTCAGGGTTTGTGTGTGACCGCTGTGGTGCAAACTCCAGTGATGGTGCATCCGGGCAGCATGGGAGGTGTGGTTCACCTCAGGCAGATACGGCTGTGCCACCTCGCCTGCCTCTAGCTGCTGGCTGTGGCAGATGGCCGCATTGTCACCTCCTGGCCCTGCAGGTGAAGCAGCAGAGCTGCGTGGGGCCCAGCAGCCCCTGGCTCAGCTTCCTGAGTCAGAACCTGACTTGAGGGGCTCAGCTGGCGCAGAGCAGGACTTGTAACGGCCTCGTGTGGAGAGTCCTGAGCTTAGATAGGGATGGGTTTTTTCTGTGTTTTTTTGACACCATGGAGGTTGTGTTGACTGTTTCCATCTCCCAAAGTGGCGTGCTGGGGCCTGGACTGGCACAGATGGTACGACACAGCTTGCTCCACAGGGCAGTGCTGAGGATGTACTTTTCTCTGTTGAGGTGAACTTTTACCTTTCCACTGCCTCCCAGGCAGGCAGCATCCAGCCTTGTCTACCAGCTTCAAATTCTGGACTAAGTGGTGCCCTGTTGAAAGCAGTGAGATGGGACCTCACATCTTTCTTCAATGGCAACAGGACGTCATTGATTTTGTAAGGGTTGGAATCTGAAACCCAGCAAGGTAGCAATAAGGCTGCGAACTGCTGAGAACACTTCCAATTTCATTTGCTCGTTCCTGGAGTTGAGATGGGAGCTTGGATTGCACGCTTGCCCAGGGCCACACAGTGGAGCACAGTGCAGGCCTGGCACTGCCCTGCAGTGGGGCAAGGTACTGAGACACGTGTGCTTTGTGTCACCCTGCAGTGGCTCAAGAGCAGGGACTGCTGTAAGGAAGCAGTTTTGGTATTAGAGAGCACTGTCTGAAACTTATAGAGCAGGCTGGGTGTTTACTGGGTGTTTATTGTCAGAAAAAAATCTTTGTTAAATGTAATGTGACTAAAAAGAGTATTTGCTCCTTGCCATCATTTACCTGTGACAGTGTGATCTGACAGATTATACACTTGCTGTGACATGGCCAGAGCACCATGCAATGGCTTTGGTGTTGGTGGACTCAGCCTTCCTGCTCTGTGGAGCAGCCATGGCCTTTCTGATGGAGCAAGCTTTGAGCTCTTCCCTCTTCAGCAGGCCATGGCTGGACGTGGAGCTGAAAACATCTGACCAATTTAGCAGATAGCTCTGGTTTTCCAAATCTCTGAGGTTTATAATCTTTAAAAGCCTTCCTGCATGAGTAGAAATTCAGGTTCTGTAGCTGTTCGTGCTTATCTCTGAGCGCGTGTAGATCGTATCCACTTCATGTGCTGGAATTTCTATGCGTTAGGCTTTTCATTTTTTCAGGATCACAGATAAGACTATGAGCTATATTTTCATTGTTGGGGATTTTTGTCACAAAAGATGGTTTGGGGGCAGGAAAATGCATCAGCAGTGTGTCAGGCTGAGAATACTCACGTGTTTATTAGGGCGTTCGAGGATTCGCGTTTTATGAGACCGTTGCAGAGTTTAGAAAGCTCTCTTGTGCGGCATGCGAGCAGGAGCAGAAAAGGTCCTTTATGTGAAGGAGCCTCACAAATCACGAAAGCTGCATTTCTTTAATGTTTTTGGCTCAATCACTGCATAAAAAGTTTTTAACTAACTTTTCAGCTGGTTGAGCTGCTTAGTCTCAGAATGGAGCCTTTGTGCTTCCTGTCCTAATTAGGAATTAATTTTTAATTATATCAGCTGAACATTTTTTATGATGAGTGCTTGTGTTAGCCTGGAGTCCCTCGCTGTTCCTTTGGCAATGGCTGGTACTAGTTTGTGTAATATTATCCGTCCAGGTGTTGTTCCTGTCTCTGTTGTCTATCTGAGTATCAAAGTATTTTGGATAGCCTGATGTAACTTTGGTTCAATTTGCTTTACTCAATCATTTGAACCCATTTCTGCAGTACTAGAATAGTGCTTTCTGGATAGTTTCTTGCTTGTGCTAGAGTTTGTTGTTAAAGGTTAGCAGTCACATAAAGAATATTTTGCAGCTCTGGAAAGAGGGCCCTCAGCTGGAGTGATTGCTCTGATAAACTTGGGTCGTGATTCCTAAAGTTGAAAGGTGGGGAGTGGTGCTTCTGCAGTAGTCTTTGACATGGAATGTATAGAGTTCACTTTGTTTTGAATTTGGACTAATAGTTCAGCAAAGCCAAATCTCCGTGCAGTGCTATCATAGAATGCTATGGTACAATAGAGCTCCTATTGATTTCATGCAGATCTTATCTGGCAGAATCTGGCCCTGAACACTTTTTTGTCTTCAGCCCAGCTGAGTGGAAGTCAAAGAGCTGCTGACAATAGGAAGTATTTTTGGTGTGGAACGCATGAAAAAGGACTGTGGCTCAATTAAAACAAACAACAAGGTTATTGTTTGGGATGCCGCCACTTACTGGACGCGTAGGTGGAAATTGCAGCGTATACTTTGACGTGCAATTCATTACAGTCACTTCCTCGTTATGTTCATCTCTCACATCTCCGAGCTCTGAGCTCAGGGCGGGGAGCGGCTCTGGGCACTGCAGCAGAGCCAGGAGGTCGCTGCTGGCCGCAGGGGCACCAGCCTGCAGCTGTTGGCATGGGGCCCCGTGGGCTGGCTGGGCTTTGGCCACTGCCTGCGCTGTAGCCAAATGCAGCCCTGGTTGCATCCGGCATCAAGTTGGCTCCAATGGCTCTGAAGGGGACTTTTGGCTTGCTGTCAATTCAAACTCAGTCATTTGCAGAGAACTGGAAAAAAGTGGTGTATTCTCCTCACACCTCATAGCACTATTTGTTCCTATCCCCCACCAGAAGTGGTAAGGGAAGCAGGCACCTTCCTATTGCAGACGGGCTGCTGAGGCAAGGCCTTGCAGGGAGCCTGTGGCCGAGTCCTGGGAGCCCTGACTCATGCCTGTCCATGCTTCTGGACACAGTCCCTTGGTGCCCCGAGAAGATGAATTTCAAGTAGCTTGTTTGACAATACCATAAACACATGTCTTTTAAGGATGACTTGTTTGTATGCAAATGGATTGGTTTTAATGACTGTCCAGTTCCTCAATGTGGGCTTTATGTTTGAGCAACAGCATCGTTTGTTTGTATTTCTGCCAAATGATGGTATTTCTTACTATGGAAACTTCTGCTGTGATCATCAGAATACAAGGTAGCCCATGTTTGAAGAAGTGGCAACACGCAAGGCCTTTCTGCTGTGTTTCCAAAAAGCCAGCTTTTAAAGTCATTTTTCCAACAAGAAAAAATGACAGGTTTTGTTTAATTTTTCAGGAAGCACCAATAGCTGGAGAGTCTAATGGGGGAAACTGGCCTCCTGCAAATGCCTCCAATGTAGGGAATGGCTGCTAGTAGATATACTGCTATGTGCTACATGGGAACAGACCAAACGATGGACACTTCAGTCAGTGCAAACATACAGCAAAGTAATTGCCAACACCAAATGTCGGGGTAGTTCAGACACCATTCCACTGCACGTACCGTGTGTGTGAGAACTCAGATAAGGGTGTAATGCCAAACTCTTGGGATTTAGGAATTCCTAATTCCAGCCCTGGACATTTCATTTCCCTCTTAGTCTTGTCTGTTTTCCAGCCTGGAAACCCCTCCCAATTAGATGATGAAACAGGGCGAGTTTATCTGCAGCGCAGGGAGCTCTGGGCACATGCTGGAGTCGAGGCTTAGCCCTTGCAGTGGACATGTGCAAAGCCATGGTTTCCAAGTCTTATGAATTAAAATTAGCCAGCTGTGTGCAGCTATTTACAGTGCAGTAAGAAATGCTTCACCCGTATACCGGCCAAATTTGGGGGCTCAGCAAGGCACTGTCACCAAGTCTAAGGCATGAACTCCTTGCTTCGTGTAGTTGCTGCAGCCTCTGTTAAGTGTACACTGTGCTCTCTTCCTTTAATGAAGATGAATATGCTATAAATCATGTATGGGAACCAGCCCAGAGACCTACTTGCAGCAGTATTCCCAAAAGGCATTTCATAATTTATTCTAACACATGCAGTATGTTTAAATCAGCAAGGAGAGCTGGGTTAGCCCAGCCCAGTGCTTTCTCCTGTTGATAGATCTCTTATGTGCAGGACTGCACAGCCCCAGTTGCAAGTTCTTCAGTCTCACCCTGCCCTTTCCACCCAGCACGGTGCTGCCAGGACTTGAGGCTGTGGCTCCAGGGCTGGGCTCAGGCTCTGTGGTGTTTGGTTCACCCTCTGAGGCACGAAAATGTGTCCCAGTGGTGAACAACTTAAATGTCTTTTCTGATTGGCTTAAGAGATCTCACCAACTTCTTGTGCTTTCCAGTTTTAAGTCTCACTTTTTCTGCAACCTCACCTCTCTCCTATTGGAGTGCTTCTCCTCCTTTCTCCCTCCGGTCTGTTATTTATGCCCTCCCCCTACTGAACAAATAAATTCTTGCTATTAATTGCCAGTCCAGCACCCAGGGACCCTGTTTCTGGTACAAGGCTGTGGACGTTGCCCTGAAACAACTGATGGATGATGGCAGGTTGCTTCAGTGCATGGCAACGCAGTTGAGTAACTGCTGGAAGAGTAAGGTAGCAGAGGGCCTGACTACTGGAGACAAACACCTGCAGGCTGCACACACGGCACTTCCAAACCACAGTCATCCATGTACAGAGCAATGCCTGGCCATGCTGCCACCTTTCTGTTGCACAGCTGTGCCCCAGTGTGGGCCCATGTTTGGGCCTCTCTCTGCAAGGACATGGTCTGCTGGGCTGGTGATGTCAAGTGCTGCCTGCCCAGAAGTGTCTTTCCCTTCAGGGTTGGGCCAGTCCCCAGTCTGGGGACAACAGGTAACGGTCCTTGGCCAACCTGCTGTGTCATACTGGGCTCTTGGTACCGAGCTGGTGCTGGCAGACCTACACAAAGAGATGGAATGAAGGCGGGGACTTCAGTTCTCTCTGTTCAACTACATGTGCCTTTTTCAGTCACCATGCCTGACAGAAGCCGTGCCTGAGAAGCTTTGAGTGCAGGCTTCAGCCAGCACCAGCATTTGCCGTGGTGCTGAGCAGAGCAGTCCCTTCAGCTGGTGGTGGGAGTGCATCCGTTCAGAGGTATGCTGTCTAAAATGAGTTAAGCTGCTCCAAAAGAATCTGCTTAAAAATAGCAACAATCACTTAGCAGTGCTGGAGCGTGGGGCCAGGAAGCTGTGAGGGGCCAGGAGCACATTTATTCAGGGTCATGTCAGAGATGCACACCCCTGAGTGCTATGGGCTGTGTGAATGTAATGATGTGGTGTCTCCCGAGGTGCTCTGTGGCAGCCCAGGGAGGGAGAGCTCCAGCTCGCTGTGGGTTGCCCCATCAGCTCCTGCCCGCCCAGCCCCTGCACAGCCCACACATGGGCTGCAGTCCGTGTGCCCAAGGCCCTTTCTGCTGCTGTGCCCACCGCACTCCCAGTGCTGCCCCCCCAGGCAGCTGATGAGTTAATTTCCTTTGCATTCTGTGCTGTGTGTCCCTGCCTCCTCCCTGCATTTCCCCTGATGAAACCCAATTGCTCGGGAGCTGCTTTGCTGCATGGCCATTTTGGAGTCATCCTCTGATTTAATCTCTTGTTTATTAAGGCTAATTTGTGTCCAGTACTTTCCTTTCCCACTCCGATGTATTTATTCTTCTCAGCCATTTCAGGTCACATCAAGTCATCGTGCTGTGCTGCTCATTGCCCATGCATCAGCTGATGTCTCCAGTTAGATTTCTGCAGCACTAACTATCTGATATTTGGCTGGAAACTCTTCCTGTTTACATCAGTGAAGAGTTTGGATCTGACTGGGTTTTTTATGGGTGTTTTTTTTTTTGTTTTTTTTTTTGTGCTTTTTCACATCCCTTCTAGCTGTAACTATATTTGTTTATTATCTTCAAGCGTTTGCATGTCCCTTCAGGGTACTGTATTTGAACCTAATTTTCCTTTGCCGTGGAGATCAGGTATTCCTTGCACATCTTCCTGGATCATAGCATTCTATCTTATTATTACATATTCATTTT
Organism: Phasianus colchicus; assembly: GCF_987193195.1. Classification (NCBI taxonomy): domain Eukaryota; kingdom Metazoa; phylum Chordata; class Aves; order Galliformes; family Phasianidae; genus Phasianus; species Phasianus colchicus. The sequence goes on along the minus strand of NC_143444.1, from coordinate 17,692,395 downwards.
TCTTCATTGACTCTTCTTTATTTTCTAGAAATAAAAATCATCCCAAAAAATGACTAATCACCATGCTGCTGTCTGCCCGTCTCTTCCCTGCAGCACTGCAGAACAAGGCAGTACAGCTCTTTGATGCAGTTCCTTTTTGACTTCCTTCTGGTAGCAGAACACCGGGTGGTTTATCTCATGGGCAGTTTTCTTCTCCGTAGAGATGGAGGCTGTTGGAAACACAAGAGAGAAAAAACAGTAAATTCTGATTTTAATCAGCAATCAGTCCAGTTTTTAGAACTCAACATTTCCTACGGTGGCTTAGAAGGGTATTTGATGCAAGTCATATTCCATGTCTCAGGTGCTGTTTATTTTGCCATTGAAGAGCATTTCGAATGTGGGTGAACTGAAGTAAGTTGTGCACTGTGACAGTCCTGGCAAGCCCAGCTCCTGTGTACCTTTCCAGCATTTTCTCTTTATTGCTGCTGCAGCAAAAGAAGCATTTTTCTGGAGAGTCTTGAAGAAGTTATTCTTCTACTTCATGTCGATCTCCACTTAACATTTCTTGTGAATGTCTCTTTTTCTCAAGTTAAAAAAGTAGCCTGTCACCAGACACTGCCAGTTTACTTACCACAATGACGTGCAGCAGTAATGCCGTTGTTGAGTAGCAGCTTTGTCCTTTTTTTTAACAGTATAACTGACAAACAGGTTCTGGTGGGGGACTGCAGAGCTCCTGGTGGACTTGGGTAGGTGGGCTGTGCATGCAGCTCCGCACTTGGACCGTTGTGGTGGATGGCAGCTGTGTGCTGTGCTGATGAGGAGCTGCACTATGCAAGCAGCAACTGCTGAAGGGAACTGGGGATCACAGCAGCATGTGTTTGTGCTGCCAGAATCTCCTTCATCTAAATTCCACACACATCGCTTACAAGAAATAAAGCAACCCCATAGCACAACAAAGACCCCTAAAACTACAAATGAAATCTACCAAGTGCAGTGGCCACACTGCATGGTGCATCCTGAGCACCGCCCCTGGGGAGAGCTGTGCACCTGAACCGTGTTGGTGGGTTCCAGTGTACTGCTGAATCAGGACTGTGAGCTCTTAAAATGTGACAGTGATAGGTGGTGATTGTGGTGAGCATTTACAGTATTAGTCAAAGGGCACTTCTCATTAATTGTCCTTGGGAGTATTTTTGTTACGTTCCCATGTGGATTTATCTTTCCATCATAACTTACTGGGGAGTTTCAGTGCTGGTTTGATCTCAAGGATGCATTACACAACATGCTGTAGGCTTTCGTATCAGCGGCTCTGCCCGTGCATGCTCGTCTGGTGGCTGATTTTTCAGAGGAGCTGGTGACGTCAGCCCAGACATCTGAGGTGAAGATAAAGCCCTTGATCTGCCCATAGCACCCGCAGTTCTGGTTAGCTGGAGCAGCGTGCACTCAAAACATAGTAGATTTAAAACCGCGGTGAGTATGCGCGCAAATATTCCGGCGCATCTCAGAAACCACTATGAATGGCAACAGAGGTGAATGAAACACAATAGCTAACAGGGCCTGTGAAACCTGAGCACAGGGTAAGGCTGTAGCCAAGCATCTGAGGTCAGGCCAGTGTGAAGCTGGAGGGACGCAGAGGCCATGTCGACACTCTGGCGGGGTGGGAAACTGCGTAGGGCCGGTTTGTCTCCCTGCACACAGGGCCTCAGTGCTGCCATGGGGCCCATTGAGATGGGCGTCAGAGGGACCCGGTGGGAGGCAGCTGGGCACCTGCTGCCACATCATGTCCTGGGTGGGTTTCAAACCTTGCAGAAGGACTTTCTTGCTATCTCATGTGGATGGGGAGTGCTGGCTGCGGGAGGCTGAGCGCTGGCCTTGCTCTTTTTTTCCAGGAGGATGATTCCCGTGACCGAATTTCGCCAGTTCTCAGAGCAGCAGCCGGCGTTCAGGGTGCTGAAGCCCTGGTGGGATGTGTTCACGGACTATCTCTCTGTGGCCATGCTGATGATCGGCGTGTTTGGGTGCACACTGCAGGTAAATCGGCTGGGGCTGGGCTGGGCGGTTCTTGCAGAAGTGCTGGGAGAGCAGTGGTGCCCTGGGTTGTTAATCAGTTGAATTTGCAGTGAACAAAGCAAAATTTGCAGGTCCCAGGATTAAAGCTGTTTAGGCAGAAACATGAAATAGCACAGCCAGACTTTCCACAGCTGCAAATCAGTAGAGCTGTGCCAGGGTCAGTGAAGTGGTGCCAGCTTAGATAAGACCGGTTGGTTTGACTTGTGCCTGGATGCCTGTTTTCACCACAATTTGGCATAGCAAAACAGATGATCAAATTAAGTTCTTACACATTACCCCATTTTTGCTTAGGAGCTTGAAAAAATGCAATTCTGTAATTTCTGGTTTTTCTTTATTTAGCAAATGTGAATACTTTTTGCTTTTATGTTTCAAAGTGATTTGAAATGGATGTGCTTATTTTATTAATGTGACCCACAATTAATATAATGCTTCCTCCATTCCAAAGCAGCTCCAAGCATGCTTACATGTAAACAATTGACATTACTGTCACTCACTGTAGCTAAATTTTGCTGAAGAGCCAAAAGCTGAAGAGAGATGGAAAATACTGTCTGGGATGGACTCCACACAAGCAGTTACAGTACTAGCTCAGACATGGGTCTCTCAGTTTTTGGCATGACTCAGAAATGGAGCTCTCATACTTATAGAGCTCTTATTTCAGTAGGGTTTTGGTCACGTATGTGGCATAAGATTTTCACATATTATGTCCCAAATTTAATGTGGAATCTACTGTGGTTTTACCCGGATTCACCATTTCAGATATTTTCATTGAAGAAGATACAGTGTCCATGTTTAAAAACCTCTCCTAATTTTTCCATCAACAGCAAAGTGTTTGCTTAAGCACATGATGTAAAGCTTCTTGTTTTTAAATATACCTGCTTGATTGGATGAAGCCCACTGGAAAACACTGTGAGGAAATGCTTCAAACTTATTCTAGCTTATTACCAGAGGCATGAATCCAGGGTGTAAGTAATGGTGTATATCAGAATAACATTTACAGGCAAAGATTAATAGTAAGAGTTTCTGAAGTGTCAACAGTTACTGTTAGAAACATGTAGTCTTGTCTCCCTGCACCAGGGCAGATTGTCAAGGAGGATCTGTTTTGGAAGCTCTTGTTGCATACTCTATTCTTAGTGCTTTCAGCAACCACCATGTCGAAGGGTACGTCCTCAATACAAAAGAAGGCACATTCTTAGTTTGGGATGATCCCAGTTAGTCATTCAGGGCAAATAACAGAGCTCCTTGGTTTGTCAGATGGATTCATATTTTAAATTCAGACCTCTGAGGATCGTGGCAAGTAACTCAGGCTTATGCCAAATTAAACCAAAGGTGATAGGTCCCTGAAGGCAATCTCACCTGACTCTGCCAATGTGGATGGACGGCCTACATTAAGGAAGTTGCTCTTTTTGTGTTACAGACAGACTCAGGAGCAGAAATACTTCATTCCCACAGGAGTGTCATAGAAGAACTCTATATGAGACACTGAATAAAACAATGTCCATGTGCACATGTATAAAACACAACTCTCTAAGTATCTCTATCTGGCCTTACTAAGACTGAAGACAAAGAATGTCCCAGCACAGATGTGCTCACGTTGACTCTTTGTCAGCCATTCTGGATGTGATAGACATCACTGTTTGAGTGTAAAGTCACACAGATGCAGTTACACTGCTTTCAAGCCTAAGCTGTCTGAATACCGTGTAGCACTTTGCTAGGGTGAGTACACCAAGCAAGAACAGTCTGTGTCTGGAGAGAGCATTGCAGGAGATCCCTGGTCTTCTGTGAAAACATTACCAATGCTTTTCCTTTTTCTGGTTTATCTCAGTGCCCCCTTCTCCAAATAATGGAAAGCTAACCATCAGTGAAAAGGGGTGACCTAGTTCTTGGCATATAGAACAAGTATCTTGCAGGGATAACAGTAACAGTCATCTCACAGACTGTGGGACCAAGTGCTAGGCTATGGGGTGGAATGCCTGACAGCTGGAGGAACTCCAGGGGCAGTTACCTAGTCATACTGCTATCACTGTTTGTACATCAGTTTAAAAGGTATCTTTTTGTGTGTTTCAGGTCATGCAAGACAAGATAATATGCCTTCCAAAGCGAGTACAGCCTTGCCAGAACCAATCTAATACTTCACATGTAATTAGCACAATCCCAGATACAACCCCTCTTCCTCCAGCCAAGCCATCAACCCCTCCAGCTACAGTTGAAATGAAAGGGCTGAAGACTGATTTGGACCTTCAGCAGTACAGCTTTATTAATCAGGTGTGCTACGAACGTGCCCTGCACTGGTATGCCAAGTACTTTCCTTACCTTGTCCTTATACACACGCTGGTCTTCATGCTGTGTAGTAACTTTTGGTTCAAATTTCCTGGATCGAGCTCCAAAATTGAACACTTCATTTCAATACTTGGGAAATGTTTTGATTCTCCGTGGACAACGAGAGCCTTATCTGAAGTGTCAGGAGAAGACTCAGAAGAGAAAGATAACAGGAAGAACAACATAAACAAATCTAATACTACCCAACCGAGTACTGAAGGCACTTTGGTCAAGACACAGTCTTTAAAATCAATCCCTGAGAAGCTGGTTGTGGATAAGGGAACACATGGGGCACTAGACAAGAAAGAAGGTGAACAGGCCAAAGCACTGTTCGAAAAGGTGAAGAAATTTAGATTGCATGTTGAGGAAGGGGACATACTCTATGTCATGTATGTTCGCCAGACTGTGCTTAAGGTAATTAAATTCCTTATTATTATTGCTTACAACACAGCACTTGTCTCTGAAGTTAATTTTACAGTCGTCTGTAATGTTGATATAGAAGACATGACAGGATACAAGAATTTTTGCTGTAATCACACAATGGCGCATCTATTCTCTAAACTGTCATATTGCTACCTGTGCTTTGTAAGCATCTATGGCCTCACATGCCTTTATACTCTATACTGGCTGTTCTATCGCTCACTGAAAGAATATTCCTTTGAATATGTCCGGCAGGAGACAGGAATTGATGATATCCCAGATGTCAAGAATGACTTTGCTTTTATGCTTCATATGATAGATCAATATGATCCTCTCTATTCGAAGAGGTTTGCTGTCTTTCTGTCTGAAGTCAGTGAAAATAAGCTGAAACAGCTGAACTTAAACAATGAGTGGACTGCAGATAAACTAAGACAGAGGCTACAAATGAACTCCCATAGCCATTTGGAGCTACAGCTTTTCATGCTCTCTGGACTACCTGACACAGTGTTTGAAATTACTGAGCTGCAGTCTTTAAAACTCGAAATCATTAATAATGTAATGATACCAGCAACCATTGCACAGTTAGACAATCTCCAGGAGCTGTCACTGCACCAGTGTTCTGTTAAGATCCACAGCGCTGCCTTGGCCTTCCTGAAGGAGAATCTCAAGATCCTGAGTGTGAAATTTGATGACATCAGAGAACTTCCGCACTGGATGTATGGCCTCAGAAATCTGGAAGAACTCTACTTAATTGGCTCCTTAAGTCATGATATTTCCAAAAACATTACATTGGAATCTTTTCGGGAACTTAAAAGCCTTAAAGTTCTTTACATAAAAAGTAATTTGTCCAAAATCCCACAGTCTGCAGTCGATGTTTCAAGTCACCTGCAAAAATTGTGCATCCATAACGACGGCACTAAACTAGTGATGCTCAACAACCTGAAGAAGATGGTCAACTTGATACAGCTGGAGCTGGTTCACTGTGATTTAGAGCGCATACCTCACGCAGTCTTTAGCCTTCTCAGTCTTCAGGAGTTGGATTTAAAGGAAAACAACCTCAAATCCATTGAAGAAATAGTAAGTTTTCAACATCTGAGAAAACTGACAATCCTAAAGCTGTGGTACAACAGTATAACATACATCCCAGAGCATATAAAGAAACTGACTAGTCTCGAACGGCTTTCCTTCAGCCATAACAAAATAGAGGTTCTTCCATCCCACCTGTTCCTATGCAACAAAATCAGATATTTGGATTTGTCTTACAATGACATTCGCTTTATTCCCCCAGAAATAGGAGTTCTGCAGAGTTTACAGTACTTTTCCATTACTTGCAACAAAGTGGAGAGTGTGCCAGATGAACTATACTTTTGCAAAAAACTTAAGACTCTGAAAATTGGGAAAAATAACTTGTCTGTCCTATCACCTAAAATTGGTAATTTGGTATTCCTCTCCCACTTGGATATTAAAGGCAATCACTTTGAAATTCTCCCACCAGAACTTGGTGAATGTAGGTCTCTGAAGCGGACTGGTTTCACTGTAGAGGACACTTTGTTTGAAACGTTGCCTTCTGATGTCAGGGAACAAATGAAAGCTGAATAAATAGCTTCTTCTTGCTCAGTTTTACAGAAATAACGCTTCTACCAAATACCCTGTAGAAAGTGCATACTCTGAATATGCATTTAGTTTGTTATCTTTTTTTTTGCTTTTTCAAAAAGTCCTTTCTGTACAAACAAATTTGGAGTAAGGAGTACATATATTTTTAAAATAAAATTTTCTTGTATTTTTTCACTGTTTTAAGATATTTTTAAGTTTATTTTGCCCTGACAACAAGGGTGTTTGTAACTTAATTTTTACTAGCAAAAGTAAATGGTTTTATCTGCTGTTTTGTTTTGGGTTTTTTTTTTTTTTTTTTTTTTTCCCTTTGGTAAATCCCAATAGGGAAATTGTATTTAAACTGTATGTTTTGGATTGCATAATTTGTAACAGGTAATTATATTGTCTTCCTGGTTACTGTTAATCTCTTAGGATGTGGTCTTCAACAGGTAGTACTGCAGGTGTTGAATGCCTCATTCCCTCTTTTTTTTTGTGGGAGCCGAAGGTGTTCAACATCTAACAAGGTCTGGGTTGACCTTCCTTTAATTTATGGCACTGTTTTCTCAGATGGTCAAAGCAAGCAGATACGGTTCTTTCCATACAAGGGCTGGAGGTATTTTCATGGGTGAGAGGGAATATGCAGAACTCCTCCAGGGCCTTTTGGAAAGTGTAGCCTAGGTCTCTGTGTGCATGCTGTCCGAGCAGGAGGCACTGACTGCGATTTCCGCTTCAGAGCCGGAGGAGTGAGGGCGCAGGTCAGAGAGGAGTCCCTACCAAAATGACTCATGCTGAAGATTTTCTGAACAATGCAAAGGGATTCAGCTGCCCATTTCCCGCTGACGTGAATGGAAGGGGTGCAATGAACTCGCAGTGTTGAAAAAGTCAACCCAGGGAGATAAAACACTATTTTCAAAAATGCTCTACCCATCCTCCACTTAATGTGCGGTCCTGCAAGGGAGAAAGTGTCCTCTGTATCTCTCAGTCACTTCCCACAGGGATGCTTGGCACCATGCAGGACCGGGATTCAGAAAAAGCGCAATCGTCTTTAGTTTGTGAACCTTCTGGCAAGGAAATTACATTATTTTTAGCAGTGAACATGCTCCTTATTTGAGCTTTGGTATTACATTGCCAAGCCCGACACAGGAACATTTGCAGATTTGCAAAAATGGGATTCATTGAATACATTAACTTTTTCAAAGTCTCAGCCTCTGGAGGAGAGTCATGAAGGCTCTGCTTTCCTCTCCCAGGTAGTAATTAAATCAGAGATCATACACTTGGAGGTCTGTCTGTTTTTAAAAATAATTTAATGGACAATAATATCTTTAATGATTATGCTTCAAGTTGGGAACTCTGTCCTCCGAAACTGTTCTGTTGTTTATTTATCCAGCCACTTGCTTTCTTCTAGGCAAGTTTGGCAGACATAGTCCATGATAACTCACATGCTGCTCGCAAGCTAATTTAAGCTAATGAAAAAATAACCATATGATTGCAAAGTACTTGGCTGGGAGGAGATCTTTTCATCCTATCCAGCAATGCACATTTGAGTCAGATGCAGGCACTGGATAAATGCTTTGCAAGAGTATCTAGGAGTAAGTACTTCTTTCTCTAGGAGACAATGCTGTTTATAAGTTGCAGATTGTTCAAAGTTCTATAAAATAACTGTTTGACTATTGCTGGGTTGGTTGCTCTTAAATGTTTTCTAGCTGCATTCAAGTGTTTTGAACTACCATCGTTCTGAGTTCTTGAGCTTATTGTTTTGAGTCAGACTTACACAAGTGGGGAGACAAAATGAGTATTTCCCCATTCATTCAGGGTGTGATGCACAATCTGATAAGTAGGTTTGCCCCCAGACCCGGTGAGTAATTTGTTGTACTTGAGTGTGTTCTGGAGAAGATCTGTGTGATTAATCAAAGCTGGGTCAGGCATGAAAGAATCAAAATGATTTTTTTCCAAGTGGTTTGATTTAGCTCTATGAAAGAGCCATAACTGATGTAGCTATTGCAAGAGCTACTCTTAGTCATATATGGAATGCACTTATTGGAACAGCTTGGCAGTATATATATATTCTAAATGTATTTCACTTTGATGTAATGTGAGGGAGAGAAATGTTTTGTTGCTCATACTAACATAATTATGTAAACCAAAGTGCTGTTGTCCCTGATGAATGTAAGCTGTTTAAAATGTCCAAGTAATTGGTGGAGCTGTATAGTTATCTTACTTAGATTTGGAATACGGGATTACATTTGAAGTTTTGTTGGTTTTTTTTTATCCTTATATTCCTAGATGTCGCATTTTAAGCCTATAATTTATTTTGTGTCTGATGTTGTTCCATGTGCAGCGGTCTGTCTTCTGAACAGAAATTATGCACACCTCATAACTGAAGGCTGGAGATTTGTTCTGTTCTCTGTTTTTAAATACATAATAGAGGATGTGGGGGTTTTCTTTGCCACTGATTATATTTATGCCAGTGCAGTCCCTCATGTGGACGCAGTTACATGAGTATAAAGTGCCTTGTGCTGGTATTTCCTTATCTACCTTCTGCGTAGGAATAAACCTTACCAGCCTAAGCACTTTCAAGCTAATAACTGTATCTTCCCCAAGGGTTTGGTCTGCTGGAACAGCTTATTCAATGGAACAGCTCGCTGCCCCTGAGGAAAGATTTCCTTGGTGTCCTTCTTCCTCCCCTGCTCCCATTCTGCAGCATCTGACTGCTTCGCTCGTACCTTTATGGCTCTGGTGCTTGTCTGTTTCCTCCACGGGACAAATCAACCTACTGAGCCAGCAAAAAACAAAGCCAGTAAGGAAAAAAAAAAAAAAAAGGACACATTTGCTGCAGGCTCAGCTCTCTCAAGGATCAATGGCAAGGAGCCGGGGCTGCAGCCAGGGTCTGTGCCAGGAGCAGTTGGATGGGTTGCTTTGGAGATGCTCAGTCAGCTCAGCACTTGGAGAGCCGTGTGCTGTGTCTGTAACAGAGTCCAGTGGCGTGGCTTTCATGGGTAGACAGCCCTCAGGCTTGTGGTGAATGAAAAAATATCAGATCACTGTTAAACTGATTGAAACAAACTCAGGTAGCTGCACTGCTGACTTTTCTATATTTACTATCTAGTCTGTGGGGTTTATTTTCCAAAACTATATTACAGTATTTTAGAAGTGTGTCAGCACAGAGAAGATTGTTTCCTAATTCTGTATGACCTCCTGGAAAACATATAAAAGTGCCATATTTACTCAGTGATTCATGTACTGCTCATATGTATATTCACGTGCAATTGCGTACTAGAAGACTTTTCTGTGAACTATAGTATTTGGCTTGGAATGGATGGACTTTTTGTGGATAATTCTTCAGGCATGGTTTGTATGAGTTCATATAATTAATTACACTAATCAGGTGCCTAATAACTAATACAATGGACAGAATATAAGAAAGTCATTTAACATTATTGCTTAAAAATAATACAAGTCTTCCTTGGTAGCGGAAGCAGGGGTGACAGCATGCCTCAAAAATAAGAAGACAATCTTAGTTGTGCATTAAGCCTGAAAAACAAAACTACTTTGAGATGAAAATTGGGCATTGTGCACTTCCCCCTTTGTCACAGTTAGGGTGGATATCATGCTGACCTTGTGCATCTAGCCAATTCAGCAGCTTCTGCAAATTGTGATTGTGAAGCGCCCGCTCCGAGTCTCATATTGCAATTCTGGCACTTCCACTAATTCTTGTGTTGAGTGGTGACAGGTCCTGTAAGAATGCCAAGGAAAAACTTTGAGATTTGACCAAATGGACAAACACCTTAATTCTGTAGCAAGAATCTTAATTTGTTAATAGATCTGCCTAGTGTTACATTGCAATATAGTGCACCCAGGAAAAAGTGAAATAAAACATTGTTTTATAATAATGAGCATGGTGAGACTGCAGTGTGGTTATTTCTTGGGAAACATTTTGTTTCTGGGCTACCGATAGATCAAGCATAGCCATCTTTCAGGTTTGATCTCTCGGGAGGGAAGTCAGGAAAACATGCTTGAGAAAACATCATTAGGCGTGACAGGATTTACTGTGACACGGTGTGGCTTCCTGCACTCCTTCCCTTCCATGGCTCCTCGCTTGAGGGCACACAATGAAGCCATCCCTGGGGAGCAGCTCCCTCTGCTCCATGGGGGCCCAGCGTCTGCCTGCACCATGTGGGAAATGATGCTGGAAGCCCTGGTGCTGATGCAACCCCCTATAAATCTCACTGCTCAACACGATGCGCTCATGCTGCTCGCGCTCGGTATGGTATGTGTTCCTCATTTCTCTAGGTTGGGAGCAATGACACGATGTAGCAAGGACGTGGAGGGCTGGGAGAACTGGTCCACTCCCTGCGGCCTCACAGGAGATAGCATCTTGGGTCTCTCCCGTTGGGATGGGCACGGAAATGCTGGCCAAGTGGCAAAGGGGTCCCTGGGGCAGTGAGGCCACACTGTCAGAGCTGATGTCACCTGTTCTTTAAGCACTATTGTTGCAGGACAAGATCAGGGCTGGAGCGAGCTGAGCTCTGACAAACCTCATCTTTCAGTTTCCTTAGGATGTGAAGGAGGACCTAAGGATCCAGAGTCCAATCAGCTTGTGAGGCTGTGCCTGACCAGCAGCAGCTTCACATGGTTGGCAGCAAACAAGACAAGAGGCAGGTTGTAGCTGCGGGGAGCTGTCAATAACCACTCTGGAAGGTTTGTTGTAACATGCTGCATGTGAAAGTGCAGACAGCCAGAATGCCTGTCCTCTTCTCATTTGGAGTGTGCGTGAAACCCTGAAGTGAAGAAGAGCAGTCTTGTTTCTTTTTCCCTTGTGATTGCCTCAGAAATGCCACTCCTGCCAAGGGCACAGATCTTCCCCTTTCCATCTCCTTCCCAGTCAGCAGTGGGAGAGATGGTCCTCATATGAAGGCCAGGGTCACTGCAGGAGCACAGAAGCAGAACCAGCAGCGCTGGGAGGGTGAGGACAAGCCCTCAGCTTCCTCCTGCAGCTGGGGCAGCGCCAGGTCAGGGCCAGGCAGGCTGTCCTGCTGGGGAGGTGGCTTGGCAAGACAGGTCCATGCAGGCCCACCTCCACCCACCAGCACCCGCACAACCCCAGGACCTGATCCCAGTTTCCCATCCCATGTCCTGCACTTTCTGCAGCCGAGGACCTGGCAGTCAAACCCAGGCTGGACCTGCCCTGTCCCCACTGGGATAAGAGAAGACCTGTGTGCTGCAGGCAGACATGAGGTTTGGCAGAGGTGCAATGGGCGGCAACTGGCCCAGAGCTTCCACACAAGGAATCCCAGCCCATCATGAGGACCTTGCTCCAGCCCTCTGGCTCCAGGCTTGTCTGGCACAGAAGTTTTTATTGCTGTCTCAATATTAAATAGGCTGTCCTGTGACTGGTCTGTGGCCAACTGCATTTGCTCTGTCAAGTAAACTTTGATGCTAGTCATGGTTGTTTGTAGGACCATGGTGGATCCTCACGCTTGGGCTGTCTGCAGGTGGATAGGCTTGAAATGGTCTTCTTCCACTGGGCCAGTGAGGGTCTGGATGTACCCAGAGGTTGTTCTTCCAGTGAGAAAACAAAGGCCATAACCTCAAGGAACACTACAGTCATGAGCAGAGGGGTCTGGTGGCTCTTGGCCAGGGCAGAATTCCCAGGCATTACCACAGGCAGCGCAGGCAATGTATGCAATCCCAGGGTGTGGAGGTAAAACACCTACACTGCAGACAAGCTTGAACCTTTCTACTGTCAGGCATGATTTTATCAGTCCATCCTCTCCTCTGCTGCCAGGACTCATGAAGCTGAACCTAAATGGGGGGAGGGTGTGAGCGGCTCATTCAGCAGCACTGTCCATGTGGCATAGTAGCAGTGGCATGGGCACTGGAAAAGACAATGGCCAGATGGTGCTTCCTTCAAAACCATTTGAATATCTACAGGACGGCTGGGATACGTGTGTCTGTGTTCCTTTACAATGCTGCCATGGCTGGCACATGACACAGATGGGCCCTCAGTTACTTCCAGTGACTGGCAGGTCCCCCAGCACAGCACAGAGGTAGCGAGGGAATTCCCTAAGAGAGCCAGATGCAATGAGAGCCACAGAGCACGTGGAGACTGCAGCCAGGAATCTCACTAACACATGTCTTGCTGCCAGCTTTGCGTGATCCTGCAGAACGTGCACTGACTTGATTTGTTGTGCTTTTGCATTTCTGGAATAAGAGGGCTACTCATCTGCCAGAGGTATTTTTTCACATGAATTTTATGGAGTGTGGTAAATAAGCGTTGATGTTGTGTTGAATTAAAATTGAACTAAGATGTAACCCTTGCCTCTTGCCAGTTGGGGTCATGTGGCACTGCTAGGCTGGCTTGTGCAGACTGAATGCAATTGTATTTATTCAGTAAAATATTTTGGCAAAGCTATAGCATCCTGCTTCCTTACTGTGGGCAGAGTAGTTCAGTGAGCAGAGAATTCTGGTGCCGTCACAGGGTTACCCTTCAGAATAGTTGCTGGCTGCAGCTAAAGGCTAAATGGGATTTTTACAATTCCAGAACAAGTTACAAACCAAAACAAAGTGCAAAGTAATCCCCTTGGCAGACAGTTACTTTGGGAAGCTGAAGTGTCAGGAGCTGGTGAGCTCTGCAGCCCCTGAGCCAGCCTCTGCTTGAAGATGATGCTGCAGTGAAGCAACTTCCTTGCCCCCTTGGCTGCAGCAGCTCTGCACTGTGGGTGCTAAGCAGGAGGAGACTGCCATGCCCAGTGGGGTAGGATTTACTGTTGTCTTTAAATATCCTTTAAAGTAAAGTAAGATTTTGGGGATTTCTACTCCCGTTGTTCTAGCAAACTGAAGAGTTTCTACCAACCCAAAGACCTGAGCATCTGTTTCATACCTTCAAATAGATGTGTGATCACCTGAACTAAAGCATGCACTCGCCCAGTAGAAGAGCAACCCAGCAGTTTGGATTTAGGACTGGGTTGGGCAGCGCCCGCTCCTTCTGTGCTCACGGGGTCTCCATGCCAAGGGTTTCCATGTGAGTGGCCTGATGTGCTGCCGTGGGAGCCACATCCTTGCCCTTCCCAGGTGACTGTTTCTGAGGCATGGGGGACCAGTGTGCAGGGGCTCTGCTGGGACTCAAGCTGCTCCTGGGCTCGTGTTGATGCCACAGGGAATGGGAAAGTGGCAGAAGTAGCGGCGTTGCCATGGCAGTGTGGCAGCAGAGATGCAGGCACTTTTTCTTCCACTTTTTAGCTCACTGGGAGCCAACACAAAGGGCTGTGAGACCCTGGGGAGGCAGCAGGATGGGGCTTGGGCAGCCCCAGTGCCAAGATGCAGCATGGCCTTTCCTCCCCAGTACTCAGTCTGCCTTTAGGACAACTGGGGTTTTTGCGTAGGGAAAAAGTAGTCTGTGTTTACCGAAGCTTTTGCTTTTTTCTTTTTCTTTTTTTTTTTCTTTCCAGTTTTGCAGCTGTAATTCCCATTAGGAAGGCTGATTCCTGCTGATAAGGACAGGAGGCGAGGTCATTGCTCCTGAGGGAAGTTACACCTAAATATGAAAGATGTTGCCGCTCAAAACTTAGAGATTTCAGATCTGATTGTTTCTCTGTCCTGGATTTTGCAAAACATTTATTGATTTTTTTTAGTTTTTCCCAGGAAATTAACCTGACTCCTCTGACAAGCTAGAAGATGACTGAAGTAGTGTATCTCCTGCGGCCAGTCAAGCTGCCTGTGTGTCCTCATTCCAGCAAGGGCAACATGCTTAAACACACCGGTAACAACTTGAAGAGGTCAAGTACAGGTGAGGCCCATGTCAGGTGTTCCCACTGGCTGTGTCGCCATAGCTTTCCTTCCCACTGCTCCTTCTGCCAGGAGTGAGCACTGACCTTGTTTTTGGCTAAGGATATTACGAGCAGGGATTGGAGGATGAGGAATAGTTGCTGGCTGAGCCATTCAGTAGCTTCCAGGCGTAGGAGGCTCAGTGGTGGACTGGGTCCCCCGATCAGACCCTTTGGTGGGAGCGCTGCTCCTCCTCCTCCTCCTCTTTGGTTCTTGGCTGCCACTGGCTGCAATGGGATTCTCAGTCCTAAGTGCTTACAGCCCAAAGTGCCCACAGTCAGAGACTGCCCTCCCTGGGTGCTGAAGGGTGTTTGATTCCAGCAGTTGGGTGTAACCCTCTGTAACGCACAAACCGGCTGAAAAGTTGCAGCCAGGGATTTCGTACAGGCTCAGACCCTGCCCAAACAAAAGTGAGCAATGGCCCCCAGATCTATCATTAATAACGACTGTGTGGATGTTTTCCCCCGACAGGAGCAGAGACAAGCCTTAACTTCATCTAAATCCCATTTAATCAGCTTTCCAAGGCAGTCTTAAATAAGAGAGACTGGAAACCTAATCAGAATCCATCCATTTTGTGCAGTGCCTGTTTAGAAGTTATGCCTGCAAGATCTGCCCAGTTTGTGAGCGTGCCTTCCTCACAGAGCGACTGCCTTAACATCATCATTCTATTAGAGACCACTCAGCTGTCGGGGATCTGTGATAACGATGATTTAGAACCAGGCCAGCAAGGAATTCAGACAAACTGCCTCAAGCTGCCTCCATCCCACGTACATTTCCATTTTTTCACACTCTTTGTATCTGCAGCATAGAAGGTTCTTTTCAATCCTACAGTTATGTGTTTACAGTTGCTTCAGGCCTCCAAATACACCCGGCATCAAACTCTCCTAATTGTATAAGAAATGCTTTCAGTTTTAGGAGCTGAAACCAAGTGCTATTCCTGCTGTGCTCTGCCTGCCCTGCAGCTCCACGCTGGGTTTTGGTTCCATCTCGATATGTGTTCTAGTGCTTTGGTTGCCTTCCAAAACAGCCAGGCTCACTCGCAGCTCCTTAATAACGTGGTGTCCCTGAGCACTTTGTTTTCAGGTCTTTAATGTATTATTTGCCATGGGTGCAGAGAGAAATGCAATAGATGCCAGATTTATTATGCCTTACGGAGCATTCTGTGATTTTTTTCCTCATTACAGCTCACGTTAAGAAGTTTGTTTATATTGCAGAACTTCAAAGTGTTTGAATTCAATTTTGCTTTTCCTTTTAAGGCTGTGGAAGGGAGAGGTAAGACCCCAGGGTGTGGGCTTCAATCGTGTCACCAAGGGGCAGACTGGGGGCTATGGGCACCGTGGAGGCTGTGGGAAGGAATGGGTGGGACACTTTCATTGTGTAAATGATCCAAATGGTAACTGCATATACACCAGACACCAGTTAATCTGATGTGTCGTGGTAGGAAAGGTTCAGGTTGGATATTAAGAGAAATTTCTTCTCAGAAAGAGCAGTGAGGCACAGGCTGTCTGGGGAGGTGGTGGAGTGAATGTCCCCAAAGGTGTTCAAGACTTGTGGAGATACGGCACTGAGGACATGGTCAGTGGACATGGTGGGGAGGGTTTGGATCTGATGATCTCAGAGGTCTTTTCCAACCTTAGTGATTCTATGGTTCTGTGAAATGCAGCTCCAACTCTGACCCAAAGATGATCTCTGCTCCTTCCGTACTGCTTCCAACACCACACTGGCACATGTCCCTTGTGGGGGGCACACACGCACTGGGACCTGTCTGGCAGACCCCAGCAACTCTGCATGGCCACACAGATGCTGCAGCCCACTCTTGGCACTATGGAGCTATGTGGGCATCCACAAAGGGCAGAGCTGAAGTCTGCAGGGAAGAGGAAGGAGGTTTTCCTGCTGCTTTTGGTTTCTGTTCTTTCTTTTTAACTGAAATCTGAAAGCTGTCTCAGGGAAGCTCCTATTCTTGCTACTATTCCTCTTTAAACCATTCTTTTTCTCCTCTACTTGCTTTGAAAGATTTTTTATTCCTTCATTTTGTTTCTCAGAGCCTCTCCTTTTCCTGGTTGCTCCGTCACTGAGGGTAAAAGAAGTCCCAAAAACAAAAACAACAACAAACAAAACAAATAACCCAGACTTACAGGAAAAGGTCGGCTATTTCTGAACTTCCTCTGCAGGATTTTATTTCTGGATCCTTCTATACCCAGTGCCTTCTGCCTCCTACCTGTGGGGCCTCAACACTCTGACATCCCAAGTGCTGTGCCTGAGGGGGGGGAAGGTGGGGGAAGGGAAGAGGCACTTACGCCACTCTTAAAAGCAAAGGAAGAGCCTCAGCTAGCTAAGGAAATGTAACCTCTCCTGGAGAGGTGCCAACCCGGGGGATGGGTTCTCCTCTGAAAGATGCTGGAGACATCTTGTACAAGCTCCCCCCGCAAGCACAGAGTGGAAAATGTCTCCATCAGCTGCAAGAAGGGACTCATGCAGAAGGAAGAAGGTGGGTCTAAAAGCAAGCTATAGGGGATGGATGGGGGGCTGCGCCTTCCTCCTCCTTCACACTGCAGGAAGAACATGAGGATTGAAAAACAGCTTATTTTTCTTGAAACAAATTGCAAATAACTGGAGGATTTGAAGTGCCTGATCTATTTATAATAAAGTCAGTGGGAGGTTTAATTTGCTTATTTTCCTAACACTTAATAAAATATCTGGCAAACAGAAGTGAGAAAACCACTTACATTAAAAATTTTGCATTCCCAATTCTTCAGCAAGCCTTCAGCTGCAGATCTGCTCATCAGTGGCGATCTGGAATTCAGAGAGTTGAATAATAAACGCTCCAAAAAAATGCTGTGAACAAAGCTGCTAGGCCTATTTCTTGTCAACAGAAAGCAGTCCCCTGCTCTTCCAAGGTAACTTCATGCAACTTCAGCAATTTATTTATTTATTTATTTGTTTATATTTATTTATTTATTTATTTATTTATTTATTTATTTATTTAAAGGAAGAGTTGTTATAAAACTGCCAATCCCTTCCTGGCTCAGCCCAGAAGCTGACGCAGTGCCAGTGGAGCTGCTGCCACGGTCAGTCCCAAAATGTGCTGAAATTCCACATAGGGAAGGACACATTATCAGCAACTATTTAAACTCACAAAAGCCTATGAAGCATTTCAAAGTGTTTAAATCAGGTTGGGCAGAGGAGCTATGTTTCTATCATGTGTGTGACTTGTGATTTTCCTTTCCTGTGTACCAGGCATGTCTCGTAAAGAAAGAGGGACTTTGCATCAGAGCTGCGAGGGCAGTGCTGCTGCTTGCTCGGTGCTGGAGCAGGCTTGGGGCCGGCCGTGTTGGCACAGGTAGGCTGGGTTTTTCAGTCATTTGTCGTTGTCTCTGTGCCCTGCTCCCTTGGGCTGCAGTTTTCTGTGGTCTTCCTTCAGCCAGTGGTTCCCACACTCTCAGCGCTTTTGTCATGCAGATGAGCCTTACTCTCCCTCTTCCTTGAACTGCGCTGTACTTGGAAAGCTCTGAGAAACGTTCATCTCCTGAGGGCAAGAAATTCCCAAAGCCCCCTGTTAGCAGCCTGTGATCAAATCCTGGCAGGCTCTTTGGCTCTCTGTCCTGCTTTCTCTCACTCACCTGACGTTTACCTATACTTCCTATTGGTGCTGCAGCAGCTGAAAGGCATCTGGTCAGTGTCAGCAGTTATCTGCCTTTTTTCTTCCTACTGTGCCTCGTTACGTATGCTCACTAACTCAATTCTGTTTTGAAAGGAAATATATGAGAAATTAACTGGCAAGGCACCAGCAGCTGCCAGAACTCCAGGGAAAAAGAAATCCATGAGCTAATGGAGTTAGTGGCAACGCAAACCTGGACGTGAGTACAAATTGCTTCAGCACATGTGATCCTGAAAACAGAGAGAGGGTCAAAGGAACTGGGAAAGCTGGGAGGAAAGCTGGGGTATTGCTCATGGTGTAGCACAGCTGAGTATTTCCACTGCCTCTTATTTTTTTCTTTGCTTTCCTTCTTTTTTCTTTTTCTTTGGGGAGGAAGGGAGCAGAGTGGTGGGAGGAGGACACGTGACACAGATGTTCCCTAGCACTGGGGAGACATTTGTTGTTTTAAGACTATCCATCTCTGACCTCAGTGCTGAGGCAGGTTCCTCAGTGTGCTGCAGTTACACGGCCCTGGGCCTGGTGCTGGCAGGCAGCCCTCAGGCGGAGGACATCCCACAGGGCTGTGAGAGGAGGCTGGGTGCAACCTGAGTGCTCTGTCAGCTGCTGCTCACAGTTCCAGTTCCTTTGTCGTCGTCCCCCACCTCCCCCAGCAGCTTGAGAGTGTTTCAGCACAGAGAGGTGCTGCTCTTTCCCGCCTAGCTTTGTGTCTGGCCAGAATGGAGAACTCGGGTACCTGCAGGCTGATGGCATATGGATGTGCTTCCCGGGACAGCCATACAAAATGGTGCAGCATGGGGGATGATGACTCTTTAAACCATTTGGCTGCAAAGCAGCCCTGGATGAGCAGCTCTTGCAGCAGCTCTGTGCCGTGATGCTATTGTGGATTGTTCTTTTTATCTTGCTGATTGTAAAAGCAACAGCAAAGCTTTTCTTAAGGCTTTTTTCTTTTTCTTCCTTTATTTTTTTTCTTAGAAGAAAACAGATGGTTCAGTGCTCTGCAGGCACTGTGGAGATAAGTGAGTGTCCTTGTCCACAAAATAAAATCTCTTGTGGGTTTTTTTTTTCAGTCCCATTTCCTGCAGCACTTGCCTGGCTCAGCGCTGAGTCTGTGTGCTGAGATCCAGTGCTGCACGCTGGGCACAGGGAGAGATCTTTCCTGGTTGACTCTTCTGGACTGACTTCCCGAGGCAGGAGCTGGAAACCACCACGTCATCAGGGTTTCAGCACACAGAGATGCTGTAAATCCCAGTGAATGAGGCCCACTGTGGAGTGGTTATTTTCAGGCGCACTGCTACCAATCTATCCAGAGAGAGCTGGTCTCTGGGCATCACTAGCAGGCCTTGGATGACACAGCAGGAGTAGGAGAGAGATGTACAGGAGTCATTTAAAAATAGAAAAATATAATTTAAAAACAAACTCTTCTGGATGTAACTTGAAAAATAAGCAAGTAGAAAATATGAAACAAATGCAAATGTCTCCAGGTTTCTAGTTCTTCAAAAGTGATGATGGTTCAGGTGAGTGATGCGAAACTACAGAATTAAACTATTAAATCAAAGTAAAAAGAGAGTGTATGTACATATGTATGCATTTTGAAAGACTAATGCTGAATTATAAATACTTCTGAATCATAAAATATGAAGCTTGTCAGTGGTTTCTGTCGAAGGTAGAACATCTGATTTCATTTGTTCACAGCACAGCCTGTATGAGCTATCACATTAAAAACAGAAAAAAGGGAGAAAGACACCATGATATCCTGCAGGCTTCAAATAATAATAATAATGGCAATCTCATAATAATTAATGGCAATCTCAGTGTGGATAGGTGTATGGAGCAGGTTCCTCTAGGAATTAGCTCTTTCCATGCAGCCATCAATAGATGAGCTGCAAGAGGCATTGTTCTTTGTTTTTACAAAAGCAGGAATATTTATCATTGTGAAGGCTTATCCATAATGCGGGACAGTGGGGAGGTATCACATTTGTAGACACAGCCTGAGGAGCACAAGGATCTGCCCAGGAAGGAAGAAGAGCCACAAGCAGCTCAGGGAAGGTGGAGGAGGAAGCAGCTCTGACAGAATCAGTGACCTGCATTATCAGACCACTGAATTGCAGGAAGACTTGGAGTCAGAGCAAGCAGACAGCAAATAAAGCAGAAAATCAGATTAGAGTATAATGAGCAACTGGAAGTCCTTCAGCCAGCAGCAAAGCCTTCTGCTGGAAGGAGAGGGATGGCACTACCTGAGAAAGCAGTCAGCTCTGGGATCAAGCTGGACAACAACAGAAGTCTGTGTGATAGTATCACATGGGCTTCTCTTACTGACTTCCACTGACTACTGCTGAAAAGAAAATGGTGTGAAATGAAATCAGTAATGCAGGGAGATACGTGAGTTTCTAGCAGCAAGTGGAAAACTGAGTGGAGCTCTACCAAGCCAAAACCTTCCTGCTCTTGAGGGTAAGTGCGTATGTTTGTGATGCCCAGAAAGTCTTTGAGATGATCCAAATAACGATGATGCCCAAATAACCAAAAGGCCCACAGGAGAGGCTCATGGTGCAGAATCCTTCAGATC
Organism: Phasianus colchicus; assembly: GCF_987193195.1. Lineage (NCBI taxonomy): Eukaryota > Metazoa > Chordata > Aves > Galliformes > Phasianidae > Phasianus > Phasianus colchicus. Next base: position 17,671,975 of record NC_143444.1, on the reverse strand, counting down.
CCTGCACTGTAACTGCTGCAAACTCTCATGTGGATGTGTGTGTATTGTATTGACTAGAGAGATTTCTATGTATTTAGCTTCTTTTTGTGGATGCAAAGAACAAGTCAAACCAAGGTAATGTCATCTGGATTCAACACGCATCAGATACAGAGGCCATGCTTGTTTAAAGCAGTATCTTGAGGGTACGTTTCTTTCATCTTCAGTGAGCAGGGTGCATAGCTCGGAGCTAAGGACTTCCATGTACTATGCTGCCCACGGCCCTTCTGCGTGTTAGCCTGCAGCTGCCCTTTGTCCTGCCCACGGGCCACTCAGCTCTGGGAGTTGCAGTTAATTTCCCCAGGGCAAGAGAATGCTGTGCTGGGTAGAAGTAGAGGGTTGGTTATGCATGTCCTGTTTAAATGTGTCCACTGGAGGCTGCTCGTGCTGCTCCCTTAACAGAAAATGCCTGAAAGTACTGAAGCTGGAGCCATGCTTGACCCCAGAGGGGATGTCCAAAAGGACTGAGAGATCCATTGCTGCCGAAACGAGATGGACAGGCATAACTGAGGTGGGGGATAGACACACAGTGATGCACACTGGGAGACCTGGCAGCAGAGCAGAGCAGAGTGCTGTTAGTAAAACCTGCTGCAGAAGGCTGCAGGTAGCTATCACCTCATCGCGTAATGCTTGCACTAAACGGGGCAGCGCTGTCTCTCAGATCACTCATGTAGCACCACAGGTGGTAATGCTGCTCTGTTCAGCTACAGAATCTTGCCTTTGATAGCACCGAGTCGCACCCCCTTTTCATCTGCCATTCTGCAAAGCATCGGTACATAGAGATAGAAAAGAGGGGGAAACAGTGGATATACAGAAGTTCGCTACAAGAGAATCAGACTGCTTGCTCAGATGTTTTTCTTCTCTTCCCTCTGCCTCTCTGACTTAACCCTCTCCAGTTGTCTCTATCTCTATAGGAAGATGCTGGTGTCCAGCACTATTTTAGACCCCCTTAGGTGCCACCTCTGCCCTCCAGCAGCTGCTTCAGCATTGACTGGTCTCTGGAGGTGCTTTGCTGGATCTGGCAGCTCCACGCTGCCTAAGAAATCTCAAGGTGCCTCAGGTAGTGCCAGGCACCACTGGCTGCTTAGGCAAATTCTGATGGCAGCTTCTTCTCTTTTTTTCTATGGCCCTTTCCTGTAGTTTCCTTTTTTCATTCAATTCGGGCCTTGGTAGCACCCTAGGAAGTGATGGCTGGTGTTTCTGTAGGACTGCAGCTACCAGCAGTGTTTGTGTTGTAGCCACAGCCACTGCAGCAGTGCAGCAAGTGGAGATGAGCGGTGCCAGCTGGTTGTGGCACAGAAAGTTCTCCTTCCTCTCCTTGAAAGGAAAGAGCAGGAAGGAAAATGATTAAGTAGAGAAGTGTTCACTCCAGCTGTGGATACAACTGCGCTGCACAAGCAGTAATTGTCAGCACTGGAGGGCAAAGACCTTGCACAACATCTTTCCTTTGCTTCAGCAGATTTCCAGAGCCCACTGGTGAGTGAGGACAAGGGTCTGAATGGGACAGATCCAGTAAGGATCTCCTGTGAGGGAAGAACTTGCATAACAAGTCCTTGTTACCTCCTTTCTGCTCGATATTAGGAAAATTTTTGTGATAAATCCATTAATGATACACAGTTCTTTCCCTGCTCCTCCCCTCTCCCCTTCTGTCCCTGTTTGTCTTTTTAAATGTTCAGGTGCGCAATGCTTTCCCAACCTGAAAAGTAGAATCAGAAAGAAAACAGAGGTTAAAAACCCAGTGTCACTCTGCAGCTCAGCCCTGATGTGGCACCGACTTAACAGCGCAGAACATTTTCTCCTCTGGCTGCCAGTTGTCAGTAATGGAAATGGGAAAATGTTGTTTTTTCCAGATCATCATCATGAATCCTCCGAGCAGCAGTGATGGGTGCAGGAGCTCGCTGGCATGGTGGCAATGTTCCCGTAAGGCCTTGCCTGCCTGTGCTGTGTGGGAGCTGTGCAAAGTTGTGCAAAGGCTTATCAGATAATTTGTGAGCAGCTGTGGCCCAGACAGAGAGCATTTGTTTTCCCACTCCTTCCTTTCATCCTGTGAGGGAGGTGGGTTCCTGGGCAGGGATGTAAGGGGCAAAGAGGATGTCAGCAGGCATCTTCCTTAGGCATTCTTCATCTGTTTTGAAGAATTGTTCTCCCTTTTCTGTTAAAGCATATGGTTAACAGAGAAATCAGCTGCATTGAGTCCTAAATCCATGTGGATGCTATTTTTTTTTTTTCTGATGCAATGAAGCATTCAGTGTATAACTCCTTATAATGTGGTCTGATAGAGCATCTTCTGTTCACCACTGTGTATGTGTTTCTTTGATTGCTTTGTGACTAATGCAATTGGAAACATATTTCAAACACAATGATGGGAAGAAAGAGAGGCCGAATTTCCCTTCAATGCTTGCCATGTGATTATCTTTACTCATGCGGTTTTCTGCGATTCTTTTGCATGCACTACTGCTACTCACTGAGTAGAGTCTCCCTGCCTTTGCGACATTAAAGGAACCATTCTTTCACAGCGTGGGTTTTCCAGGCTAGCAACAAAAGTAACATTACATTTCTTAAAGCAGACTTTCTGCAAGTGGGGTTTGTGAACACTGGTGCCATGGGTCAAGGTCTGCTCCACCTCCACAGAGGAAGCAAACCATGGCCATTGACCTCACAGTAACCTGCCTCACCTCCAGCTGCTCTTCCAGCAACAGAGGTATCTTCCAGGCTCTGTGTCACACTGCACCATTCTGGCTGCTGACCTGTGACACTGTGTGAAGCAATAATTTATCAGAAGCACAGTGAAATGCTGCAGCTTACCCTAAAAATTCTAAAGACGAAGGTGAATTCCTAAACTTTGATCTGCAATTATCAAGACATCAATCTGCCTGTCCAAGTGGAGGGCTCTGTGCTCTCCATCAGTGGTATTTGAGGCTTTTAGGAAGCCACACCACCTTTTCTTTTCTTTTTTTTTTTTTTTTTTTTTTAAATCTGTGCAAGCATGAATTGAAACAAGAAGAAAATATCTGTAAGACTTCAGTGAGTGGACTTGGGAAAAATCCTGAAATACTGAAGAGCAAATCCAGCGCATGTGTATCTGATGCACTCTGGCTTTTCCAGGCACTGCTGACACCAGCTTCTAACTCTTTTCCAAATGATGAAGCCCTGGAAGGGAGAACATCAGGGTCTCACACTAATGTGATTTGGGGATGTTGTTGTACTTCTGGTCTCTGCTAGCTGAGCCAAATGGAAACATCCACTGCTCCTGCTTCTGTTCTCTCCAAGCCCAGTAGGAAGAGGTGAGGGCAAAGCCCATCTGCTGTGTAAAGGCAAGTAACCCTGGAGATGAACCCTGCCCACAGCAGGGGTTAGGAGCTAGAGGAATTTTAACTCCCAACCTAAGCCATTCTGTGGTTTGATGATTCTATGGTCTCGTGTCTGCCATCGGCCCTGGTGCCATCAGTGGTGCCTCCTCATCTTTCTGAGATGCTGCTCTGCTCACTCATATCCAGGAACTCCATACAGGAAGAACAGATTCAAAAAGTAAGACATAGATGAATGAAAGGGATCTTCAGCTTTAGTCCAAACCAGTTTATCAAGCTGAGACTTCATCCCAGACCATTACACACTCAACCAGGCACAGCAGAAATCAGCTCTTCCTTCCTGTTCGTGCAGGCCTGGGCAAAGATGCTGCACGTTGTTCAGAAGAATAAACATCAACCAGCATCACAGACAGCTCATTTCTACCGTCATCACTGATCTCAATCTGTCAACTGCTTTTGCTACTTCTTATTTCTTGGCAAAGGCACCCAAGCCAAAGTTCCTTTGGGAGATGCAAAGACAATAGAAGGAAGCATTTGCCTGATGGCTGATGTTGCCGCAGAGCTGGCCAGCGCACATGGAAGTATTGAAATTGTGATGGAAATTTTAATAGGAAAATTGCAAGGATAAGACCTGCATTTCTAAGGTCCCCTCTGCTTTCCGGTGCATGCTCCAATTCTGGCTGGAATCAGCCTTTCTTGGCAAAGCTCCCACCTGTAGCACTGAATGATTTTGGGGCTCAGGTAGAACTCCAGCAGTTGGTTGCAGCAGTTCTCCCGCTTGCTCTGTTTTCTACTCCTGAGCCCAACGTGTCACAGATTTCTGAGAGAGGATGTTCTGATGTGGAGCTTAATTTAAACCCAAAATACTGCCTGACATCTTCCCTGGGGCTCTTCCTTCCGTGCATTTTGGCTTTTCCCTCTTTCACAAGAAACATCCTCATTCAGACACAAGTGGTGCTACTTGTTAGGGTGTCAGATCCCTTTGTACCAAAGAGATCCTATCTATTCATGAAATGAAAGCTATTTACAAAAGAACTGAAAAATGTGGATTCTCTGGGGCTAGGGACAAGGCTGTGGGACTGTCTTACATTCTGATAGATGCATTTCTTTTTCTGTAAACAAGCTCTAAGTGGGAGAAACTGCACGGTGGAGCCAGCTCTTCCCACAACAAACGATGCTCTGAGACCCACTATATGTGAAGGCCTTAACTGGGAAATACTGTTATGAATGACTGTCAACACAAGAAACCTACCAAGTGTTACCTACTCAGCTGGTATCCATTGGAAAACCAAACTGTTTTTAGTGGACTACTGTAGATTTGGGAAGATGCTGTTAGTTTACATATGTTGAGGTTTATTGATCTGTTTTCCAAGCAAATGCATCAGCAATAGAAGCAAATGCAAATCAGGACAATGTATCTGGGTACAAGAACAGCTCCCTTCACAGCAACATTATGATTAGGGTTATGTTATTTTGAATTGCCATACCTGTCTCTCAACTGCTGCTGCACCAACTTTCATTTGTTTTGCAGATGAGCATGTACAGAAAGGTCTGCATGGTTTTAAAGAGGAAAGACAGAAATGCTTGTTGATAGCACGAGGACAAAGCTGCAAATGCTAGAAAGGGCATGCAAGGGGAAGTTAAGGATGAGCTCAGAAGAAGAAACTCTGCAGGAAGCACAGGTAAGAAAATCTATGGAAAAATGAGAGCTGAGATTAACAGCACAGAAAGAGATGGGGTTTATTTCCAGAGATTTGGAAGAAGGGAAGGGAAGAATGTATAGCTCTGTCTCCACCAGACCAAGTATCATCACAAAATGGCATTTGGAAACTAGATAGGTACCAAATATTCTCAACTACTGGAATTCGGGAAAGCGAAGGTGATAAAGCTAATTTCAGATGCACTCAGGATGCTGTCTTAAGAGACACTGAGGATACAGAGCTGGAAATTTGGAGCCCAAGTCTATGGGTAACAGGGCAACACAGTGTGAAAAAAGCACCTAAAGGAGCACTGCAAGCAAGCTTAAAAAGACCCAGTAATTGATCGATCTTGGGGGCCAGGGGTGTTGCTACACAACAGCGAAGCGTTGTCTCACTGCTGCTGCCTGCAGAACACACAAAAGCTTCTCCAGGCTGTGTCAATGGGGACGCATGGAGCTGGGACTACAGCCGTGCGTAGCAAAACCGAGCTGCCAATATGGGCTCGAGAGTCGCGGGCGCAGGGGAGGAGAGCCCCGGGCACGGTCAGTTCTGGGAGCTTACTGTGAAAAGACGAGCAAAATGGGAAAGCGCAGGAAAACTGCCAGCGTTTCGCTGAGTTCTCCGATGTGAGCCTGCTACGTTAAGGTTCAAAGTTAGGCAACGGGGCTCAGGGCCAGCCGCCCGCTCCCCGCCCTGCCTTCCGCAGTCGCGCAGCGCCGTATGCGGGCCGCAGGCCGCCTCGCAGCCGTGCGCTGGGGCGGCAGGGGGCGCTCGGGCCGAGGAGTGGCGGCCCGGCAGCGCCGCGGGGCTCCGGCAGGGGGCGCTGCTGCGACGGGCGGGTCCGAGCGCGGTGCGCCTGGGGTGGGAGCGCTGAGATGTGAGCGCTGGGCTGAGCGCTGGGATGGTGCTGCGGAGCTGTGAGGACGGGAGGGGGTCCTGGCGGCTTGGGAGTGGCTGCTATGTATAGAAAAGTTAAAAGCCTGGGGTTTTGTTTTCTCCCCCAAGGAAAACGGCCTGTGTTGAACACTCTTCGAATTCATTTCAGAAAATTTCAGTGACATTTTGGAAAGCCAAAGCCATGAATGCACACCAAAATCAAAGCCATACAGCAAACATGCCTCGTAGCTGTGTAATGCACCCGTGCTGGAAGACAATGGCGGCTGCGGCCGCATGTGGGGCGGTGGCGGTGCCGGGCGGCCCCCACGGCCACACAAGGCTGTGCTGTGGCTGTGACTCTCTGGCCAAAGAGAGCTGAGCCAGAAAATGAATGCTCTGGTCTTCCCATGGCTCTTCACATGGCCCCGGGCTGCACGCGAGCATTCATGATTCACTCCTCAGTCTCTGGGCAACCCAGGGGAGAACCGCCCGCTAGCTGCAGGGCCTGGTGTCAGCAAGCACGATTGCTGTGGCAAAGCAAAGCCTTGTTCTGGGCCGAGGCACAGCCAGATCCTCCTTCTGGCCTTTTCTGTACGGTGATAACATAAAGCAAGAGGCAGCTGGGGCTGGGCAGGTACGCATGTTGCTGTCCTGTGGTGGCTGCACAGCGCTCGTGGGCAGTGAACCCACAGCCGTGTAATATGTATCAGTATGGTAAGAGCTTTTTCCTATTGTGTTCTGAAGGAAAACAGAGATTAGGTGATGTTAGTCACTGGCTTCCCATCACGGTACACGTGCAGTGCTCTCAGATACACGTCTCAGAAGCAGGAGATGAGCAGGCTGTAGAGGAGCGTGCTGGCGGCGGGTGGGAGCAGCAGGGCTGTGTGAGCAGCGTGATGCTAAAGGGACTGTGCATACCTACTTGGAGGATCTTTTGGGACTTCAGATACTTTGGTTCCGCTGTATTTGAAGAAGTGTTGGGAAGACTTTGGGGCTCTAATATCTGTTGTAACTATTATTTTTCCATGGATACAGCCTCTAGAATTGAGCGATTGATTTTGTTTGGCCAATAACATGTACATATAACTAGCAGAAGGTGCTGCAGTGAAAGTGAAAAGATTAAACCTGTTTTGGGTATAACCTGCATCTTTCGTAGCTGGCTTAGCAAGCCTGGCTTTCGCATAACCCCAGGCATACATACAGAGCCTTGACTCAGTTACTGAGGTGGGAAAGGAGCCCATATCCCTACAGATCCCTGTTTAAGCACCTCTGTTTTTTAAATACACTTTCTTTCTCTGTCTACAGAACGACTGGAGACTTCTTTGCTCCATGGAAAAATAGGAAGACAGAAAAATGCAGCATGTAAGAAATAAATTACATACTATTCTTTCCTCTTTTTTTTTTCTTTTTTTTTTTTTTTTCCCCGCTGTTTTTGCCCAGTCAATTTTTTTTTTTTTATATTTATTTTTTAATGTTCCAGCAGGGTGAATCCTTAATCTCCAGCCATCCGATTGACCGCAATCAGTCATTTGCAGGCTCTCAGCACTTTGGCCCCACATATGTTCTCTCTTTTTCCTCCTGCTGTTCAGAAAGCCCTGCCCAGCTGCACACCTCGTTATGCCCTGTGGCTAGGCTATTTTAGGAAAACTTCTAAAGAAATAACAAAATCAACGGCTCGAACTATTGTAACTATGGGGCTGCGAAAGTAAAGGCTAAGTGCTGGAAAGGTATAGCAAAGCACTCAGAAGACAACTGGCTTGTCCTTTCTCTAAAGACCACCATTTTCCTAGATTCAGGCAGGGCACTTTAGGTTTTGCATCGTGTCATTTGTACACAGTGCCTCAGCCATTTTACAGAGAAAGCCAATTGCAGCCTGAAGAGGAAAGAAAGGTTCTCCGTCGTGATTTGAAGAAAGAAATAACAGACTGAAGTATGTGGGGGAGGCAGGGAAATAGCTCAGTGAAAAAGGCTGGGCAAACTGTGCCAGCTAAAACTTCCTTTGAGTTCATCCTGCTAATTCAGGCTATCGTATGGTTTAACATTTATTTCCTATTTAGCCTCATGGTTTGTGTTTAGTATTTGTGGAAATGAGTGTGAGCAGGGGTAGTAAGGATCATAGAAGAAGTTAAGTGCTAACTTAAAGAAATGGAAAGAGGTAAGTAGATTAAACAGCCTAATCCAGTCCTGCTGGACATGGACTGACCTCTTCCAGCCCTTGTTGAGGGCTTTGTTGAGCCCTTGTTGAGCTGAAATCACTCACCACCATAGAGGTGGGACCTGGTAGCTGCCAACTGGTTTGCTGAGGAGAGCACTTAGATCCCATGCTGACAGGGCCACGCTTGGCTGAGGATGTGGACCCTGTTGTGGGATGACCAAGTGATGTGCAACCTTATTCTTGCTTCTGCCAAGTTAAGGCCCTGCTCACGTGAGCAGCAAGGTTGAAGGACAGATAATGGTGCATGCCCACCCCAGGCTGAGCATGGACAGCTGCTTGGCAATGCCACAGGGGCACAGCGTGCAGCATGCCATCCAAAACAAAGTTCCTGCACCCAAATTCAGACGTATGCTCAGATCAAAATAACAAGAAAGATTTTTCATTTGTGAAGGACCAACTCCAAACCTGTGCAAGAGGAATGCTGCCATTTTCCCTCCACCATCTGTGCTTTTCTATCATCTTTTGTGACATGGAACTGGCTCACTGGTGCTGAAGCAGCCCCGTAGGAAAACAGAGCAGTAGTGGTATCGAAGCCTCCAACTGTGGCTCTCTGTATTGTTATCCCCCTCCCCTTTTCCAGATCCCACTTCAGCTTGATTCAGAAGGGCCACCAGCAGCAATGTGGAAAACTGCCCCACAGGACTGGGACTCAAACCTGAGACGAGGGAGAAGACACAGCTAGAAAGGAGGAATATGGAGAGTTTTCAATTAAAGAAAACAGGAGTTACCTTTGCATGCCTCTGACAACAGGGGTATAAGACCCTGTCAGAAATGTGTCTGTGCTCAGCAAGGTGTCTGTGATTGCCAAGGACAGCAGATTCAGCTGGTTTGGACCAACTCTGGCATTTGAAAAAATCCTTTTTCTTCTGCTTGAATTTCTCTACCAGCTGCCTGCAAGTCAGGGTTTCCCAGCCAGCAGTTCTCACTGTTACCTGTTTTCAGTGGCCTTGATGTTTGCCATATCAGAGTGCTTTTCTTCCTCTTAATCCCACATCTGTGGGATCCCACTAGTGCAGACATGGGGTGGGCTGGGCACCAGCTGGGCACCGGCTCAGGGCAACAGTAAATGAATAAGCAGGGAGATGCATTCGCTCTGCTGAGGAAACAGAGAGGTCTGAAAAGCTGCCCAAAAATAACACAAGAGTGCTGATCTCAGAGAACAAAATAACAGAAAGCTCAAACGAAGGTATTGAAAATCAAAGCTTAAAATAAATGACAACTCATTAGACTAAATCTGAACTGTGCTAAAATTCTACTGGATGAAAAAGCTGCTATGGAAATAGTGCTGAGCAGCTGGGAATGGGATGAGCTGCCCTGGTTTCCTCCAGTCTCCAGAGCTGAGTGCTGCCGAGGAGTGCTTCCACTCCAACCCCAGATACATCTCACAGTCGCTGAGATGGGGAGGGCTGATTAAAAAATGCTGCTAGAAACATAAAGGGAGAGGTTCTCAGTCTCCAAGGGGCCACAGAGCTGTTCTGAACCGGCACGCACTGGTTGTTTCCCATCCCCTCCCATTCCTAGAAGTCACAGGGAAGGAAATATAATTTGGAATGTCTGTATTGTTATATTTTTTTTTAGTTCTATTCTTGATCACGTTCAATAGCAGTTCAAAAAGGAATGGGTCAAATCCAGTTTTAGTTGAAACCAACAAGCAAGCCAGCGAACCGGTACAGTTCTGGTCACTTCTCAGTGCCCAGCACAGGGCACGGAGCCTTCCGAGCTGCAGAAGGTAAGAAGGGCTCCAGTAGTTTTGGGGTGGGAGTGGGGCTCGGGGCGCTGATATTGGCTTTCAAGAAGCTGTAGATCCAAGCAGTATTTTTTTTAATGACGGTTTAATAATTAAAACACAGAGTTTGAAAGCGACGCTCTTGTCCTTCCCCGCCGCACCGCAATGAAGTAAGGCGGCGGAGGACAGCTCCCAAGCCCGCTTCCCCGGGGGCGACCTCCCAGCCGTGCTCCCGCGGCACCTGAGCGCGGAGGGGCCGGGGCGGGGCGGGCCTTCACATGCGCGGCGCCGCGGGAGCCATTGGCCGCCGCCGAGCCGCGGGCGGCGCTGGGGGCGCTGGGCCGGGCCGCCGGCAGCCGGTGCCGTCCGTGCGCCGGGCCATGCGGGTGCGCGTCGCACGCGGGGAGCGCGCTGCAGGGCGCCGCTAGGAGCCGAGCCCGCCCGGCCCGGCCCGGCCTCCCCTCGCCGCCCGCAGCCGTCCGCATGGCAGTGCGGCGGGAGTGAGCGCCGCGGGAGCCAGCCGGAGCCCCGGGAAGGTGCGTGTCCGCGCTCGGCTCGGTTCGGCCCGAGGGGTCCCCGTCGCCCCTTGGTGCGGCGAGGCGGGCGGCGGAGCCCCGGGCGGGGGCGGCGGAGGGACCGCGTGGGCAGCCCCTCGCCTGCCTCCCCGGTTTCCCAGCGATCCGTTCTTTCTTTATTACCTTTTCATTTGATTTTCCGTTTCATTTCTGTTCGCTGTAATTCCGCCTTCGGAACGGCCGCGCTCTGCCTGCCCACGTTCCCGCCGACGCCGCCGTCCCTCCGCCGGGCCCCGGGGCGCGCCCGCCGCACCGCGCGCCGTCCGCTGCGGCTCTGCGCGGGGAGCGGGAGCGGGGCCGCGCCGTGGGGGGCGACGGGGCAGCGCAGCCCTCGCCGGGCACCGTCCGCGTTTTCTCGAGGCGCCCTCTCCGCCCTTCCCCTTTTCCCCTCTCCCCGGTACGCGGCGATACCGATCTCTTTCCCCGGCGACCCGTGAGCCGGGCGCAGCCTCGCGACCTCCATTTCCCCCCGGCCCCGTTAGAAGCGCCGCCGCTGCCGCGCGGCGTTCCGGCATCCCCCGGCGGGCAGCCCGAGGGGCGGTCCGGCAGCGCCCCGCGACCCGTCTCCCCCGCGGCAGGTTGCTGGGGCTGGAAAATGGAGGGCGGCGGCGGCGAGCGGCCCGCCGTGCGCTGGGGACGGCTCCGTGCACTTCCTGTAATGGTGGTGCTGAAAGTGATGAGCTGCTCGGCTCAGCCGCCGCCGCGGGGAGCGGAACGTCCTCGCTGCTCGCGCTGGGTGCGTGCCGCTCACCGGCATTGTCAGCTGCGGCTTTCAGAGCGACACGGGGAAAGAAGGGCTTTCTTGGCAGCGGTGGGAAGCAGCCATCCTTCCGCCTCTAGAACTGGAGGTGGGGATGGCTGTGCCCCCTGGTTAGGGCACTGGATCAGAGCTATCAGAAGGCGTTCGCAGTCCAGGCGAGGCCTAGGGGTCCCCTTCTGTTTCTTTCCCTCTTCAGAGAAAGAAGAGAAAGATGCGTTTATTCACGTTTTTTCAACTTGGGAGTAAGGGTTGGTGGTACAGGCAGCATAATTTGCACTTGATTGCTATCTTAAATGAATGCAGCAAGGCTTGCTCCAAGGCCAGAGTCACATTCGTTCTCTGTGATTTATAAATCCCCTTGAATCTTTTGTTGCTGCCTGAAACCAATTTATGGGGCCCTGACCCAGGGATACGCTGCCCTGGCTGTATTTTTTGTGCTGTACACCATTTTCTTTGATGTTTCTGTGCGAGCGTTGCCTTTGTAGCAAACTCCTTTGGAGCTCTACTTGCATCTTGCCTGGTGTGAAGAACGCTTCTCTGCTATGTCTGCTGAGTCTGTGCTTTTGCACATAATAAAAAGGGAATATTGAAATCGATGCTGTTATTTGCGAGCAGGGTCACTGTGCTAGAGCTGCCAAGCTCACAGAGCCTACCCAAGGAGAGGCAGAGATGGGAGCAGCGCTGAGCAGCGCTCCAGGCTGTGGGATGCAGATGTGCAGAGGGATGTGGATGTGCGGCAGGTATCTGCCCCGGGCCCAGCACCTCAGGAGGCAGCAGGCAGCTCTGTGCTTTGCTCAGCACTGGGGTAGGAATTGAGAAGCAGCAGCACAGCAGCTGAGAATGCCAGTGGAGAAAACAGTGCGTGCGTTCCTGTGGTCAGGAGCACTTGCGGCCACGTGTGCTGTGCTGGGTGCGGTTCTGCAAGAAGTGACTGCGCTGAGGCTTCCGGCATCCAAGCAGTTCTTCTCACTCCTCCACATCTTCCTGTTGCTCCTTGCGATGTGTTCAGGTCCCATTCAAACCCTGCTGAAGACAGCTAACATAAATGGACGCTGAACCAAGCGCGGTGTTGCTGGCTGAGGTTCCCCTCGTGTTGCTGGCTGTGTCAGCTCCTCGCTGAGCTGCCAGGGAGGCAGTGCTGGCTCAGCGCCTCGGCAGGGTCTGCTGTGCCTCCGGTGCTCCTCCGACTGGGGACGCTGGCTGATGGCAGGGGACTGATGGGCGTCCTGCGGCTGAGGCTGTTTGATCAGTGGGGCTGGCGATGGCGGTTTTACCAAGAAGTGGTTTAGTCACTAGCAGTGTCATGGGGGATGCTAGGAAACCCTTTTCTCGACTGGTACAAACAGAGGAGAGTTCTGTGTTAGTGGTGTGATGGTTGGTTTTGTTTTTGTTTTGTTGCCAAATAACAAACTTGAAAGGTTTTTTTCTTCTTCTCAAAAGCACAATCTGTATCTTCAACTAATTCATAAAAATACCCAAAATATTCATAAAACACAGTAAGCAGTATTTACCTTACACTCAAATGCTACTGTATAAAATGGAAAGAATAAAACGTTAAGTTTCTGCAGTTTAAATTTCTCTTTTATTTTGTTGTATTGAAAATAGACTGCACTGTTCTCCTTTTGCTTGTTTCATTTTCTTTCTGTTTTATTTGATTTGTTTTTATTTTTTTTGTCTCTTTGCATGGGGAAGTGATACCACTATGCTATTGATACGTTAAGATAAATGGAAATAAATTCAAAGTTTCTGGAGAAAATTATGTAAGGACTTATTTGAGCTTTTGCATGACTGACACATTAAACTATTTTTTTTTCCTAACAAGCAGTGAAAAGCCTGTGGACTTCACCATGCAAAGACTTGTGGATATGACTAATTTTCTGCACATGTGCAGTCTCACGAGCATGCTTGCAGAAGGCTTTCTGGGGTCACAGCAGCGCTGCTTCATCCTGGAGTGTTTTTGCTTGGCTGTGATCGAGCTGCCATGGGCCTGGACCTGGAAGTGCTTGCCAGAAAAAGGCTGAAACACAGAGAAGGATGCCTGTGAAATATTATTTTCTAGGAACTACCAGCGTTGCATTCATGAAAGCTGATTGTAGTTTTAAAGCAGTTTCACACCTTTTACCTTGAGGAGACTTTGAAACAGCTTTTTCAAAGTTTGGCTTTCCTGAGCTGGGGATGGGATTGGCTGGAGATCTTTTGGTCTAAGCAAATTGAGTGCAATTTTCTTTTAACCATGTAACAAAGAATAGGTACTGATTGCTTGCCAAACAATGTTTCCCCTCAGGGATTCCATACAATTTTAGGAAAGAACAAAGCCAGCATTTCTAGTGTTTAACTTGATGAGAATCATCCTGGGGTTTGGCACGTTAAAAAGCAAAGTGCGTCACAAGTCAATTTGGCACTTTCTAATGCCATCAGTAATACTCATTTCCACATCACTGAACTTACTCTGCTTCCATCTTTCCCTCACCACAAATCTCTTTAACTAAAAGATTTGAGGCTCTTTTTGGTTATTTCTGTATTCTTTTCAGCCTGGCTCCCTCTAGGAGTGGATACAGAAGGCAGCTCAAAGACTGCCATGGAGTGCCTCCCTGAATTCTCAAGAGGCATCCTTGGAAGGAGGAAGCTTGTTTTCTTGGAGTTACCCAACAAAATGCCTTTTTCCCCAACACCTAGAGGGAAGCAGTGCTATGGAAGAGAGCTTGTCTGTGCCAAGAACCTGTTTGCTGGCACTGTTCTAAAAGAAACACCTCCCCTTTTCTTCCTCCTTTTCATGTGTAAACCAGGCTGTGAAAGCATGTTGTTCATGTAGTCTCAAAGCTGTTCCTACCTGCAATTTTCCTTTTATCCACTTGAGCTCGTTCCTCAGAAGTGGTTCGTACTTGTGATACTGGAGGTTTCTGAAATGATCCCTGTATGAAAAACAGCCACCCTTAGGGAAGGAGGGAAGAGTTATTTGTTCCTCAGATTTTTTTTCCTTGTCTGAGACCACTCGGTGAAGCAGAAGAAATAGCCAGGCTCTAGGTGTGTGGCATCCAGCAGTCGGTGAGGGTAGCAATCACCTTTATTCCCTGCGGTCCTGCATTTTGTGTTGTCTGATCCATAGAAGAAGTGGCCCAGTTCTTGTGACCTGTCTTGTACCTTCTTAGCGTTAAGATTGAGCTCTCACTGTATGTGATCTCGCTGTTCATCAAAGTTGGGCATCTCAGGTGTTCTGTCTCACGGAGGTCTGCCTTGAAGGCTAGGAAGCTGCAGTGGAAGATTTCTTTGACCAAAGAGTGGACGTAACAAATAAATGTTATTGCTACCCATTGTTGTCAAATGGCTTTTAAAACTGGAAAAAAAGACACAATTCCCATACCAGAGTTTTAAACAGCCATAATATAAATCTCTTTCTCCTCACTTGCTCAGAGCTGTTCTGTCTGGGTTGTGTCTCTGTATTTCCTGAATGCTGAGAACACGTGTGGGTCCCCATGCAGGTGTCCCTTGCTGTGTTGGATGCATTACCTCTGTTGCCCGCATGGATCTGGCAGACACGAAGAGATTGTTGGTAGGCAGTGTCCCTGAGCATCTGCTGGATAGATCCATTAGGTGAAGATTGGCCCAATGGCAATTTTTTGTAGCCTTTCCAGTGAAGCAGCAGGGCAGGCTCTTTCCTGCCCCCACACAATTAAATGACTGTAAAGCTTCAGACAAGATGCAAAGAATGAAGTCCAAGGGGAAAACAAAAACCATGCTAGTCAGCACTGAGATAAGTTTTCTCTATAAAGTTGTTCAAATTGCCCTTGGGTTCTGCAGGAGACGGGGCTGCCACACCTTAGGTGTTTTCAAGCCTGGCTAATGCCGTAGATGCCAGCGTGCCCCTAAAAGCAGTGTTGGTTTGTTGGCTTGGTTTGGGTAGGCTTTGTTTGAAGAACTTCATTTTTGCTGCAGCACTTTCCAACTTCTGATTATAGCTGTAAGGAGAAAACATTGCAGGTGGTGTCTGTGTGATGTATGTTCTTCAGCCATCACAGCAGGGGGAGAAAGGGACACTTACACGCTTCCAGTTGGTGTGAAATCTCAATGAAGAGTGCCTGTGCCTGCAATAGCCCAGGTGTGAGCTTGCAGGAGCTGTGTACTGGGGACAGAGAATGTTCAGTAACCTTGTAGTACTTTAAGGTCAAAAGAGACGCTGGTCATGCCAAGGAGATCTTGTGTGTACTTTTATGTGTGTATGTACAAAGTTGATTTTTAGCATCTTTTGTCAACAAAAAGTATGGGTTGTGTTAAATACAATGATTAAAAAAACCCTAAGCTTATACAACAGTACTTTGCTAGTCACTGAAAATAACCTTTTGGTTCAAAAGCTGCTTCTGTGCATATTAATATTTTATACAGAAGTATTATGTAATAGACATTTTGTCATCTCTGCAGTCTTGCACAGAGGAGCACATTATCCAGCTTGTGTCATTCTGGTTGTTCAGCATAAATTTGCCTAAACCAAAAGCTAAAAAACTAAACCAAAGCAAATGTCAATGAATAGTTTTTTAAAAAGTCCATCTTGCATATCTGTATGTGGGGTTCTGTGTACAAACCATGGAAAGGTAGTACAGGAATCAGGATCAGATGGTCACTGTCTGAAAACATGAGTGAGAAGTGGGAAAAGTAATGAGTGTCCATTCAAGCTCTGTTGTGGTCACAGACACTTTCTGCATGCGTTAGCAATTGCTTTCATCAAGGATGCACAGAGGAACCAGACTTCACGCTTAGTCTGACTGGTGTTTAAAAATACAACCTCACAAATCTACATAGAGTTCCTCTTGGTGGCTGCCATCCAACTTACTTTCTGTCTAATTAAGTTAAGAAATAATACTTGAGCTACCTTAGCCTGAAAGAGGAACTGACAAAAGGAACACAAAACTTTTTATGCGTTTGAGGTTTTTCTTCTGTCTTAACTCATTGGCGTTGTTAGTAGAGGGAAAGGGAAGACAGATTCAGTAGTTCTGCTCCCCACCTCTCCTGTCTCTCTGACAACAACTGCACTGGCCCCTGGAATGAGGAAGGAGTGGAAGGCAGATACACAGGGCTGCAGGGCTGGGTGCTCAGTGTGAGTGCCCCAGTGGGCAGCAGTTAGCAGAGGGTCTGATAAGGGCAGTGAAGAGGAGTTGCTCTTGGGAGCAAGAGTAAGCTGAGACACAGGTGTATGGATAAAATGGGAACGTGGAAACTGTGGTGGTTTGGACAAGACTCTAGTGGTTGCAAGTCATGGTTATGTTTTGTATTTGTTTGGTCTTAGTGTGATTTGATTGAAGATGTACCTAGATAGAAAGGTGAATTAATGAGGTTCTGTATTAGCATCAGTTGGTTTAACCAAAATGAATTTTTTTAAAGGAACTGCTGAGCCGTGTTGTGGTAGAACAGGAATGGTAAAACATACATGAGAATCAGAAAATAGAAACACCAAACAGGCATTTTGAAATGCAAAAGATAATAGCAACAGTGTGGCAAAGGCAAGGAGAGGGCAGAATCATTGAGGTAAATGTGAGTAAATGTAAAAGAAAATCTTGAAGCATTAGATTGTGCATAATCCTCTGCATGTGCAAGGCATCCGGGTGCTGCTCATGCTGGGGGTCAGGCCTTCTCCAGCAGCAAGGCTGCGTGTTCCTGTCTGGGTGGCCAACTTCTGCTAAGTGAAACTAGTCCGGAAGTGTATTGCAAAGCAGTATAGACCTGTGTGTAGACTTACGCATCCATTACAGCATGTTTAGCTGGCACCTGAAGGCTTGTATGCTGGACTGATAAGAACCTAGCTTTACCCCCACCATATCTGTGCTGTGAAGCTGCAGTGTCTGTGTGCAGGGCAGCCCAGAGCTGCAGGCTGGCAGGCAGCATGTGGGCAGTGGGGCAAGGACAGACACAGTGCTGCTCCTCCATTTCCTCTCCTCCCATCGCTTCCTCCATCTTGGGGCTTCCTCAACAGCTGCTTGCTGACTGAGCTTGTAAGGTCTTGTACTTAGCCTGCTGTGCAGTAAAGGATATAACACTAGAGCTGCCATTGGCAGCCCCCACTCCTGCTGCCTGAGTCAGTGAGTGGGCTGCTCGCAGCACCAGAGCATCCTGCCTGCTTGCCCAGTGGGTCTTGTTTTGCTGTGTCTTATCGCCTTCCTGGCTCTGGAATCAGCAGGAGAGGCACGAAAAAGAAGGGGCGGATGGTGGGGAGCTCCTGAAGTGAAGAGGTGACATGGGAAACACTGCAGCAGAGCTCAGGTGTGGGCTGTGATCTGTGGGGTCGGAGCAGAAGCAGGGTTCCTGGCCTGGCTGCAGCAGGCTGCTCACCCCACTGCCTGCCTGCTGCCCCGGGCCTGTGCTTCACCCAGGCACAGCTGGGGAGCGGGTGGGGGCCTCTGGAGCAGCGGGGTGGCCTCTGTCAGCTGGAGTGGGTTGTGAAACCTCTCTGGGAGATAGCAGCAGAATCTGGTATTTATCTGGTTGGGTTACATGCTGCTTTCGACAATGCTTCTGGAGTAGGTTTCTGCACTGGCTTGGGGGTTTTCTTCACTCGTTGTAGCGTGACATTTTTCCTGTGTGGCGGCTTGTTGTTTGTCTTTCTCATGCAGCAACAAGGGAGGAAGATGGCATTTTAACCAAAGCGACTGTCAAATGTTGGCTGCTGGTTGGGCACTGGGAGATGTGTGGAACTGAGAATTACTCAGTTGTGAAACTCAACATCGTAATGAGTGAAACTGCTTCATTTGTAGTTATTTTATTAACTGTGTTATCTTCCTCAAGATCTGTACTTCTTTCCCAAAATACTGTGACTTCTCTCACTTTTTTTTTTTTTTTAACAGAATTCACAATAATTTGGTCTGCAATTGTGTCATCTGATTTCCTTTTATCACTGTGCAAGCAGCGATTGTTTCTCTACTAAGCACAAGAGAAGTAGTGCTTTTATTAGTGGAAAAAAACGTTTGAGTGACTGCACAAATGGAGCTGCACATTAGCTGCAGCGTATAGGAAGGACATGGTGTGTGGTGGTGGCACGTGCTGTGCTGGAGGTGCCCAGTGGCTGACGGGGTGATGCCAAGTCATGCCTGGCGATTTATACAGCATTTCCTATTTTAGTATTAGTATTTTCATTTCTTTAACCAAAATCTTATTCTTGAGTGGTTTTTCTTGTGATTTGTTTCCTTCCACCTCTCCTCCAGGTATGTTCCAATTTGTGTGTTTCTTCTGTCCTGGAAGGGGGACGAGGCTGGTGGTGGACCTGAGCAGGCTTTCAGATTGAAATAGAACTCATCTGCGAGGGCTTTCCTTCTCTTCATGCTGCACTGTTGCGGTCCTGGTGCTTAGCCTCTGCCGACACTCTCCTTAAAGGTTGATGTGTTTTCCAAAAACACAGTGCTCTTGCTTTGGCAGCGGGAACTGCCTTTGCCTTCTGTTTTCAAGAGCAGATTGTTGCCTTTGGCATGGCTGCAGAGGAGAGGCTGAGGTATGGCAAACCCTTCTGCTGTGGATCTGTGACCTCGCAGGAGAGGTTACGGAAACAGCCAAGGGGAACGGCCCCACGGCCGTCAGAGCAATCTCTGTCAGAGCTCAAGTACGCTCCAAAGGTCTGTCCTGAAACTGCTCACTGCAGATGTTTGTGTTCAGTCAGGGCTTTTTTTTCCCATGTATTTAAAAGCAACAAACTCTGAAGCCTCTGTTTCTGGTACTGCAAAGAAAGCACGTTCTCCCAAGAGACCACTTGGCCACTTTGCAATCCCCAGCCCCTCTGATGAAGGGAAAGGAAAGCCCTTGTAGTTTCTGCCCTGTAATTTCCTGGTGTTCTTGACAGCACTTTCCCATCTCCTTATGCAGGTCCCCGTGTGCAGCAGGGCCTGGCGCAGCAGCTCCCTGCAGGCTGCAAGGTGGGCTGTGCTGGGAGTGCAGCGGCTCTGGGTGCTGGCTGTGAAGCGACATTGACACACCTAGCAGCTTGCTCCATGTTTGCTGATTGGAAGCAATTACTGTAAAATACTTGATTTATAATGAGGTATACTTAAAAAGTGGCAAATGAAAATAAATACTCATGAATAACGTGCCGACACGTGGCTGCTGGCTTTGCTGAACTGCTGCTTTCTGTCCATGGACTCTGCTCAGCCTGAGCAGCTGGAGGGGACCAGAAGGCAACTCATTTAGGATATTTTTGAAATTATTAATATGAGGGTGTGCTTAGCCTTCCCCAGAGGCCAGGGGTTGTGGTAAGAGGATGACTAATGCACCACTTCTGTGTCGTAGAGCAGTGTTTCTGTGACTCCCCCTCCCGTAGCTGTACCTTACTTGTCCGCTTTGATTCACATCTGTTTGTTTTTGCAGAGGAAGCATCCGTGGCACTCCTCAACATGAGCCAGTGACCAACAGCGCCTGGTGTGGTGTCACCAGAGCCTTCTGGAGCCACAGCTCAGCCCAGCTGCAGCCAGAGGAGGGAGGAGGAAAGCACAGCCTGGTCAGGTATGGGGCCGGGAGCAGGGCAGACTGCCAGATGCTGACCTGAAGTGAGGTTGTGAATGATCCTTAATTTAGAAAATATAAAATATGGAGCTCTGTTCCTTAGAAGTGTTGCAAATGTCACACTTCTATATCATCCCTGTGCCTGGCGTGGGTTTGTACTGTAAGCTTCATTCTGTACTGGATTGGAGGTGAACGTAAACAGATGCAGCTTCATGCTTTCTGGGACATTTGATTTAGATGTTCAGTGTGATGCAGCCCAGTGCTTGCCAATACCTGTACCAAGGCTCTGTGTGGGTTGGAAAGAATTGGCTGGGAATGCTCTTAGTGAGTGTTTGAATGTTGAAGAGTGATTTCATGTTTTGAAGGACAGATATTTTTCTTTATTAAGTGCCAGCTTTCAAGAAGCACAAAGTCGTACTGTACAGGAAGGTAGCAGGCTGATGAGTTTTAGGACAAAACCAACTGTCAGCTTGCTAACTGTTTTTTTCTTTTTTTTTTCTTTCTGAGATTCCCTCAACTATTCTGGGAAACTGGTATTTATTCTTGTGTGCACATCTTTCAAACTGTCAGGCATCCAGAGGGCTTTGTTAGGCTCATCTTTGATAAAAACAGTCAGAGAAGTTCAAGGTTTCGATGTACTGTTTTGTTTCCTTACATAACTGCACTTTTCAGTTGATGTGGAACTCCTGTTCTTTGGACTATGTTCTAAGAAGACTTATGCATATTCTCTGCGCACATCAGAGATTCAGGAACAGGACTACCACTCGTGCTGCTCACACATTAGGTGGGGTGACAGTAGCCCACAGTTTTCTTTTGGAGGGAGGTATTATCTGAAGAGGCACAGTGATTTTCACCTCGAGTGATGCTTTCTTTCCAGAAATATCAGCATCTGTCGCTTATAATGTCTGAATTTATTACAGTCACAGATTGATGTTACTTTTTATTTATTTATTCCACACAAAAAAAAGTTGGGTTTTGTTTGGATGATCCGTTTTGAAGAATATTCTTAGTATTTTTGGGGTGATTTCCAGTTCAGTCTGATTATATCTTTCCTGGCATTGTTAAAAAAGGGGAGTCTTTTTCTAGCATGCTGTGGGGAAGCCTTCACTATTTTGTCTTGGGAAATACGAATTAGCATTTATTTGATTCAACAATCAGCTTCCTGCTTCACAGGGAAGAGATAGTGGTTCATTTGCCTGCAAACATCCCTCCTGTGGAGCATCTTTGTCAGGGAGATAGAGGAAAGCTGGTAGTGACTGGGGAAATAGCTGCAAAGCAGGATGAAGAGGGATTACTGAAGCATTACTAGAAAACGTATAGCTATGTGCAAGACCTCATGTACTCTGCAGACAAGCTGACCTAAATTCTACAGCCAAGCCTTCCTGGTTTCTGTATTGATGCATTGTGGCAGGCTGGATGGATAACCCGCAGCAGATCTGTGGTTAAAGGAAAAAAACAAAAAAAACGCAGGGGAGAAATTTATATTTGAGATGGCTGCCTTTATGACTGTGCTTGATCTGCCTAACACTTGTGTTGTTTTTTGTTTGTTTGTTTCTTAACCATTAGTTCTCAATTTTAAGTACTACTCATCAGGATGAGGCTGTGGTATAAGTATTCTCATTAGGAAGAGTGAGAGGCTCTTTAATCCTGGATTTAAAGTATGTGGATTGTTTTACCTATAAGAGGCTTTTACAGATGGTTTAGCAAAGAAATGCTAGTATGCATCTTATATCAATATATCTTATCAGTAGAGAAGCAATTAACTGACCCAACATTTAATCATGGCTTGTAGGGTGTGTGGAATAGGGTTTGTATTTGCTTGTCAAAAAATGGAATAGCTTCCACGTATGTTTTGAGACTGTATGTTTATTTGTGAAGGTTATTGTACACAAAAGTACACATAGGAAATGAAATGCCACCTGTGTCAAAATAAAGTTGTTGATTCTGACCTGCACGCAGAGCTTTGCTGCCGTTACTGCTTATGGTAAGGTAGTGTCTTTGCAGTTTGGTTTCTACTGGCAAAGATCCGGTGTGATGGCAGTGACTGTTTCCTCCCTTTTTCTGTGGACAGAAACTATTCTGATGCAATACTCTCCTTCTCCTCAGCCCTCTCACGTACATGCTTTCTCTACTTCCTCCTGAGGTGCCCCTGCAGCAACAAGGGACTTTTCGGCTGGTGCTGCTTGAGCTGGGTTTATGCATACGGAAAAAAGAAAAGGAATGGGTTATGCATGCAAAAAAAAATTTGCAGCCTCTAGAAAAGTTTCTGCAGTAGGATATTTTCTGGCGGAGTTGGGAAGCCTTCCCCTCACCAAAAGAGGAGAGATTCTTGACTGGTACAGCTAAATCAGCAAAACATTGGTGTGTTGGGGGCTTTACTGTGCAAGTGTTCTGGTCTGATGACTAGGATCAAGTGTGAGTGTAGTGTATATTATATATAAACTGACATCCGGAAGCCCATTTCACAAGAGCGTAAGCTTTAAGCTCTTTTGAATTTAAGAGGAATTTCTGCAGCTGCAGACTGACAAAGTGCCAGGGGAAATAGTGATATCTTCAAACACAGCTCATTTATTTTAAATCACTGATGTCACTGATGTGCTTTTAAAAGCAGCTCGTTTGTATGAGCTGTTTGTTTTACTTTATGCACACAGCAAGTGGCAGTGAAGGGGACCTGAGGAAGGCAAAGATTTTCTTGGTTGTTTTCTTCCTTTGTTTCTTGCTGCAGCACCAGTGAGCAGGGCACGCGTTGTCCCTCTGTGTGGTGTAAAACAGAACATTAGCTCTCCGGAGGCAGGTAAATCGACTGGATTTACTTAGTACACATCAGCTCAGTCTGTGAGCAAACTGTAAGTGCACTGATACCACGCTTCCCGTTCAGAAGTAATGCGAGTCAGCGTGCACTGAGCTGCACACCGAGTGCCAGGGTCAGCAGTGCTGGGAGTCCTTGGTGCCCCGTGTGCCAGAGCTGTGAGCCTGCAGCAGGAGGGGATGGTGGCAGTGGCTGCTTGCTTCTGAAAATAAAGGGAACGTGCTCTCACAGCAGCTTTGACTGCGACTCCCCCAGGGCAGAAGTGTGTACCGAGGAGCTGTGTGTTTCTAAGCGACCCCAGGCTCTGGGATGGGGCTTTGCTGGCTTCCTCACCGGTCTGCCTACTCCCGTGTTATGTGGCCATTGATGTCAGCAGTGATGTCGGTGTTGCCCGTGGCCGGTGAGGTGCTGGCAGTGCGGTTGCAGCCAGTTCCAGCCAGCTCCTGCTGGGCCAGAGCCAATCGCTCTGACCGGTTGTTGGAGCCCACGGCGCTGGGCGGTAGGCAGGGCAGCAGGCAGTGCGGCCTGGGCGGGAGGAGAGGCTGCTGCTCTGTGGGGCTGTGGGGCACGTGGTGGCCTCATGGAGACGGAGAGCTTGGCTCCAGCACGTTGCTCCACCACTCTGCTCCTCAGGGCAACAGGAAACACGGTGAGAAAAGGCTCGTAGGTTGGGATAAGGACGGGAAGATTGCTCCCCAGTTGCTATCACAGGCAGCAGACTCAGCATAAGGGAGATTAATGTAATTTATTACATGTTGATAAGAGATGAGAGCAGTGAGAACTAAAAGCACCTTCCTCTCATCTACCCTCTCCTACCTCCTGCCTCCAAAGGCTCAGGGGAAGGGGGAATAGGGTTGCAGTCAGCCCCTAATGCTTTGTCTCTGGTCACTCTCTGCCCGTGCTCCATGTGGTTCCCTCCCAGGGGATGCTGTCCCTCCCA
This sequence comes from Phasianus colchicus, assembly GCF_987193195.1. NCBI lineage: Eukaryota > Metazoa > Chordata > Aves > Galliformes > Phasianidae > Phasianus > Phasianus colchicus. The sequence goes on along the minus strand of NC_143444.1, from coordinate 17,648,558 downwards.
AACTGGTCCTGTATGGGGTTCCCACAGGCTGCAGCTCTCCAAGCCCTGCTCCAGCATGGCTCTGTACCCCAGAGCCCATCCTTCAGGAGCGTGCTGCTCCAGCTTAAGTCCCCACAGGAGGCTGCTCTCTGTGGGCTGTACCTCTTTCAGGCCACATCTGCTGCTGCGCCGTGGGCTCTTCCATGGCTGCACATGGAGATCCGCTCTGCACAGTGCCCACGGGCTGCAGGGAACAGACTGCTCCTCTGTGAGCCTCTCCTGAGCTGCAGGGAGCTTCTGCTCCATTCCTGAACCAGCTCCTGCCCTCTTCTGCACCAATTTTGAAGGCTGAGGGTTTCTTTATCCCTCATTTTTTCTTCTTTTTTTTTTTTCTCCCAGCTGCTTTATTTCAGTGCTGCCATGGTTTAGCTATACTATTGTGTCACTTTGTTCATAGCTTTTCCTGGGCTCTTTATAGAAAACTTTTACATTTAAATAAATAATGCATTCCTTAGTTTTACTGATTATTTCAAGTGTTAGAGTTTGTTTGCAGTTAGAACATTCTACTGTCTCTAGTGATTAAACGTAATAATCCTGGCTTTTGCTGTCAAGTTTCCAAACTTTTCATGCATCGAACTTTGCATTTCATGAAGTAACTCTTGCTCTGTGTTTTAATAGAAGCTGTAGAAAAGTTTTCTGTGCATAGTTAGAATGGGTTTCATCAGTAAGGCATCATCCCATGCCCTTAACACTTCCCCAGAAGCTGGACAGCGGAGTGTGAGTGGTAGAGCAGAGAGGTATAGGATGGGACAGCAGAGTGGAGCCAGGAACATGGGTAGTGTATTGGTTTGGTGCTGTGGATTCTGCTGTCCTGGGATGTGTACCCAGAGTAAGACAACTTGGCATGTCTGGCTGTTAGCCTGATAAAATAATCAGGCTGCCAAGAAATCCATCATTTTGTTAAGCATCACTGGAGATTTATGGTGTGTGCATTCCTCTTTAATGCAGCTGATTTAAGATATGCAAATGTGTTTCTAGCATTCTGGCTGTAGTTTTTCTCCTTACAACTCTTGTAATTTAAATTTTTTGTTAGCTTATTTTGCACTCCTGCTCTGTCTGAACCAGAGTTCAATCAGAAGGCAGTACTGGAAGAGAAGTTCTGTTTCTTCCACTAAAATAGTATGTATAGACTGTGGGGGGTGGGAAGATGAGAACTGGTGTTCTCATCTATAAGCATTTAGCAAAGCTAATTTCAGTTGTGACTTGTGTCCTTGTTGTAATTACTGAAGTTGTACCAAACAAAAAAGCCCCAAACTTGCTTTTCTTAGACATCTGGCTAAATCCTTACAGTAATATCCTAATGAGGGGAAGAACTGCTTCTATTTCCCTTGTGTATTGGATAGACTTACATACATAGCTAATAGAATTAAAGTGGTTTTTCTACAGTCACAAGTTTCTCTTGTTTGTGTGGGTTGCTCACATATCTGTCTTAGTAGGAAGAGACAAACACTTGAAATGGAAGAACATGATGAGGCAAGGGCTGTCATGTGTTGGGTATATATTTTACGCCTTGCGTGTTGAGGCTCTGACCTATGTGTTAAGCAATGATAAACTGCAGTAGCTGGCAGAGGGATATGGTGTGCAAGTGCAACACCTGAAACAACCTTTAATCCTTTCTTTGGAACGAGCCGGTTTAAAGGTTTCTGTTCCTCTAGAAGGGGTTGGACAAGGTGTTAGCCACACACTGCATGGCAGCATGATATTCAGCAGCCAGTCCCTTGACCTAATAATTGTCAGCAGTCATATGATTTAGTTGCCTGATTTGACCTGTAGTTTTCTGCAAGTGTTGCAGTAATTCTTTTGAGTATGTATTAATTTTTCAGAAGTAGTCAATAATAACAAGAGAAGCCACAGTCACTAATGGCATCTGGAAACAACAAAAAAAGCAAAAGTCTAGAAAGCTCCCAGCAACAGGTTACAATCTGGTCAACAAGAGAGCTGCATGCAACAAAACGCACTCACTGAAGGGGAGGTGGGTTAGGAAAACCTGACTATCTTAAATTTTTGAATGAGAACAAAATTGTGCTTTCCAACTAAATGTTCTGAGTAGCCCTATGGCTTGATGTTATTTCTAACATTAAATGGCTGTGTTGCACATTTTGTCACAAAAGGCCTTGGGGCGTACTTGGTTTTCTGGATGGTTTGATTAAAGATGATGGAACCAGGCAGGCTAAGGGGTCAAGGCGTTTTAGAAAGAGATCCTCTTGAAAAATAACTCAGTGACCTTTTTGAGTGGGAGATATCCCCAAGATAAGTTGTTTCTGATTGATCTGAGGCCAGGGATATGTGTGGTTCTTGCTTATTGAGTGCACTGAACATGGACTGATGTGAGTAGGGTTAAAAGGTTGTGAGAGTTAGCAGTTGTTGAAAGTGTTTTCTGAGGTTTGAATGGGTTAAACAGTGCTACTGGTGTCTCTTTATTTTTTAAATTATTATTATTTATTTGTTTGTTTGTTTTTATTTTGAAGTATTACCTACCAAAGTAAATGTGTATGTAGGAGATGGACATGTTTTCATTCTGTATGACTGGAAGTTACACCAGCACTGTGTATCTTGTTTTCAGAGCAGTCACAGACCAGACCTTAGGAGCTGACTCACTGCTGTTTTGTAAGCAGGGTTCGCCTTTCTTTCATGTGATTCTGCATTTTTCCATTCTCCAGTCCATGGCAATTTAGATCTTCCCTAAGTGTGCTGGTGTCAGAAAGCCTGCTTCCTAGCACAGAGCCTCATCCTGTCTGTGTGGTTTGTACTCAGCCTGATTGATACCAGCAAATCTAGTATTTGGTTGTTTTGTTTCTTTATAGATGTGCCTTTGTCAGGTTGTGCTACAAGGGCGTTTTCCCTGTAGCTGTGTAACACGATGGTTAAGAAATGACTACTAATCATTTGGAGGGAGGGGGTATTGTAAGTAGTTTGTTACTGTTATAGTCTTACTTCTGTGGGTTTTTTTTTCGGTTTTCCTTACACAATGATGGAGACTTTTGTCTTTCAGACTAAATGACTTGTTTGACGTGTATTTTATGTGGGCTGCTGTGCTGGGATACTGTGGGAGGGTGGGACTGGGAAAAACTGAAGGAATGGGGGGGGCATGGCTCTGTACAACTTGAGCATTCAAGTTACAATTTCTGGTGTGCAGCACACCTTGAATTATGGTGCTGGAGTCCACTGACTCTCAAAACTACTGAAGCTTATTCTTATGCTGTGGTAGCACTTTATTTAAGGTAGTACAGGTATTTTCCTATGGTTTGTAGTAACTTTTTATTGCTTCCTTTCGGTTCAATTCACTTGTTTGTTTTTTTTTTTTTTGACTGGCAGCTTAGGAGAAGTTAAGGTGCCAAAAATCTTCAGCTCTGTCATCTTTTTGTTTAACTAAGAGCTTTTCTTTAAATAGCTGTGCACAATTGTGTAGATCAAGCTCCCAACAGGTGTACTATTCATGTAGCAAAGTAAGAAGGCCTAATTGTTTTAAGTGATATTACTGCAGAACTTGCGTGGCTGTGAAACTGATGAGTGTCATGTGAATTTCACATTACTTCTCTATGACTGGAATTGAGAACATCAGTGTGGGTTGCCAGTGGAGATATTCCCAGGGAAGCTATACATGAGAGATGAGAGGAGAGAACCCAACAGAGATTTACTTTTTTACTTATTTATTCCTGTTCCTTCCACTCTGCTGTAGCTACAGCAGTAGGGAAAAATGGAAGCCATTCTGATGGAAAAAGGGTGGAGTGATACCACTTTTCCTGATAGTAGCCTTGAGGCTGTGGAGAGAGGAGAAACTATAGGAAGCTTTTTATTTCCTGGGAGGAGTTTCGCATCTGGCACTGATAAGTGGGACGCCGATAGGAAGGCATCAGGCTGCAGAAAGGCAGCACCTTCCTGCAGTGGCTGGACTTCGGTCTGGGTGTTCCTGCAGGAAACTCCACCCTCTCATTCCCTATCTGTCTGGTATGTTTTCTACTTGATGCTGTTCTCTTGTTATTGCTGGCAAAGAAACTCGGTGTGTGGGGGAGATATGCAAATGTGTTGCAACACTCTGATATAATTTTAGCATAGGAAAAGAGCAAGCTCAGTACATAGGTGTCTCCAACTGAGCTCCAGTCATACAGCTGAGTTTACAAAATAGAGCTGCTAACTCTGAAAAAAAATTTAGATGGATGTGGAGTGTAGGATCAAGCTCTTAATTCTGTAAACATAGAAAGTGACTCCTGTCAAGTCATGTTTCCATAAAGCTTAAATTCCTTTACAGACAATTGGAACTGTCTGTGTGAGTAAAAGAATGGATTATTTAATGGCATGTTATTGAGGGTTTCTGGTGGTGTGAATTTTCTCATTGCTTTCAGTGCATGCCATCACCAGGAGTGTACTGCTTTTGCTGTGAATAACTGAGGCAAGTCTTGTCTTCTCTTGTTTCTCTCAATATAAAAATTCGAAGTATTGCTTTTCCTTATTTTCTTTTAAATGTTATTTTTAAGATCAATGAGAACATGATCTTTCCATGGAATAGAGAAATGAACCTCCTAAAATTCTTCCTCATACACAGATTTAAATATTGCTCTCAGGAGGGTGATATAGCACTGGAATTGCTATCTTCTCCTAACAGTTTAGACTTTGGTAAAGAAAATAGATGAATCACTGTAAAGCTTTGATGGCTGAAAGGATTGATTAATAATTAATTTAAAAGCAAAAAGACCTTTCCTTTGTGTCCCAGATTTCAGCCACTCAGAAGATTCTCACATGTAGTTTAGCACTTGAGTGCTGTGGACATGTTTGTTTTGATGGCCTTCCCTACACTGCAGATGTTTTTTTCCTTTGCTTTTATTTATGCACTATTTATAAAGATATAAGTGTCAAATTCATTCTGAGTGTTTCTGTGAGGTTACAACATCTTGAAAGAGCCAATATGACACCCATTATTTTGAGTGTGAGTATGAAGGCATATTCTACTTGTTTCATAACCTTTTTGGGTGGCACTGTTTTTGGCTGGTTGTTTTCTGGATAAGCATAGTCCTGTTTTTCAGTGTTCATCTGCTCTTGCATGCAGTTTCATTTGCTTTTCCTCTCCAAACATATGTTTTGTCAGGTTTGTGTTGAGCTGGACTCCAACAGGAAAGCCTAAGGCTGTATGCTGGGTTAGTGGTACAACTGGGGAACTTTGCAGACTGCAGTCACCCTGACAGGATGACTCAAAACTGGCCCTTTGAATAAGTTAAATTAGCTTGAGTAATCTTGACTTCACTTTTTCAGCTGCAGTGGGCCTAATACAAGGGGTCAATCAAAACCATTTCATCAAAGGACAGAAGCTTCAGCATCCTTTTGAAATCTTTTCAGATGTACTCGGAGTGCTTCTGCCCCAGGCAACCTTTGATTTGAGGTACTCATGTGACTGATCCTAGAAGAGACAGTAAGCTGAGTTTTGTCTTTCTTTTCATTATTAATTGTCCTGTGCTGGGCATTTTTGATACAAAACGTTGAATCACTTCTGTGTGTAGTGAACATATGTGAAGACATTTGTTTGCTGATGGTGTACAACTGAAACACTCTCCAACTTTCTTTCGCTTTTATTTATCTATAAATGTAAATAATGAATTAAAATCTGTAATAATTTTAATTTGGGTTGTTGCTATCATTCATAATTTACACCTAAAATGCTTTGTAAAATTCAGTTCAACAGTTCCTCTTGTCATTAAATCCTCAATTATGTCCTAGCTATAGTTTTCTGACCTCAATCCATTAAAAGAGGGGATGGGTGTCAGATATTTGGCACTGAAACGCAGCTACAACCTTCTGGTGTTGGTATTTATGGTAGTGCATCTTGTCAGATATGCAGGGTGCAGCAACTTCTCAAGGCCTGAGTCTGTGAAGAGCTGTCTAGATCTTCTGGCTTATAGAATGAGAGGCACTTCAGTCTGCTTTAAACGTGAACTTTATTTACCTTTGTCAGAAGTTAAGATTTAGTTGCAATGCCAGATGAATTCTTCATAACATGCTTTATGTTTCGTACAGCAATACCATGAGTAGGGTGAAAAGGAAAGGGAAAGGTTGCAAGACTGCTTTGCAAGCACAGCATTGGAATTAAACTCCAGTTTGGTAAGAGCGATTGTTTGTGTCTGTAATACACCACAGCTTGCCTTGATACAGAGTAAAAACTGAGTTGTTGTGTTGAATGAATGGAGGTGGGGAAGATGAAGGGATCTTAGCTGCCGGGAATGATCCTCGATTTTATCTATGAAACTAGAACTCGAACACCTTTGTGATAAATGCCATGTGCAGGGCTGAGCAGATGTTCATCTGCTGGGTCTCAGAGGAAGGACAGGGGAGCAGTGTGCTCTTTGGGGTTCTGAGAAGCACTGGATGACTTGTTGGCTTCACGGAGATAAAAACTTGCTCTGCCAACAGAACGGTCAGGGAAATTTGACAAGAAGTGGGAAGGGAGAAGTGTGTGTGACAGGGCCGTTTTTACACTGTGGAAGGAAGAAGCGAGATCTGGAATTCACAGCCTGACATTTCTGAACGTGTAAAGTAAGCCAAAGGAAGCTGGTGGGTGCTGACCCAGAGCTGATTTGCTCCCGTTTGTCAAGTGATGTGGACAGGAGGACAGCAAGGAAGCATTGGGCTCTGCTTGAATTAGGGGGCAGCTAATGGCGTGAGGACACTGCTCACTAGGAAACATCACAAGGTGCTCTGTGCTGCTCTGGGTGCTGGTATCTGAGGCCAGCAGTGCTGTTGTGCTCAGTTCTCAGCTCCAGAGCTGTTTCTCTGCTGTTAGAAATCTCCTAATGCAGAGAAGGCCCTAGACAGTTATAGATGCAATTACATTTGTTTTTCCTGTTGAATAGGCTCAGAACCCCTGGAAAAATGAGATAGGGGATACAAGGTGATCCGTGTCTCTTCCGGACCTTGATTTCTCCTGCCTGCATACTTGCCTGTGGGGAGATGTGTGGCTTGAGCAGTAGGATGGCAAGGGGATCCTGCGGCAAAGGGATGGATCTGGCTGCCAAAACCTTCCCTGCGAAGCAGGCCCCACCAGAGGAGCTTGCCTGGAATGATTGGTCCAGAGAGTGCAAAGCAAGAGTTAACATTACAAAAATAATTGCAGAGGCAATACTTTTGCATTACATTTTTGTAACTTTTATAACAATTTATCTCCTAATTATTTCACTCGTGAATAGGAAATATGTGAGAGTTTGTTTATTTGTTTTTAATGAACTGCAAATAGTTGGTTCCTGTAAGTTTTCAAGGCCAGCTCCAAGAATGTTACTTGTCATGTGGAGTCACTTGAAGCAAGAAAACCCAGACAGTAAGCCTGTCTGCATTATCTAATGCTTGTCTTTCTCTTATTCTTGTCACAATTGTTGCAGTTACAGTGATGAGAAGCCTCTCTTGATGATCATTCAGCCTGACTGCTCTTGTATGTTCTGGTGATGGGGGTAACAAAACCTGTGACTTTATCCAGGAAAAAATAATACTCTAAAATATTCCTTTGGCTTTTGTAATGGAATCGTTTTTTGCCGTATATTTGTGTTAATAGCAGTTGGCTTCTAATTAATAAATACAGCGTCCTATGAAAATAATTGGTTATTAGGATTGGATCGGTTCCTATGGTGCCCTTAGTGCTGCAGCTTTTGCTGGCTAGCTGTGACTTTGCTCATGTGCACAGCAGAGTTGTTTACATGCTTGGAATATGCTAGAGGCAAGGAGAAAGGAACGGCCTTAATGTGATGCAGCTAGATGCTCTGTGGGGGAGGCCTCAGCTGTTTGTAACAGGATCAAATGTTGGTCAGTGTTTTGGGAAGAATGCGCTTACTGTTTATTAGAAAACTTAAGAATAATATATTACGTTTTCTAGCCATTCTTAAAACCATGTATTTCTGATCCAGTCGATGAACATATCACTCTTCTGTATTTTTTAACTCTGAGTGTCAGTGGTGTGCAGTAGAAGCATCTATCCAAACCACTTTTTTTTGGCTCTGGCTGCCTCTCGATGCCACCTTTGGTACAGAAACAAGGAGATAACAGGCTTTCTTTCATGAAAAGCCCAGTGATGGCACTGTTGAGGGTGCTGCTGGAATGTTGTGACTACTGTGGGGTTTGTTATAAAGGCAGCTGTGAGGATGTATCGGCTCTGTAGAATAAGAAAATGGCTATTCTAGCATCAAGACATCAACGTGAGAAAATGGCTTATCCCTTATTGCAAAGTATAAAATCTGGAAGGAGAAGACAGAAGAAACAGCTCTAGAAGACTGAAGAAAACAGCTGAAAACCTCCTCCTCTCCCTCCAGAGCTATTTTTTGTCAGTGACAAAACTGTGGGATGAGCAAAGCTGATTTGTATCTGCAGCAGGTCGTGGCTGTGATCTGAAAACGTATCCCCAGGAAAAACAGCAAGTGCCTGTCTGCGTGGGAGGGAGCACACCAAGTTGAGCTGGCTGGCTCTGAACCTGGAGTTCCTGTTTGCTTTCTGCCATCTTCCAGGTGATGCTTAAAATCTCCCAGTAAGGGCCTTACATCACAATGCATTCTGTGCTAGGCTGTTCACAGCCCATCAGCTGTTGGGTGGCAGGCTGGGCTTTCAGTAGGGTAGGTCGTGAGAGGAAGGAGTTGAGGGATGCAGCTTGCAGGGTAGGGGTGGGGATGGGGAGGAAAGGAATGGAGAGATCTTGGAAAACTGTGTCAGAATAAGAGGCTTCTAGAATTAAGGCTAGGTGCCTGTTAGAAATCCCTTCTCTAAAATAAACCTGGCAAATACAGAGTCTTGTACTCATTTACCAGAATTCAAGCTTGTTGTTATGGTTGTGTGGTTTCTTGCATTCTTAGGCTGGTTTGATGTTGAACCAGCAACATGGTGCATTGTGTTGTCTGGGCCCATCTCCCAGGGGAGGTATTTTGAATGGTTACTCCCCAGTAAATCCATGTGTGGTTCTGGAGTTAAGGGCTTGCCTTCACATGCCATTGAGAGATTATTCAAGTCAGCCCAAGGTGTGATTTTCACGTGGATTGCTTTACATCTGGGGCAGAATAACCGAGAGAGTTACTCTGATTCTGAGCAAGAACCCATGAAGAGGGGCTGAAGCAGTTTAACCAATCCATTTTTTAATGTATATGCTTTTTGTCTCTTAAGAAGTAATCCAAAGTGCTTTGCGCAGTCAGAGCCTCAAAGTGGATTATGTTACACAAGAAGGCTGCTCGTAAGGATTTGGGAAGGTTTATGTGGACGTAGAAGCATTACTGCTCAAGAATAGTACTTATATTTTAAAGGCACTCTGTTCTTTCATCTGAATTTAATATTCAGGCAACTCCTTCTGGCTCAGCTAACCTTAAGCAGAAATTATGAGAGGAATGTGGACTGACTTCAGTCTTTGCAACAGACCTTTGAAACACTGTTATGACTTCTTCAAACCATCATTAACTGTGTGATTACTGATGCTGCCTAATGCGGTAATTTGTTGCAGAAGGTATGGACAGGGCTCTCCATTTTGCTTATCAGTGTACTGCTGCAGTCTCTTTTCCCCTCCTTCACCTTCCCTTTCTTTCTGCTGCTTTAGTAGGAAGAGTAAAAGGCTGAACTACTGTATGAATTTTTCCTTTGTCATTTTTGGTTGTTTAAAATAAGCTGTGGTGTCTGTGCAGCAGCACCTACGTTATTTCCTTTTTGGCTACTGGGTGTAGGCAATTCTTAAACATCATAATGAATTTCTTATAGGTGTCATGTGAGGCTCTAGATTATGTGGAGAAGTCCATGTATGCTGCAGTGCAAAATTATCTCTATAGACTATTGCCATGCTTTAGGATTTATTGGATATGAATAGTTAGCATGTTTATTTAAATCAAGTTATGCTGGAGACTGGAAGGTTCTGAATGTTTTTTTCTACTGTAGTGGCAATTACAAAACCAAATGTTGTGGCTTCCTTGCTGAATATATTAAGTTTTATTGCCCTATTAAAGACTTGATCCTAGAGGCTAAGGATTGATTCTGTACTAAGGTTTAATCCACCGCATGTGCAAATCCGGGTAGAGGATGGATGCTTCTCCATTGAGCAGATGAGGAATATTTCATCTACACACAGAATGCATGTGCTTTGTGTTGCCTTTCTTCTTCATTGAGGCTGCCACACAGTAGTTTCAGTGGTAGTGCTGCTCTGAGAATAGGACTGAGGCCAGTTCCTTTTGCATCATTCATCAGAAAAGCAGCAGATGGCTGGCAGCGTGCATAAGCTCTTTAACCTGGTCAGGCTGGTGAGGAAGGGCCTGAATGTGTGAGTTGTCCTCTTTGATTGACTCATCAAATTGGTGACTTGCTGAATGCCTTACCTTTACAGTTAAAGAACAGGACAAACAAATACAGATATATTTTTTTCTCCCAATTTTCTTTTTGTAGGTATCTAAAGTGGCTAACCATCAAACATACAGAGTTGCCTCCCTTTGTGCATTCTTTTGGTTTTGTGTTGTTACTCCCAACCTACTTATGTACAGCATTGATAAACAGAAGCAACTCCAAGGAAATGTGTATTTGATGCCTCAGAAGAGCACAGCTGTCATAAAGTTGAAATTAGTTAATGTTATTGTAGGAAGAAAAGTGTGAATGGAAAACAGAGATCTCTGAGAGTACTTGAAATGGCCAAAAAGGTGAAATTCTGGTTTAAGAAAAGAAGGAAAAAAAACCCAACCAACTAGGCTAACAGCCCTCTTGCTTCTGGGCACATCTAGACTTTTCAAAACAAACTGCGACAATGGAGGGGACAAGGGATACATGAGAATGAATGAACATTAGAAATTAGTGAGTAAGGGACTTAACTCTGCTCCTATTTTACATTTTAAGCATTAGGAAACATAAGTCACTAGATGAAGATAATGAAACAGATCATGCAAAAAAAAAAGTATAAGTATCTTTTAATACTTCTTTGTATTCATGAAGGTGCAGAATGTGATATCGTGTCATTCTAACAGAAGACGAGTTTCTTTAAATCCTCATAAGGATTTGATATTCTAGGGATAGACATTGAAATCAGCAGTGCTGTAACTCAGCTGTTAAAAATAGTGTACTGAAAAGTTTGTGGGCCTGCAGACAACAATCTTTTAATAACTGTTGACACAGAGGGTCTTAAAGTTAACAGTGCCAGAGAAGGGCAGGGTGGGTGACTGTGTTAGCTGTATTCCAGACAGGCTGACATTAATCCTCATCAAGGTACTGGAAAAGTTAAAGCAGTGTTCAGCTGATTACAAAAAAAAAAACAAAAAACAAAACAAAAACAAACAAACTAAAAACACCACAACGTTATACAGTTTAATGCCAATCTATATCACTTCATGGGAAACACATCTTAGTGACATGCTGGAAACCAGATTTGACGTGGGAAAGGGATTTGTGTGAGATGTAATACAGCTACACCTTCGAAAGGCATGTGATGCAGCTGCAGGGAGATGGTCCTTCCCTTGCAGGCCACTGCTGCTCCCTGACTCCTTCCTTCTGCTGCCTGTGGTTCCCTTCATCAACAACAGCTGGGGTAGCTGGCTCGGACTTCAGTGTCCCCCTCCAAGGCTCCTGTTCAGGCATGTTAGAGCTATGTGCTATTGCAGAAATGAACTAAGAACTGACTAACTGGCATTTAACAGTTAGTCACTGGTGGTGAATCATTATCAAATGTGAATGCTTCCAGAAATGTGTTTTAAGGGGTTGAAATGAGGCGAAACTCTATTGAAACTTTTCATCATGTATCTGGAGACAGGGCAGGGTCTGTGCTGATAGAGCCAGCAGGTCTTGTTGCGGTAGGCAGTGCCGTAAGTGAGGCGAAGGCTGTTTATTCAAAGGATTTTGCACTGTGTGCGTGTGAGTGAGTTGGAGCAGTGGGCAACAGGAGATGGGAGCAGTGCTGGAGTTGTGTATGATTCTAGAGTTGGAGCAGCTTCTTTTTACAGAGCACTGGAACAGGCTGCCCAGGGAGGTTGTGGAGTCTCCTCCAGAGATATTCAAAATCCACCTGGATGCTTTCCTGTTAGGAAAGCAGGGGGTTGGAGCTAGATGATCTCCAGAGTCTCTTCCAACCTCTACAATTCTGTGATTCTGTGGAAGTGTTACGTTAAGCAAACAAAGATCTGGTGTATAGTTTAACTTAGTCTTCTGGGCTAAATGCAGCAATAAGAGTACAGTGGTTTCTGTTGTCCCCTTGGTTTCTGTTGTCCCCTTGGCTTCAGTAATTCATAAACAATAAGTAAGATGTTCCTCGTATGCTGAAACAACCAAGCTCCAGCTGGCATTGCTTGGTAGTGTATATATTGCATATATCTATTAATACATGTGAAGCATATGCATGAATAGTGCTTCCAATAGATCTTATGTTAGGTGTTCTGAGAGCCATGGAAGAAACTGTGGTCCACAAATGATTATGAAGAGTTTCTTAACCATGTGGTATGGCATCTAATGGACTCATGCTACAAAGTAATTTATGTCTGCAAGGTGGATGAGCTTGTGTGCAGCACTGCGTGAACTGTGCTCTCCTGCACCTGGAGTTGGTCCTCCTTACATATAACCAGATTTGGAATCTGTGCTGCTCATCCCTTGCGAGGTAGTATGTCTGATCTTTTTGCTCGCCTGCTGAAGAGGAGTGACAGAAAAGTAGAATGAATAGAACATGTGTAGTGGGAGGCCTTTGAGTAATGAGATTATAGACAACAGATTTTTTTGTTTTGTTCCGAGTTTTTTTTCCATTGTGGATGGTTAACTTCTGGACCTCTCTGCCACATGATATCATTATGGGTAGGAGTTAATTTGATCCTAGAAAGGATTAGAGATCTCAAAGAATGAAATTGTTTGTGAATTTCTGTGAATAATATGAATTTATAAATTCTTGTTTTAAGGTTTAAAAACAATTGGCAACAGTGGTGTCTAACATAGTGGACAGATTATTTTATAACTGTTTACTAGGAAATTTATTTTGCTGTAACATCTGTTTCTAGCTACTTCCAACAACAGGAACTAGTGATTCAGAGATCTGTTTCTAAATTTAATATGAGAAAGAGCATAATGGTGGCCTCAGGAGCACTGAGGGTGTGTGTGTGAATAGGAGCTGGTGATAAAGGCAGAACTCACCCTGAGTGAAATGTGTTGTTGTGCCTCTCATTTCAGGGCACAGATGCTGATACACAAACTTGTGTCAGAGTAACAAACTGGTTCTGAGCATTCAGCTTTTTGGTGATAGTACTGTACAGTGTCACTCCATTGTATTTAAAGTAATTGATCTACAGAAAAACTGCACAGTCTTTATTTTGGAGATTGATGTCTTTACAACTGAACGAAGGAAAGGGAGTGAAGGAACAAGATTTAAGATGTGGAAGGAAGAAGGCCTGGCTGTGTTTTTTGATAAGCAAAAGATTCCAGATGCCATTATTAGCTGCCTCTTACATTTGCTTTGGAGAAAGCTTCTGTCTTTTCTTAAATGGAGTTACAAATGTTTCCAACTTCATTGCTCTACATTTTTTTTCCTTTATTTTTCCTCCCAAGGGTATATGCAGGCATGCACAAGCATAACCATAGCTTTGTTTATGACAGTTGCATCTGGTAGCTACTAATGGGCAGAAAATCTTGGTAGGCAGGTATAGGTGCAGGCATAATGCCTTGTAAAGGTTTAAAATTTCAGCAAATGGAGGACATCAAACTCTCCAGCCTCTCTGTTCTTCCGGGTAGGAATGGTTATTTTGTGGTCATGCCATTCCTGGCCCAAATATGGGATCCGTGAGAGGACTTGCTTTGACAGTCTGTATTAGGATGAAATGAACAGCTTAGTAGCGATACCTCTTTGGGCTGCCTGTCTAGCTTGGATTGGTATCCTATGACAGTCAAGTAGGGAAGGCAGAACTTTGAGCAGAGGGAAATACAGTGTTAAAGTCATAGGTGCTCTGAAAAGCAGCATCAATAATCATAGGCTGAGTGAGGCTCTTATATGAAGGCTGCATTTCTCCCTGTGTACAGTCACTCCAGCACAAGTAGAATTCTTTATTGAAGAAAACTCTAAATATTTTGAAATGCCAAGTCTGAAGCACAAATGATATGCTGGAGCAAAAGACTCCTGTGGGATTTTTTTTTTACGAGATGGATTTTATTTGTTAAATGGGTTTTCAGTAATTGTTCAGTACATGCTATTGTATTGCTTGCATGATGTCTTACAGTGTCACTGGTCTGATCTGGACTGTGATGATTGCATGAATTGCATCATTTGCTAACTGTGGAAAGATAGCTGGATCCAAGAGACATTTGTGTGTGTGTGTATTTTATAGTGTAATTGTAAATTGTAAATTAAAGATCTTCAGTTAATGCCAAAGATGAGCAGTATTCATGTTCTTGGTGTTCTTGTCTGCCCACAGGAGTTCCAAGAGTCAAAGGAGATCACAGAGGAAGCTGAAGTTGCTTTTGTATTTTGTTTGTGAGCAGGAAGTAATGAAATAAGTTATGTAGTCTTAAGACATCTTGAAAATTGAGACTATTAAGTGATCTTTGGGTTTCTACCAAGGAACATGCTTCTGGCACTCTGGTTTTGTGTATTAGAAGAAAAAAAAAACAAACCACTAGAAATCCCTTGGCTTTAATTTATAGAGAAATAACTGTACTTTGCTAATATGTTGGCCATGTTGTTTTCTAGCATATGGTTGTGGCAATTCATAGTTTTATACCATGTGGTTTTCAATGACTTAAATTACTAGGAAGAAATAGTTTGGCTTGTGTTGTTCTGTGAGGTAGTGTTACGTTTGGCTGGGAGCCCTTGTCTAGGAGCTGGAGGATCAGGCCTGTGGCCTGTTGTGGCTTTGACAGAGACGGCTGTCTCAGGGCAGGCTGGTGGCTATAGCCTTGGTGTAGTAGGAGAATCTGAGTTTACCCTGATGGTCCCTTGCTGACCTTTGCCTTCCTCAATAGCACTGTAGCACTGTTAATTGTAAAGCTTAAATGCAAGCTCAACATTGAAAGCTTGAATTTTTCATGTTAAGCCTTTTGCTCATCGCAGTAAAACTTTGATTTTGATTCTGTTATACAGTGAGGGGGTAGAAGGATTTTTATTCAGATATCTGTTCAAATTACAGCTATTCACAAGCAGCAACTCAGAAGAAAGAGGTTATTGTATGTAACTGGCTAATTTCAAATGTGCCATCATCACATTTCTTTTTGTGTGTGCTGACTGAAGACAGTAAAGATTACTTAATAAATGACTCATTATTACTCTTATTTATATAACTAAGATCCTGTAGTCTAAGTCTGTTGGCATTTACTTCCACGAGAGTTCTGACTTTTGGTGGGGGTTTTGTTTTTGTTTTAAAGCCACCTCACGATTACTCATTTTGTTTGTACATTTTCTTGTATGTATACAGGCAATTGTATCTCCTCACTGTAGGGATGGAAGTAATCTTACAATTTTTAATTAATTTAATTATTTAATTTTATTTTTTATTATTAATTTAATTATTACAATCTATCTATCTTAATTTGACAAAACAAGCATCAATGAATGGGCCCTGCTTCAGCACATAAGCCTATGTTGCGGGCTAAGAGCTCTTATTCCCAGATTAAGCAAAAGTGGAAACCTCATTTATGCTCTCTGCTTAGACAGCGTGGCTGCAGCCCATGAGGCCCTTGTGCTGCTGAAAAATATATGCAGCTGCTCACATAGCTGCTAGATGAAGGGTTCTGGTGTGGATGGGGTGAGTGAGCACTGTTGCAGGCTTACTTTTGAACCATAGGGAACATACTGATATGAGGAGGAGTTCCCAGCTGTAAAATGTGTGTGTGTATGTAAGTAGCAGAATTTTCTACTAGATTATGTCCTGCAGTGATATCTTTGCTAAATCACATCATAAAACAGAGTCACATGATAAGGAGTAATTCCAGCACACTGCTAACACTTTTAAACCCTTCTTGAATGTCTTAATTTGTGATTTTTCTGGTGATCAAAATGTTGCTAATATAGAAGATAAAGGGATTTTGTTTCTAGCCCATGGCATAGACTTAAAGGTTCTTTTACAGTCAGTTCAAGCTTGAAACTATTGCCTCCCTCAATCATCCTGATGTGTTATACAGTGTGAAATCTGGTGCAATTCAACTGAACTTTTGGGCTGTAATCTTTCAGAGGCAGGATACTTGGATTGCACAATGTAAGGCCTTGATACAGAATAGAAAATTGAAACTTTTTTACAGTGTAAGTATTAAGTACTAGCAGAGTGTAAATGTTTGTCTAAAAGTTACAATTTTTTTGTTTGATTACCTAGGAACTCTGACTAAGACCCAGGTCTGAGCCCTACAAAAAGGGGTAGGATAAGGAGCACAGAGCATACAATGCCACTATTGTGAAAGGCATCTGATGCTTGGTATGATGAGACAGAGGGAGGACGCCCTTCGTGAGTCAGGAAGAGGGTTGCCATAAAGGTCTGTTATATGAAGAATGTTATAACCCAGCAGTAACTCTGACTCTCATGTCAGAGCAGGCAACGCAGCAAGCCAGGAAGCCTATTTTGGGACAAGGCTTCAACTTTCCACTAAACCTAAAGAAAGATGCTTGTCTGACCAATAACCAGCTGTTGTACTGGCTTTTCCCTTTCTCCAATTCAAACCAAGAATAGCAGCCATACTGTGCCTGCTTATATGTGGTCCAACTTTGGTGTTCCTGTAAAGGCCTTGTGGTCCAGAATCAGTTTCACTGTGAGCATGAATGTGGCTGTGTCCATGTGCAAAAGAACCCTCCAGCTTTTGCAGCTTGCAGTAGAGATTGAACCTTCCTGCCAGTATCCCATTGCATGTTGTCACCATGTGACAGATGGCAACAGAGGAGCACTCTGTCAAAATGGCGTCTAACATAGAAGTGCATATGCAACAAAGGTATGTAAATTGAGTTCCTCCATGTGGGAAAAATGGCACCCACTGACATTCCTTGATGCTTACTGAATGTTTATGAAGACCAAACAGTGAATATGAGTGCAGTGAGGCAGAGAGTGTGGCGTTTCAGCAATGGTGGCAAAAATGTGAAAGACAAGCCATGTCTGGGTGGCTGTGCATAGCTGTCACACTACAAAATGAAGAGCATCTTGATCAGCTCATCTATGTCAATCAGCAGGTTACAACCAGGGAACTGTGTATGGAGCTGAATATTTACTTCAGTGCATTGGAAACGATAGTGGCAACATTGGAATATTGCGAGGTTTGCGCTAGGTGGGCTCCACGAATGCTCACACAGAAACAGGAAGAGTAGTGTGTGCAAGTTTGACGGGCCCTATTGAACCAATGTGAAATTGAATGTGACAGTTTCTTGTATCACACCATTACTGGTATTGACATGTGATGTCACCACTACAAGCTGGAGTCAAAATGGCAATCTATGGAGTGGTGATGTGTGATTTCCCCATTGAAGAAAAATTTCAAGACATAGATCTCAGTGGGTAAAGTGATGTGTACTGTCTTTTGGGATAGGAAAGGGGTGATCCTTCTGGATTTCCTGGAACTTGAATGAACCATCATCTCTGACTGTTACATCACAATACTGACCAAGCTGAAGGCTCAAACTTCTAGTGTCAGGCCAGATAAGAAGACAACCTTTCCTTGTATCACAGTAATGCCAGGCTCCATATCAGTTTGAAGACCATAGAGCACATTGCCTGTCTTGTCTGGACTGTCCTACCACACCCACCATATAGTCTGGATTTGTTGCCCTCTGGCTTCTGTCTGATCAGGCTGATGAAGGATAGACTGTGTGGGCAACATTTTCTCAGCAACAGTGCTGTCATAGCAGCTGTGAAACAATGGGTCACTTCCGCTGGTGCAGATTTTTATGAGCATGGCATGCAAGCTCTTGTTCATTACTGGCAAAGATGTATAATTAATGGTGGTGACTATGTTGAAAAATAATGTCTTGTAGCTGAGAATTTGTTCTATCAAATAATGTTATTGTGCTCTTTATTGTAGTTTCTATGGAAATAAATAGGAGGCATTACTTCTAGAGCAACCTGTGTGTGTGCATGTATGTATATATAAACATGCATACATATGAAAAAAGATGTATATATTCTTGGTCAAAGACAAGTTGTTGCAGAACTTGGGATAAATGAAATGGCTGGTTTTGTTCATGGTTTGGTTTAGCCATGACTGATGATTATGGAAAACGTAGTCAAATGTTTATTATTGCAGTGCACCTGCTTTCACAGGCAGCTATCCGTGTGTGCAGAGGAGATAGCGGGAACATATAAGTAAAGCAGTTGGCTGGTTGTCCTGATGTTCTTCACTAGATTCATGTTAAAACAGTGCCAGTCAAACATAAGAAATAGATCTGGTAGTATCTAAGACTACTTGGAATAATGTGATTGAGGTCACTGTATGGGCACTTTTTGGCCATTTGGTGTTTACTTTTTATTGAATTACTGATTTCAGATGCAAACAGAGCGCTGAAGTAACCCCTGCATGTCTCCTGATAGTTGCAGGATGCCTCCTGGCTCTCGTGCTAAGTGAGGTATGAGGCTGTGCCACCCCATCACTTCGGGGGCATCAGGTATGCCTGTGTGTGCCTGTGGCACAGAGCTGCGACAGGGGACGGCCAGGCTGGATAATTGTAAAAGGTTTTGCACTTTCACCAGGGTGGTTGAGCACTGGGACAGGCTCCACAGGGCAGTGGTTGTGGCACCAGCTGCTTGAGTTCAAGTAGCATTTGGACAATGCTCTCAGACATAAGGTTTGAAGTTTGGATGGAGCTAGGAGTTGGACTCAATGATCCTTGTGGTTGCCTTCCAACTTGGGGAATCCTATGATTCTGTGGCACATGATTCTAGAAGTACTGCTGGAAGTGAAGTTACTGAGCAATTTTTCTTGGGACAAGTCCCAAGTTGTTACCTTGCACAGAGCGCAAGACCAGCAAGAGGCTGGTGGCACCTCTCTGCAGAGTCCTTGCGTTATGGGAGGCACAGTTGGAGCCAGGACTCCGAGATCAGCCGTAAGGTACTTGCACAAGTACAGGCTTTCTGCCTTTACCCTGCTTTCCAAAATCTTGGCGTGCTGATGGAAGGGCTAGAAGATGATTTAAGAGAGGTGAACCTTCCTCCCAGCTCAGTGTGATGCTAATGCTGCATGGTGAGCTTGCCTTACTGCGTACTCGAGTTTGCTCAGGGCCTTCTGGGCTTGCTGAGAAAGTTACCTGGTTTGGCTGTGTGTGGAAACAGTGGCAACAACAAAAACCTGACTAATGTGTTTTCCTCCAACAAGAGGACTACTTTCCTTTTATTTCAAGAGCAGCTGGGGAGCGGCAGTTGTGCTGCTATAAAGGATGAGTAACTTGCCAAAACTAGTTCAGGAATCAAGCACCTGGGGTGATGGGAAACCATTGCCTGCAGAAAATGAAGAGCTGCATCTGTGACCTGATTTGCCCATTTGGCCAGCCAACTAGCTTACACATCTGTTGTAGGAGTCAGTCGGTGGGATGGTGTGCGACTGGATGGCTGTGAAGACAGCTGCCAGGGTTATTGTGCACATGTCATGGCTGCATTAATGGTGGCAAGGTTCTAGGGACAGGAAAAGAAGCAGGAGTTGTGGTGGGGCATCTTTTGCAGGAGGCATGTACTTTGTGCTTTTACTTGTTCTGGGCTGAGCAGGTAGCTGGATGTCACACTGGAGCAGGAGTGAGATTTACCCACAGATTAGCTGGAGTCACATTGCTCCTTTCTGTATTTTTATTTTGGTTATTTGGAGTTAAATTGAAGTACGTACTCAAAGTTTCATTGTCCTTGATACTGCAGAAGCGACTGAAAAAGGTAGGTTTCAAGGGTTATTACATTTAATGCCTTTTTCTTGAGGTAGCATCACCCTCAAACCAGTAGAAAGGAGGGTGGCTAAGTATAGAGAAAAGAGGTAACTATAAACAGATTTGTCTGCATAGTAATGTTTAGCCTTTTCAAAGATAGCGCATTAAATATTAAATTTGACTTTATTTTTAATAACACTGTTATTTCACTTCTCTTTTTCTGGAAGCCTGGTGGTTTTTTTGTTTTCTTGCTTCAAATTTTACAGCCCTGAACATGTCATTATCTAACAAATAATCACTTTTAAATTGTAAGAATTCTGGGGCAAGGGTTGTCTGCCTGCTTGCTGCTGGAGAGCCCTCGCTGCAGAGGTTACAATTTCAGCTGGAGCATTTGGGGCAAACCATAATATAAACTTAGCAATAGTAAATATTTAAATTGGAGGCTGAATGGGTACGTTGGTGCTGGTGATTGGCAGCAGGCAACACAATCGAGCTTTACTAAACCCTTTTGCAGAGCTGGAAGCTTTCTTGTCGGTATGCTGCAGTCTCAAGAAAGACAGTCTACAAGTCCTTTGGAACATTTCTTTCTGTTGTTAATGCAAAGTTTTGAATGGGATTTGAAAAAAATCCGGCATAAAAAGAAAGGAGGTGATCTGAATCTGTTAGCAAAATTTCAAAGTGACAGCCTCCAGATGATGTGTGGTAGTGTAATTCCTTTTTTTATGCTTAAGTACTGAGACTCAAGTACACACCCTGAGTCAAACAATTACGGGACTAAATGGACTTAAGAAAACAACTTACCTCTTACAGAAAGGAGCTTAAGTTTAGTCGAGGGAAAAGAAATATAGTAATCTTAAATTTCTTGGAGGATAAACGCTGGAGCTGAAGGCATTTTATCCTGGCATGAAACCACTGAAGTTTCAGCTATTGGAAGCTTGGCAGGAATGTGGAGACATTAATAAGTCACAATTCATCTCTTGTTAAAGTTCTTGCACGAGAAATCACTGTTGTTACCCATTTGACCAATATGTCTGAAGCACAGAAGATTTATTTGCTTGATAAAGAGCAGGTAGGGATGCAGCAACCTATCTGCTGCTGGCGGGTGTCTGCCTGGAGGATGGGATGGGGGACGTGGGGGGGGTTCAGAGGCTGCTTAGTGGTTGTCCAGAGTACTTGCTGTGATGTGGCTTTACAGCTACTCCTCAGCTTGAGTGAGGAAGTCACTTCTCCCAGGGGAGAGAAGAAGCTGCATGATGTTTAAGTAGGAACATAGTTTGAATTTTGTCCTGTTAAATGTGCTTTCGTATCCTGGTTCTCAGCTGAGCTGGCATACCTTCGTACAGATCTTGGCAGGAACAGAGGAACTCTGATACATGAGTAGGAGACTGGTGTTTTGTGCAGCTTTTTGTGTCACTGAGTGGTTTTGTGTCTGTGTTTTAATTTGCCTTTGTTTCAGTTTTTTTAGTTTAAGTGTGACTCTCTCCTCATAAATTCTAGCTAATGAAAGTGCCAGTGTGGGTGCTTTAACTACAGTATTTCATGTGTGTGCAAATCATATGTGAAAGTTCTGTTTAATATGTAAACCAGTGAGAGTCTGTGTTTGCTCTTCTGTCTGCAGAGATGAACCAGCTCAGATAGGCAACAATGGACGCTGTGCTTTCATTAAAGGAACTTTTTGTCTGCTCTGGGCTCTGAATCTCTGTGAAGGTGCTGTAAATGTTCTAGTGCAAGGTCACTGGCACATCCATTAGAACTAAGAAGAATGAAAGTATTCATTCAGAATAACTGGTGTTAGTTACTCAGTAAACCTGCTTACATTCTGATGGAAATGTGGTTTGGAAACGAAGTAAACCTAGACTCCTAGGTGTTGTGAGTTAGAGCGGAGGGGTTGCTCCTCTCTGAAGAGGGGCTTTTAAAGCCTGCAGCAACATGAACATCAGTGATGCGTTTTGTTTTCTTTGGTAGACATTCCTTCCTATTCTTTTTGTTTTGGGTATGTAGTTAAAGGTACTTATATCTTCTGTATTAAGATTTGTATCTTCACAGACTGTGGCTTAAAATCACCAAAGGAGCAACTCAATGCCAACTTTAATTTCTTAAGCTTTTGAAGTTGCCCCAGTTCCTAGTGAAATCCACAACAAGATGAGACAGACTGGCAGTGTGTGTGGCTGTAGACCAGAAAAGAATATTTTTTTGGAGGAACTGCATGAGTCACAAAGTGCTGTTTCTACCTGACATCAAGCAATTTTATGTAACAATCTTTGTAGCCACGAGGACATACATATGTAAAAGCAAACTTAACTTATTGATTTGTTTATTCTTTCAGATTTCTAAGCTAAAAATAAGATTTCATTATAAAATCATTATAAAATGTCTTTATCTCTCCCAGTTTCTGTAATGACTTTTTTGGGGGGACTAAAAGCAGTCTGCAGGGACTGGAATCACCAGATGTGCTTTTATTTTGGTGTAGTTTGCTTCTGCATCTTGATAAATTCCCAAAGTGCTCTGGCCAGTAGAAGCACCAGATGTTTGCTGTGTTTCTGCACTTCTGATGGTGGTCAAGAAAGCACTGCAGAAACATCACTGACAAGATATGAGGACAGCAGATTTTGAAAGGACAAAGGGATTAAACATTTAACACTGTAGTGCAAGCAGCCATTACAGTCTGTGTTGTGTAACTGCTATGTTTTATGTCCATGTGGGTTAAATCAAAACTTTCAATTGCATTTGAGTAGAAGTGCTTTGCATTAAACTGTGAGTTTTGTGCGCATGAGTTAAGCTGTCTTGTTGGTATTACTGGCTTGGGTATGCGTTAGGAATTCTGTGAACTGAGACAGGAAGCATCTGCTCACTGTTCTTGTTCTCAGGTAAAAGAGAAAATGCTTTTTCAAGTTTGATCCTTGCCTGTCTGTCACCGTTGCCATCACTAGTGATGTATCTGCCTTGGGTAAAAGGAGGGTGGGATTACCAGATGTCCATTTTGCTTTTGCATCTTGCTGAATTCCTGATATTGTGTAAGCAGTGGTGCTTCTAGCAGCAAGCTAGGTTTGGCACGGGTGTGTGCAGCTATGCTAAGGCGTGGTTTTGCTTTCATCCTCAAGGTCCATTTGTTACTCTGCTCTAAGGTTTCTATAGACAAATGTATACTACAGATGATTCATGTTCTCCATTAGAGAAGAAATTGCCTGTCAAAGTTCTGTGTGCTTATGGACTGTTGCGTGCAGATGTGAAAAGCATAAGTTCCTGCTGGGTCCAGCCTGCATTGATCAGTTCTCCTGGATTCCTGCCTGTTGCCCTGCTAGGTGGCTTGTTGCAGAATGGTAAGAGTGCATGTGATTGTCAGACCTGAGCTGTATCACAGCTTGTTATGGCAAGCTCTTCACTGGCTATGCAGAGGGATGCTCGAGGACCACTCTCATTGTCTGCTCATTTCCTTTTCCTGGCTCCTCTCTCAGAGCCTTTGTGGTTTCTGATGCTACTAAAGTGTGAGCAAGGAGCTCAGTGTTGCTGGACATTCACCTTAGGATCTCACTGAGCTTTTCAAGGTCAGAAACTGACTAGTCATATTCTGGAAGAGGCTGAGCCCCTCACCTGCATCCTGAAGCCTTGGGATAAATGTGACTAAGAACTTAAGCTTGCACTTTTGGTCAAAGCAGCTCCTCTCGTAGAAGACTTGTTCAGGAATAGCACGGCAGGCTGAGTAGGAAGTGGTTCATTTTCTGTGCTCTGTGGAAACGGAACTCACATGTGGCAATTGCCAACTTAATTGTGTTAATGGCCTTTGGGTGCTTTTAGGAACTACTCAGCAGCGCAGTGTTGGACTTCTGTCTTGAAAGTCATCCTTAAACAGATCTGGTGATTTATAGCAAGGAAAGACTGAGGTATGATTTGAGAGTTTATTGTTAGGGGAATTATGGCTGCTAATGCTGCTTTTCAAATACCAAGTTGATTACAAAACCATCTGTGTAGGAGTGATGTATAGCACTAGACTTCCAAAGAGCTGATAAACAAGGAAGATTGAGTGTAAACACTTAAATAGTAGCATCCAAAAGTAGGTTAGAGTGTTATACAACCAGCTTTGAAGGGCAGAATTTTTGAAGATTTAAAAAAAAAAAACAAAAAAAAACAACATATTTTTGTAAATGGGTACTAATTTGAAACTAGTTCTATGAAGTGAGAATCTTATTTCTGTCTCCAGCATACTGAAGCCTAACGTGTATGTGCAGCCTGAGAGGAATAGTGTTTTGTTACTTGTTCATTTACTGAATTACTGTCAATCTGGTCAATATTTTACATAAAGATGATGATTTCCAGTTGGGGAATTTATTTACAGTTTATATCAGAGAGATGATATATTTTGTTTCACTCAAAGTCCAAAATTGTAATTGTGCAATTTGGGCAGTGGGATGAAGGAGTGGAGGGGATGCATTGGTGGTGGGTTTTCTTGTTCTTTTATTTCTCAGTGTGTTTGAATGGTGCTAATCCATCCTCCTCCTTAATCATGCAACTATCAAATAACAGCAACGTGTTTTTCCATACATGTGAGTGTATACATTTTACACATTTAAAAGGCATTGTGAAACTCTTGTTCTATCATTGGGAATCTCCTTTGCCTTTGTTGCATTCTCCTTATTCAGTTATCACTAATCACACACACACAGCATTGTGTGGTACACCATCTCTGAAGTTCTACCCTTGGGTTGAAATACTGTTAGTTTTAAGTCACATAACTCTTCCCATAGCAATTTGCTCAGCCTGAAGTATAAAATGGATAACCAGGGCAGATGCTGTATATGTCTGTATGTGCAGGATACATTCATTTAGTTCCTTTTGTGAGGCATGACTTTATGAAGGCTCTGGGGCTTTTTCCACTTGTCTCTGAGACGAAAAGACCGGATGGTGCCATGGCGGTGGTGGTTGCAGCTTGTCTGTAGTGCTCGTTGCTCCTGGCTAGAGGCAGTTCATACTGTGTTCATAGCACATCCAGGTCCGACGGGCTGTCTTCATAGGATACTGCAGAAGTAGAGAAGCAAAGGAAGTAGGAATAGTTGGTAGGAAGAGAGTAAAATATACAGAGGAAATAAGTGGAGCTTTATGGTGACTTGATCAAAAGCAAGAAAGCAAAGTTATGGGAAAACTTTTCTTCTCCAAAATTTCCTGTGGGAAGGAAGCAAGTGATTTTGGACAGGGCACTATTTTTTCTTTACAACTAGAAGTGGGTTTTTTTGTTGTTTTTTTTTTTTTAATTCTTAAGGAATTCTTGACCAGTTGTTGTGACAAAGCTCATTCAAGAATCTTCTTGTTTCTTGAGACAAAGTGCTCTTGTTCAGAGTCTTGGGAATCTGAGAGTGAAACAAGAGGTTTATGTGTTGTGATTCTGTTTTTATTTGTTTGTTTTAACTTTGGATTTGCTTTAACTTTAAATATGCTCTTAAAACAGGAGGGCCAGTGAATTACAGGGTCAGACAGATGAAGTTTTATCAGTAAGTACAGGAAGAAGTAGGATGTAAATAAACATTAAAGTGACATACCAATCTGCTGCTTCCTTTTCCTCTAACTTCTGCATTTAAGCCGAAATATTTCTTAGGAAATAACCCCAATACATTCACTTTGTATTTCAGATTTTATAGTCTGAAATAAGTTAGAAAAAATCTACAGGTTAATCACATTCTGAGCTTTATTATAGCTTTGCCTTATGATAATGAAAGTCTGACTTACGAACTTTGTCACCCTTGCTGATTTAACTTAGTATCTAAGTTAGAGCAATTGTATTGTGATTGTCAGTTCTCATTGCAGTTTTGCATCTTTCTGTGATACATTTATATAATTCCAAACTAAACAAGATCGTTTTAGTTTTAGAGTTTAATATTATTTTAGCAGTGGAAAGGGAGATAGCATTTCTCTGCTTTGAGAATTTACATTTTTCCTCCTTAGGAGGTAGGAAGAAGCAGCTGCACTTAGAACAGTTATATTACCTTATATCAAAGAAATATTTTCTAGAGAGAAACACCTCAGTGGCTGCATGGAGATACTGGATTTGGAGCTAGAGGAGGCTAATGTTATCCAAGAGAGTCATCCAGCTTACAGAACTGGAGACAACGGGTTTTGGAGAAAAGATTATTTTGCCTAAGTTAGAAGTCTTCCTTATTTTGTTAGATGTGCAGCCTTGCATATTGTACTGTAAAATTTGTTCTTACTAATACTGAACTACCATGCTGTTTTAAAAGGAGACTATGTCTCTACATTCCATATTGAAAATTGAAAGCTTCTTCTCTCCAGGAACCACAGTTTGGATCTAGATCTCTGTGTCTTCTGCCGATGCTCAAGATCTGTTTGGTGCCTTGTGAGTAATGAGGACGTGTTTTTACTGTGAAAAATCAGACATTTCATCTGCATAGTACTTACTGAGTTGCCTGCTTACAGTTTTTGCACTGATGTTGTGAATGGAGCCCACAGTGGCCTTGAGGGGAGAAGACACAGAACTATGAGTCACGGCTCATGCAGTCAACCACAGGCTCAGATTTCCAACAGTTTGCCTCTTACTTAGCCATGCCATCCCCATAGCTGGTTGTGAAATCCCAGCCCTAATGTGGCACCCATGAAAGGAGGTGAAAATTAGCAATGAAAAGGCTTCATATCAAATCCAAGGAATACTCCAGTCAGTAAGCTTGAAGAACAGGTAATAAAGACTTAAAATAGTCTAAATTCAGTTTTGGCATAAGGAAAGCCCAAAACAAGGAACTATATTGGATCTGTTGTTCTGAGTACCTCTTAATATTTTGACTTTTCCTGGGCATCTGCAAGTGTAAAACAAAAATTAACTTTTGTGGTTAGTATGGTAGTAAAATCAAGGATTGATAAATATAATGATGGTTTTAAGGGAGAAAATAACAAAGTTATTTACAGCTTGTCAGTCAGCATGTGCCTTTGGACTGTGTGTAGGCTTACAGTTTGCATTCTGTTTTTAAAGGCTCAGATCACGTGACTATTTTAGATGTGTGGAGGGAGACCAGTTTTCAGTTCCCAGAGTTGATTTTGATAACTACAGAATACTCTGTGTCTTTTCTGTGATGTACACGGCTTTAGGCAGTAATACCAGATAAGATACTTCTAATGTCTTCTATAACTGAAAATCTCTACCCACAGAAGAACTACTCTGACACCAGTAACTTGAAAGAGAATATATGCTCAGAGCAATGGATATGGTGCTTCTGAGTGTAAAGCTCCTTTTACATCATGCTGACTACAGCCTCACGAAGAGGATGGCACAAGCTACAACCTTTTTTTGAAATAGTTTTTTGTATAACAGAGGTCTGACAGAGGTGATTTTTAGCTTTAGCTTTTTTCAATTATTCTTCCAGTTCTTCCTAATTCTAGATGAAACCACTTTGTACTTTCTTGTTTCTTCTTCATTGCTTTGGCTGCTTGGAGCAAACAAGGGTGCAGTGGTTGAGTTGTAGTGCTTTAAGCCAGATGGTCTCATGGCAAAAGCAAAAAAAATCAATTTCATTTGGTGAGAGGAGTTCCTGTAGTCAGCAAGCATGACCAGTCCTCTCTGTGTTGGTACTGCGTTCTTGTGTTGATGCATTAGCAGCTGAGTGGAGGGGAATTTTGTGTGGATGGTGAAGTGAACGAGCCCACATGGAAAGCAGCATGAGATCTCAGAGCATCTCTTCTGATAAAAGCATCCATGCAAGAAGAAGTGGCTGTTTGTGTTCACCTGTTCTGGGGAGGCAGCTGTTGTGTCTTTGGAGCAAGGAGGGCCTTTCAAAATGTCTGTTCACATTAACACAAGTGGCTCATGCTGTTCTTCCACACTCTGTTGTTACCTAAATGCTGAATGTTCCTGGTAGAAGTTCTGGGCCAATCAGTCCTGCTGTGACTCCATCTAGGTAAGCGCTGGGAGATGTGAAGGCAAACAGGAGTTTGTAGCTAATGTTATGCAGAGAGAGTGAGGCTCTGATAGCTGCGGGCTGTTGCTGCTCTGTGTCCCTATGCAGCTGCAGGCCCTGGGCAAAGGGAGTGAGGAAAGATGTGCTGCAGGGAGCATTACAAGACTCCATCAACTTTTGTTGGTGAGGGAAGGGTGTTGGATATTTATTTTCCTAGTGAAAAACAAGAAGGGAGATCTGGAAGTTCCTTCTGCCCATTTTCTGAGCAACTGGGATGTGACTTGCAACCACGCACTGAGCGTGTACTGCAGTGAGGTGTAGCCCTCTCTTCTCTGGCTACCTTCACCAAGCCCCATGTTGTGCAGGTGCAAAACTGGTAAAAGTTTGCAGGAGAGCAGGGGGCTGGATCTTACCCTATGGTTGAGGTGATGCCTGCATTTTGAGCTCCTTTCCGGGGTCTGTAGCGATGAGAAATGTGTGCTAGAAATAATGAAACCATTGTCTTGCATATTCATGACCAGTGATGCTTTTGTTTAGGGTTTCTGTTGTGCTGGTCTGTACAAATTAGTGTTCTGTGAGTTATAAGTAATCAATCTGATGCATCTTTATGCAGTCTGCTGTGATCTTTGTTCTGCTCAGTTGTTCTCTCAAACAAAGGGACACAGGCTCAGGGTGATAATGTATATTCCTATCTCCTTCCTCATTCCATGTGTTGTGTACAAGCTGCCTATTTTACTTTAGAAGTGGAAAATTTGGATTATGGGTTCAGCAATTAAAATGATGGTTTTACCACATCCTGCTTGCACAGGATGCTTTTTTTCTTTTCTTTTAAAGCTGATAAGTTGAATCCCCTAGACTTTGTCAAAACAAAAAGCAAAGCAAGCTATTTCAAGCTGCAACGAGATTTGGATTCTCCCCCAAGTGGCTTGCCACTTCTGCCTCACAGTACAAATGTTCACATCGAAGGGGAAACTTACAGCCTGTGCTAAATAGGCTAAGCAGCTCACCATCACCACACTGTGATAATGATATAAAAAATATATTCTCCCCATAAAATTAAGGACATTGTTTTTCCCCTAAGTAGAAGAGAAGCAATTTACATTAGACTTAAGAGGGAATTTTTTTACTCGGAGAATAGTGAGGCACTGGCACAGCTGCCCTGAGAAGCTGTGGATGCCCCATCCCTGGAGGTGCTCAAGACCAGGCTGGATGGGGCCCTGGGCAGCCTGAGCTGGTAGGTGGCAGTCCTGCTTATGGCGGGGGCTGGAATTAGATGATCTTTAAGTTTCCTTCCAATCCAAGCCGTTCTATGATTCATTAATTGGAGAAACAATATTTGTATACATTACCGTTTGATCCAGTAAATACATCGTAGCTTTCTCAGTATAAAACATCATTAAAAACATCCTAAAATAAACTTGTACTGGGTTTTCACATAGTAATGGCAAGACATTCTTTGTGGGGTGATACTTAAGGTGAGGGACTAATCCATCCTGTAGTCAGTGTGGATGCTGAATAGCAAGAAGTGGGAGATAAACTGTTGCTATGTTAAACAGAAAGAAATGACAGGCCTTGCTTATAATGGTACAAGATGCTGCGCGAGTCGTGAGCAATTTGCAAAGCATCTAGCATGTGCTATCTACTTTAAATACAAGGTACTACAAAAACAGTTAATGGTGAATTTCACATTTTCAAAGACCCAAGCGGTCATTTTTACAAAATCAGATTTTATGCAGCGTAGTCAGTTTTTTCTGTTTCTTGCTAATACATATCAGCTACAGATCTCTTAGATATTTCAGTTGCATATACCAGGCCTTGGTGCTTGTACTGTGAAGAGGGAAAGCTACATAAATGTCATCTGGCCTGAAGTGATAATCTTTCTGTTTTGATGCTAAAATAATGAGTTATTTCTGTATATATCCCTTGAGAGAACCCTATTGAGTGAAACGATAGACAGCATGTGATATCCAACAAAATATAATGAAAACTTACATTTTTTGAAGACTTGTATGTCCATGGTGTCATTGTTTTTCATATGGTAAAATAACCTGCTCACTGGTTTCATTTTTGTTTTCTTGTAGGAATGTTTACCCTTGCAGAAGTTGCATCGCTCAA
Source organism: Phasianus colchicus (assembly GCF_987193195.1). Classification (NCBI taxonomy): domain Eukaryota; kingdom Metazoa; phylum Chordata; class Aves; order Galliformes; family Phasianidae; genus Phasianus; species Phasianus colchicus. The sequence continues at coordinate 17,618,756 of NC_143444.1, read as the reverse complement.
TGACATCCAGCCAACCTATCGTATCTTGAAACCATGGTGGGATGTATTTATGGATTATCTAGCGGTTGTGATGTTAATGGTTGCCATTTTTGCTGGAACCATGCAATTGACCAAAGACCAGGTGGTCTGCTTGCCAGTTTTGCAGTCTACTATAAACTCAAAAGCACAACCCAGCACATCAGGGAAGGCTGACTTTACCACTGTTGAAACAACCACTGGTCAAGGAGAAGAAGCATCAATGAGAACGGTTTCTTTTGGAAGTGCCCCTACTGTAACACCTGATGTACCTCTGAGCAGAGCTACCTCTCCTCAGTATCAACCCACTGAATCAAGTCAGGAGGTGAAGAAGGAGCAGAAGGATTCTTCAGGCCGCAAAACAAATTTGGATTTTCAGCAATATGTATTTATTAACCAGATGTGCTATCATTTGGCTCTTCCTTGGTATTCAAAGTATTTTCCCTATCTTGTTCTCATCCATACCATTATTTTAATAGTCAGTAGCAATTTTTGGTTCAAGTATCCCAAGACCTGCTCAAAAATTGAGCATTTTGTGTCCATATTAGGGAAGTGCTTTGAGTCCCCCTGGACTACAAAAGCACTGTCTGAAACAGCATGTGAGGACTCTGAGGAGAACAAACAGAGGTTAACTGGTGCCCAGTCCCTGCCCAAGTACATTTCCACTAGCAGTGATGAAGGAAGCCCAAGTGCCAGCACCCCCATGATAACAAAGTCTGGCTTCAAATTTTCAGCTGACAAGCCAATGATTGAAGTTCCCAGTGTCACTATTTTAGATAAAAAAGATGGAGAACAAGCCAAAGCACTGTTTGAGAAAGTCCGTAAGTTCCGGGCTCACGTGGAGGACAGCGATCTGATTTACAAACTCTACGTTGGCCAGACTATCATCAAGACTTTTAAGTTCATATTTATTCTCTGCTATACTGCAAACTTTGTCAACACCATTAGTTTTGAACACATCTGCAATCCAAAAGTGGAACACCTGATTGGCTACACGCAATTTGAATGTACGCACAACATGGCTTACATGTTGAAGAAGCTGCTTATCAGCTATATTTCTCTCATTTGTGTCTATGGTTTTATCTGTCTTTACACACTCTTCTGGCTGTTCCGAATACCCTTAAAAGAATATTCCTTTGAAAAGGTCAGAGAAGAGAGTAGTTTCAGTGATATTCCCGATGTCAAAAATGACTTTGCGTTTCTTTTGCATATGGTAGATCAGTACGACCAGCTTTATTCTAAAAGGTTTGGTGTCTTCTTGTCAGAGGTAAGTGAGAACAAACTACGTGAAATTAGTTTAAACCATGAATGGACTTTTGAAAAGCTGCGGCAACACGTTTCCCGCAATGCCCAGGATAAGCAAGAATTGCACCTTTTTATGCTATCGGGGGTCCCTGATGCAGTCTTTGATCTGACGGATCTGGATGTGTTAAAACTGGAGCTGATTCCTGAAGCGAAAATCCCAGCAAAAATCTCCCAGATGACAAATCTTCAGGAGCTTCATCTGTGCCACTGCCCTGCAAAGGTCGAGCAGACTGCCTTCAGCTTCCTCCGGGACCATTTGAGATGCCTTTATGTAAAATTCACAGATGTCGCAGAAATTCCTGCGTGGGTGTATTTGCTCAAAAACCTCCGAGAATTGTACTTGATAGGCAACTTGAACTCTGAAAATAATAAAATGATAGGGCTTGAGTCTCTCAGAGAGTTGAGACACCTTAAAATTCTCCATGTGAAGAGCAATTTGACCAAAATCCCCCCCAATATCACAGATGTGGCACCACATCTGACAAAACTGGTCATTCATAATGACGGCACTAAGCTTGTGGTACTGAATAGCCTTAAGAAGATGATGAATGTTGCGGAGTTGGAGCTGCAGAACTGTGAACTGGAGAGAATTCCCCATGCCATCTTCAGCCTCTCTAACTTACAGGAACTGGATTTAAAATCAAATAGCATACGCACAATTGAAGAAATCATCAGTTTCCAGCACTTAAAAAGATTGACTTGTTTAAAGCTGTGGCACAATAAAATAGTCAACATTCCCTCCTCCATTACCCACGTAAAGAACTTAGAGTCTCTTTACCTCTCCAATAACAAACTCGAATCCTTACCAGCCGCAGTGTTCAGTTTACAGAAACTTAGATGTTTAGATGTAAGCTACAACTCAATTGCAGTGATTCCAGTGGAAATAAGTTTGCTTCAAAATCTGCAGCATTTTCACATCACAGGAAACAAAGTCGACCTTTTGCCAAAACAGTTGTTTAAATGCGTTAAATTGAGGACTTTGAGTCTGGGACAAAACTGTATTACCTCAATCCCAGATAAAGTTGGTCAACTGTTGCAGCTGACTCATCTGGAACTGAAGGGAAACTGCTTAGACCGTCTGCCAGCCACGCTGGGGCAGTGTCAGCTTCTCAGGAAAAGTGGGCTTGTCGTGGAAGATCACCTCTTTGACACTTTGCCCTTGGAAGTTAAAGAGGTATTGAACCAAGACACAAGCATTCCCTTTGCTAATGGGATTTAAGCTGAGGTGAAATGCTCAAGTAGCTAACTTCCAAACAGTAAATGCTAAGAAGTGTGGCTATTGTAAGACCATGCGTTTTTAGAAAGCAGATTTCCTTGGAAGGCAAGACTACTAGCAGGATTGTAAGAGATGTAACCGAGTGTTCAATGTTTGCAGTGTTTTAAAAAGATTATTTCCAAAATTTTTGAGAGGATAAAAAGAACCTTAATAATCTCAATTCTTTTTTCCTTAAATTGTTTGTAACTTGGATGCTGCCGCTTTTGAATGTTTACAAATTTGCTTGCCTGCTTAAAGTAAATGATTAAATTGATGACCTTTTCTTACTATGCAAGTTATTCTTTAAGGTCTGGATTTACTTTAGTGCATTGTGGGAGGAAAAACAGAGATAAGTGTTGTATATGGGATGGTTCTAACAGCACTTGAAACACACGCTGGTGTGTTGCTAATGTTTAGCTATTCTCTGCAAATGAAGCCACCATTTTCCTGCACTAAGGTATGTGGTTTGCATGGGGCCAAATGTGTTTGCCCTCATTCTTCATTCTGAAGGCCTCATGGTTTTGGATGAGATTTGTCTATGACTTAGTGTGACCCCTTCAGAGCTGCGAGGACCTGTCCTGTTCCACAGCTCCTCTACCCCAGCTTCCGTAAGGCTCCTTTGTCCTGAGTAGCAGGGAGTGATAAAAGGGAGAGTAGTGCTACTGGCCTTCCAAGTTGGGGATAGTTTTGATGTTTGAACTGTTCTGCACGGTAACTTCTGAGAGTCATTAAACAGCAGGTGACTTTATTGCTGGTGTTTTGCTTCTCTTCAGAGTTTCAATCTGGGAAACTCGAGACGTTTTACAAGAGTCAGTGATTATTTTGTTTCACAGCCCTTGCCTAGGAACAGGGTTGTCTGCTCTATTTTCCAGACTAATGACAGAGACTTAGAATTACCCAAACATGATTTAGCTTTATTACCTATTGTAGCATATCTTCCACACATAGACTTTAACTGTAGGATATCCTTATCCCAGCCCTAGTAATTTGATATTTTTGAACATTTATGCACTGTTAGAGATCCCTAAATGTGTGCCAGATGAGTCATCAAATAAAGAAAAAAAGCAGACAGCGGTGTGGGATTTTTTTGTTTGGTTGATTTTGGCGATGTTGTTTTTTGTTATTATTTTTTTGTTGTTATTTTTCCTTTTTTTTTTTTTTTTTTAAACTGAGATTACATTGCCAGAACCATTAAAGAAATACAATCCATTAAATCTGCAAAATCATCATCAGTTGTAAATCCTGGCCATTTACATTCCATGTGTGCAGAAAAGAAGTACTATGCTGGGAGACGATTACATGATTACTCATGGTTTAAACACAATTCCCTATTGTAGTGCGGTCAGGACTGAACTAGTCTGACGTTCAAGGGACTGTTCTTCTCACACACAAATCCTCATGCACAGCAATTTTTACTGCAGCTTCACCAGAGCTGCCCTGACTTACACCACTATTAACGAGGGGATAGTTTAGGCCTAGGGGAATTGAGCAGTCAGAAATAATTTAAATACTACTCTTCTGATTCTTGCACATTTTATTGTTAATCATTTACTATTAGTCATGCTAGGATGACTGTTCCCAGCTGTAGGTAGCAGTCTCCGAATACATACCTATGCCATATGTTTATGTGTACCAGAAGACTGGTTAGTGAACGGTGGTTTTCCCACTTCTTTTGGGATATGGTCTATTTTCTCCTTGCCGGCTGCTAGTAAACTTGTGATGTTGACAGTTCTGCAGCACCAAGGCAGAGATTTGGCACAACGCTTGCAGTTACTGATCTCTTCTCCACTGGGAAATGTTTGTGCTAATTCTCAGATTTTTTTTTTCAACTTGGAGTTGTTAAGGCTCTAGTGATTTTTTTTGTTGTGCTTTTAAGAAACTCTTTCACGTGTTAATTTTTTGCACATAGATCACTTTAAAATGGCTGGACTAATAACTCTTAGAAAAACTGTGGGATATAATATTGGTGTATGCATTGTATTTGCTGTTGACTGTCATTTCAGTTTCCAAGAAATTGTGTGTAGGAGGGAGGAAGAGTTGGAAGATGGCAAAGTAATTAAAACACTTAGAACTATTTTTACATTTTTCAACTTTTTTTTCCTTTAATTTAATAGCAGTGTCACACAGAATGCAACCATGGGCTGATCCTGCTTTTTTAAAAGCTTTTTTGAATGTTTCTGATGCTCCTTGTGTCCCTACTGTTGTTCAAAGATAAGCCCATGTTCACCTAACGTGAGTACAGTATGAATAAACTAGATCCCTGTATGACTAGTTATTAGCCAGTTGTACTCATTTAGGCAACTTCCTCCAAATAGTTGTGTTTTAACTTCAGGCTTGTGATGCTTATTCAGCATAACCGCCATTCCTGTTTTTAGGAGAACTTTCTCAGCGTGGGGAGGAACTGCCCATCTTCCCCAGGTCGCCTCCTTCCCCAGTCCTTCCTCTCTCTGACTGTTTATAATGTTCCCATTTCCTGCCTGTCAACTGACACACTCTTGCTTTAAGGTCTTGGAAGTTCATCTCTTTTCCATGTAAGGCATGTGAAACATATTTTGCATTTCTATTTGATTTAATAAATAAGATGTTCATATCTTCTTCTAATCTATTATTTCTGGGGGAAAAACATGTTTGCATAGTGAGGTCTCCGATTTCAAGTGTCTTATGTTGAACTTGCTCTCTGGTGCCTCTGAATTTAAGGAGAAGATATAAGGAGCTCCTAGTAAGTTCTGTAGGTATTGCTTCTAACTACAACACGTTATGTCAAGAAGGGTGGAATTGTTTTTTCATATACATAACTTAAATGAGGTACCACCATTTTTACTTGCCTAGCAGATATTTGCACAGTATACCTGTGGCTCTGGAAGAAAAGTGTTCCTTTAGATAAGAGGAAATAGGAGATGCCTGTTCTGTTTGTTTCCACCTCTGCAACACAATTCTGAGAAGATCCTTCAGTTTTCCAGTAAGTTGTCCTTTTGGAACACGTGTGTCCTGTGGCACAAACTGAGCTATTGCAGTCTGAGCAGGCTGGAAGATGTTGTGCTAAGCAACATCTCTGCTGCTATATTGGCTTTGCATCCTGAGCTGCTCCCTCTCATCTGGACTTCCCCTTTGCTACACTGTTGTTCATGTCTGGTCATGGGAGATCCATTCTCCCCTCTTCAGTGTCAGTTACTGGACTGTGTTTTAAAACAAATCTTAGGGAAATAGCTATTCTCTCTAACATCATTCCACGTACACAGAACATAAAGGTGTTACGTTTATGTGAAGGCAATGGTTGAATTGTTGTTCTTAAAGTCAGGTCAGACAAATTAGGTGCTGCTACAGCAGCGATGTTGGCTGTCATCCTGATGCCTTGCAGGAACGATTTTAGATTTCACATCTCCCCTATTCTCAAGACGGTAAACTGTGTTCAGGAACCTGGCAATACTGAGTAAACCTGTAGCTTGCGATCATGCAAAAATGAGGCTTCTGTCAGATGTGTGGGATGTGGACCTGTGAGGGTGCTAAGGATGAGGATAAAAGCCTTGAATTTGCTGAGGTGTTCTAGTGTGAATGGCAGAGCCCATAGGGCACAGCAGCAGTGAGCTGAAGGTGGCTCACTGGGGCTCCTGTGGCCCCATGTGATGAAATTACTGGCCTTGCAGATACCTGGGAGCACAGCACTGCAATTCTGTCCGAACTGAGGATGGTGGCTAAAAAGCCAGAAGAGTGCTGGACCCATGGGAGGGCCTACTTCTGGGGACTTCTTGAGAGTCCTACTACTTGGGACTTACTTCTGGTTTTGTCCCGATGTTTGCCTCAGCTGGGGAAACAGGTAGCAAAAAGATTTAAGTTTCCTGTTTAAAAACCAGGGATTCTTTAACAATCATTGAATTTTTTTTCATTTATTAAAAACATCAGTTATGTAGTAGTGAGGTCATGTAGCATGATCAAATAGGGATAGGCAGTCTCTTCATTAGCTGCCTAGTAGAGTCTTATCAATGCATTTCTAACGTGATCTCAGAACAATTTGTTTCAGACAAAATCTCAGAGGTAAGAAATCTCAGGATGTCTTGAAGATTGTCACCCTGCTTCATGCAGAAATACTATTCCCTAACTCATTCCTGCCAAACATTTGCCAAGACTTAGCAACAGGTTAGTGATGGTGATTCCAGTAATCCTCCTCCCAGTTAATGCAGCACAGCTGGAACATGAGCCAGACAACAGCTGCTTATGTGCTGTTCAGGCCAAATCAAAAGATAAGAAATGTGTTTGCGGAAGTGCAGAACAAGACAGATTCTGCCTGAATGTGTTGATTGCCAAGCAGTTCAGGAGGACTGAAGTTGGAGATTCCTTGGAAAAGAGCTCTGAAGATGCGTTAGCCCAGTTTTTTACACCACACCTGTAAAACATTGCATTCCCGAATGCCAGTAAGGCCATCTGCAACCATGGTGCAATGCTGTGATGGCCAGCGAGCCTCACTGCAGGGCAAAGGTTGGCAGCAGCACCCTTCACAGCGTGGTGCTCTCTTTTCAGATGTAAATTTTGTGAGGGCCTTTAAATTAAACATTTCTCAAGCAAGTTTTTTTTTGTTTGTTTTTGTTTTGTTTTTGTTAGGAACATGTTAAGAGATGGTCCTTAATGTTACCAGTCACAAAAGAATTGAGAAAAAAATCTTGCGTTTTTAACATTGACTTTAACCTCTTGTCCACTGCTGTGAGTTGTTAAAATTGCCACCTGAACTCCTGATTAGCTTACATTCAGGTTCCCTGAATGATGGGTGATTTTAGCAGAAATGTTCCCAGTTCAGGCTGGCCACTTGTGCTTGTACAGTGTGTTCAGCACTTAAACCAGTGGCATCAAGCACTGATGTTGCAAAACCCTGAGGGCTTATGCTGTGACCAGTTTCCCAGGACAGCAAATCATTCCTCATGCTGCTAAAGGGCGGGAAAGCTGTGTCAGTGAGTAGAGTTGTTTCTGTAGCTCGATGAAGACAAAGCTCTGGAATTAAGCTCAGAAACAGATTTTCCAGGCTGATTACAAACAAGCACCCATTCCACGATAAAAGTCATGGGAGATGCTGCATCTGGCAGAGATGCTGAAAATAGCTCCTGCAATTCAGCTGGGCATGGGTGCAGAAGTGGCAGCTCTGCAGCAGTGCATTTCCACACAATGCAGCTGAAGTGGGGGTCAGTAAAACCACAGGCTTTGGAGGGGGGCCAGGCTGCATCTCCCTGCGCTGAAGAGAACAGCCCCTAAAGCTCTCTTACAATTGCTGGAGCCAGAACCTTTGTTCTGTCTTGCCTCCAACATCACGTTGCCCCTTGATGCTGGAGGTAACATCAGGTTGCTGGTTTAATAATGACTGTTTGGGAAGAATGCCATCTTCTAAATTAACACCATAGTCTTGCCGGAAGCCTTCCAGCACAGAGCAGGTCTGTTCCCATAAAATGAACATGTTGTGCCCATAAACTACAAAATTGTGGATTAGGATTGGGTTGCATAGACCATTAGGGATAAATGCATGAACACATTGCTGTTCTGGAAACCAGTTCTGGGTAGTTCTGTAGCTTCAGGTGGTTTTTAGAAGTGGAGTTTCAATTAATACTATTCTGTAGCACCTCTGGAGCAAACACTGCAGCCTGGTGCAGGCTAATCCCCACTGCTGGAGCTGCCCTGCAACAGCTGGTCTGGGGGTGGCTGAGGGGGCACCAGCATCTCCTTGCTTCTGGGCTTGTCTTGGTCCTCTGAATGTGTTTTTGGGAGATGCTGTGTGAAATCGTGCCCTTAGCTGCACCATAAAGAGACTGCTGCTGAAACTGCCAAGCCACGTGTTTGGAAGATGGGGATCCTGATAATGGGATAAAATGCAGATAAGAAAAAAAAGAAGGGAATCAACAGTCCTGAGAGGTGATGTGGCCTCCATCCACCCCAAAGTGTGACATGTGATTTCAGATTTAGGCTGTATGGACTCCTGCCTGCTGCTTCTGCCTCAAGGTGAGCTCCAGTCACTGGGCACCCTGAGATTCTGTTTTTTGTTTTTTTTTCCTTTTTGCACATCTGTCTCTTAGGACCTTCAGGTGACAGTCTTGCTGCTGCCTGCATGCATCCCTTCCCCTCCCACTCCAGCCCCAATACCTACAATAAGCTTGGCCCTGCAAAGGCTTTAATACTCAGTGCCAGCATGGCCAGAATCCTACCACCAGTGCAGCCCCTGACTGAGTGCCCAGCAGCACCCTGCAGGGAAACCCCTGGGCTCTAAGGAACAGGCCTAACTCGGCCTGCTGCTTCCTCTTGGGGTGTGATTGGGATTCTCCCAGCTCCCACTAGCAGGTGATGACCACACAAGCAGAGGTGGGGTCTCTTGGGGAGGCTGCAGTCCCCTCCCCAGCTCCAGGAGTGCTGCATGGCTGGGGGACATGCAGCGCCTGTTTGCCCCAGTTCTTAATAGCCATGGGGAACTACAGCTCACTGAGGGAAGTGGTCCCTGTAACATCACTACCATAGTCGAGCTCATTCTGTTTTGTGTTCTAATGGTTTCCCCTGATGCCTGTTGGAAATGGAGTTGAGTGTTTCTTACGCTGTTTGCAACGAGTGTAGAGAGCACCTGGTGCCTGTCCTCATCACAGCCCCCTCTGCAGTAAATGCATCTTTTTCATCCTTGTATTTTTTTCTCTGCAATAGATTAAAACCCATTTCTTCAACCTTTCTTCACATGTTGCTTGGGCGTGTTTGTTTTATAATGTTCACCACTCCCATTGCTCTCCTGAGTTCTCTCAGGTTATTCAGTCTGTCAAACTTGGCTAGAGTATGAACTGCATTGGGCTGGGCAGAGACCCTCTGCAGGGCTTTCATTAAACAGAATGCCTGGCATCCCCCATAGGAAGGGTTCAGATTTTATTTCTTTCACTGTTTCTTTTGGTCTGATGGTTTGCAGCTAAGGGTGTCAGGGTATTGCATGCCTCAGCGCCCCCACCCGGGGGCAGGTGCCTGCTGCTCGAGGCTGCTCGAGTTTGCTCTTCACCTCCTCCACAAGTGCAAGGAGTGCACCTGAAGGTGGTGGTTGCCAATCCCATCTATTGGCAGCATTTTGTTGTGGGCTTCTCCCCACTCTGTAGTGCCTTTCCCTCAGAGAGGCTGTCAGGCCACTCCCTGCCTTGGCCTGCAGGCTTAGAGGGAAGCTCTGGCCATCCTGCTTAGACCAGGGCCGGGTGGGCGATCTGTCCCTGAGCAGGTTGCCATTGCCAAGGGAAAGATGGGCAATGCACTGGGAGGGCAGCGTGCCTTCAGAGCACAGCATTGCAGGTTGCCTTCCCACCCAAGCAAGGTCCTGATGCCTGCAGGGCTTTATTTAGCATTATGCTTGTGTTGATCAGCCTTAGCAACATGTTTAACTCTGAATATATTTGTTTAATTAAATGCTTTTAGCATTCATTATGCTTCTAAAGTTCCTAATTGCTGACTCGCTCAGAGGAGCAGAGCAGCAGGCATGGGCCTCGTGGGGGCTCCCAAAATGAGTGCGTTAGCCCCACAGCCTGCTGCTCCACCCTCACCAGGCTGAAAGGGCTCTCTTACAAGACCTTGGGGGGTCTAGCAGCACCGCAGCTTTGCAGAGTGGTGCTTCTGGAAGTCTGAAGGCTGCTGCTAATGTTAGAAAACATTTGGACTGTGATAAGCTCCATGTAGGACATGAGTTCAGAGAAGCTTAAAGGATAAACAGCCACTGGATGTAGGCGCTGTAGCAGCACTATGAAATGCAAAAAACCTGTATAGGCACCGTTTTCCTGCTTGCTGGGCTCTTGAAGCTCAGCAGCAAAGCAGGCCAAGTGCCCATCAGTGCTCCCAGCACAGAGCGCAATGAGGTGAGGCGGAGGGGAGGCAACTTGTGCTGGGACCCCACGCTGGCCTGACAGGAGAATGCCCCAAGGGCTTTGCCCTCAGCAACTCCCCTGCCAACAGGACTGGCTCCCTTCCTGCCAGTAGCTGTAAATTACATGTCTTGGTAAAAAGAAACAAACAAAATAAAACCACCACAAAACAAACAAACAAACAAAAAAGCTCCCAACGTGCTTGCCTTAGCACAAGAGGAATGTTTTGTGTTTGTTTTTTTTTTTTTTTTTGGTGCAGTTCTGTTGTAGAGGGTTGAGCTGTGAAATTCCTTGCTATAGGATAGCAGGATGCCATGAGTTTTTGAAGGCTGAAGAGGAAGCAAGGGAAGTTGATGGGGGAGAAATCCAGTTAGGACAACTACTACATGGAAGCCTCCTTTCAAGGGCCTGTATGGCATGGATGGAAACACAGCTCGTGATGACAGGCCGGAGTGCTGCCATGTGGCTGGTAGCCATGGACAGAACATACATTCCTGTGCCATGACAGCATTATTATGGGCTACCTGTGATAACTCTGAAAGAAGAGCTAATTTCTCAGCCCTTTGCCTTGTTTTCTTCCACTCTCCCTCCACAGCATACAACCCTCTGGCTTTTCCCAGACCAGCCTGTGGTGTTGGCACAGAGGTACCACCTGTCGGAGCTGCTGCATGGTGCCAGCTGCAGCCTGGGACAGAGCCGTCCTCAGCTGTGCCTCCCCGTCTGCCCCAGGCAGGCCCATGGCTCACTCCACTCCGCTCTGCTGTTCAGCTGCCAAGAAAGGACCTGTGGGTATCCATCCCACTATGCTTGTCACACAGTCCCCTTGACCCCCTTCCCAGCAGCTCTCCTTTCCCTGGGCCCTCTGACAGAGCAGGTGCTGGCAGAGGTGTGTTCACTGTCCTGCAGAATTCTTCATGCAAAGGACAGTGACTAAATGGTTGTTGAAGTCAAGGCTGGAAATATTCAGTTTCTGATGTTGTAGAGTTGAAGTCAGGCACAGCTTGTGAGATGACAGGGAATTTGGAATCAGTTCTAACACCACAAAAAGCAAAGGAATCCTGCAGGTCAGCATGCCAGTTGCTCAGAGTGCTGCTCTGCCTCTTTGCCATTCATCTTCTGAAGCCCTATCATACAAAGCATGTGGAGTTAAATGAGATCTGCTTGAGCCATCCTCCAAAACACTGGACTGCTTCTCAGGGTGTGATCAATAGTTGAGGTGGAGAGATGAGCTACTTCTGTCCTGCCCCCCTCTTAATGGATTTCTCTCTGTTCCCATGATATTTATTTTCCCTTCCTTTGGCTTTACAATCAAAGTGATTCTAACCTTTTTTTTTTTTTCTAGTTGCCTCTCTTGAAACTGCACTTTTGTCCCACTGTAAATGGGAACTCCTATTTTAACCTGCTAGAAGCTTGACAACAATCTCTGCAGTCTTTATTTTCATTTCCTCGTGTTTGTTTGTTTGTTTGTTTTTCTCATTTATTTGTTTATTTTCTGACAGATTTTTTTTCCCCACAGTCAGATTGACAGTGGCCTATACTACCTTTATTGGATTAAAGAGCCTATGACATCTGGACTGGTCTTTTGTATATTTCTGAATTTCAATTATTTCTCTGTAAGAAACTCAAGGCTGTCCTAGAGCTTCTGAGGTAAATTACTCAGATAAACACTTTTTCTTCTTTCTTACTGCAAGTCTGGAACAGTAGAGTCTGTCTACATTATTCCTCCCTATTAAAATCTGATGCAAAACTTCTACTAATTTGGAAGAACCATTTTACTACAGCACCTTATCAGTTCATGGGAATATCTTTTTTTTCCTGAAATGATTTTGCAGTACATTTATGCTATGTTTCCCAGGCAGAAGTGTGCTCTAAAATTTGGGGATGAGACCTCAGCTACTTTGGAGATGCTACATCTTTCATTGACTAATTTGCTGGTTTATTGAAACCACAGACGTGGGGAACATTTCTATGCCAGACTTTCTCAATGGGCTGTTTGTGCTGTAGGTGCTTGGTGTTGTCAGAGTTGCACAATCCAGCCCTTCAGATCCTGTAACAATATCCTTTTACAAGCTCTAGAATCAGAAGAATTACCTGCAGTATTTAAACTTTGCTGCAGTTCTCTGCGGAAACAAAGGGCTGTGTATGTGATGTTTACTGGGCAAATACCGTGGCTTGAACCTTCTACAAGTAAAGCTGCAGTGACTGATTTTCACCGTCCAAGGCATGCAAAGGGCAAATACAAATACCATACAGAATCAGGGTTCTTAAAATGTCACTAGGGTATAAATGTTTACAAGGACATGAGTAACAGGAAAAGGAACATGCTTGCGGACAAAGATGTCGGAGCTGCATGTTGCCCCTGCCTTTGCTGATCTGATTCAGACGGGAACAAGCAGCAGCAGCTGCCACACAGCCCTGCCCTGGTGCCCTGAGCCAGGAGTAGAAGGAAGCTGGGCATGAGGCTGAGAAGGCAGAGTTCTTTATTTGTGTCTGCTCCGTGAGTTGTCATCAGCCTTCCAGAGGAGAGCCAGGCAGTGCAGTTTGCTGTAGTAGCTCAGAGATGTGGGCACCAGCCTAACACAAAAAGGTCCAGCACCATCAATTCATTTTCATTTCTCATAAAGCAGTTAGGAGGTGAGAGCACCGATTTAATCTGAGAGCTGAAATTGACAAAGCCATATCCACAGTTGCTGATATGCAGCTCTGCCCGTATCTGAGTCATACAGCTTTATAGGCAGCCTGTTTTGGCTGCTTTGAGGAGGGCAATGGCAAAGTTCAGTGCATAGACAGTTGCTGTGTTGCAGCCCTCTCTGTGCTGGATGGATCCTGGACAGGTGGGACATCGCCTTGCTAGTTGTGATCAGTGTAGAAGCAGCTTAAATTTGCTCAAGAAATTGGGCCTGGAGAAGATGAGATCACAGTTCAGGATGGTGCTCAGTGCTAGTCTGGCTGGAAGTGGTGCAGATCAGCAAGGGGTATTGAGATGCTCAGTACTTCAGTGTCAGCAAAACCACCTTCATTCATGTCAGCATGACGATGGCAGCACTGACGGAAATCCCACTTTCACTTGCTCAAAGGTGGCTCTGATTCCTCATGCCAAGGAATTTGGCAAATTTTTTTGTGTAACTTGGATGGAAATTGGTATTTTGTTAGCTTTTTTTAAATTTTTTTCTGTGATTGGAGATTTCATTACCCTTCCCTGTTATACAGTTTGGAGAGTTTATACATTTAATGAAATTATGCAAAGGGGATGTGTTGCCCAGAGGAAAGTGGAAAAAAAAAAGTAATCTTCCAGAAATAATACTGAGACCATTTGTTGTTATTTTTCTGTAATACTGAAAGCTAGTTCTAGACAGGTAAATTAAAATCGCTTCTAGTCACATGCTGAAAAGACAACATAAGCATGAGTGTCTGCTAGTACCCCTACCTGAACTACAAGCTTTGCAAGCACAGACACAATTTGCAGACAAGCACAGGATGGGAAAATTCCCTTTCTGTACCCGTCATATGATATGAAGTAAAGGCACATGCTGTCTGGCCCCCCATCATCTTGTGGGGTAGGCATCTCACATGTGGCTCTGAAACAGGGAGCTTGAGTGGGCTTTTGTATGCAGGTGCTAGCAACTGAAGCACTGGGGTCCAGATCTGGGGTTTGTGCAAGGCACATCTGTCTCCATCCACTGGGGGATAGGTGCATCCAGTGGTGCTTCTGATGGTAACATCCAATGATATGTCCAATGATGTGTCCAGTGATATGTCCAGCAATGTGGTGGCATCTGCTTATGGTTCACTGTACAGTTTGTGTTTGTGCTTCTACATGAGTGTGTTCCCTCCTATGTGGCCCATAGGAACAAAACCAGGTGAGAAAGACTGCCTTTGGAGCCCCTGCCTCCACCAGTGCTCACCCCTGACCATCAGAAAGTGCTTTCATGGGAGCTGACTCAGCTATTGATGTGGCTGCACATACACAGAATGATAAAATGAGATTTTAAAATGCCCTCAAAAAAGGTGTGTGTGAGCACAGGTGCAGAAAATCTGTGCATCAGTGTTCAAATCTGTAATCACTGCTAGATGGGGTTATCTGCACTTATCTGTACTCCTGCATTGCACCAGAGGGATGAAACTGGATCAGGAGGCACAAGCCTCTGAAGTATGGAGCTGAGGGAAATTACATTTCTCCGGGATTTTTAAGAGACATACAGTTCTGCTTTCAAGGTGCTCTCAGATCTGGTGGGGCAGATGTTGACAAACACTGAGATTTGCATGCTGCTGAGCTGGGACTCCATGCCACAACAGCAGCTGTTGCTCTGGCTGATGACACATGGAGGCTGTGGAAGGTTGTGGAGGGTGGCCCAGCACTTTCCTTCTGTGGTGAATGAACCTGCCTCTCTCCAGGACAAGGCTCCAAAGCAGGCTTTAATAACCTGTTATTGAGCTAATGCCGTGTGCATGCACCAGATGTTTCACAGAAACCAGAATGTTTGGATGAGGCTTCTTGGTGCGGAGAAGTCAAAGCACAGCAAACAGGAAGCACAAAGACACTTCACTTTCAGTATTGAATTCTCACATTATAGAATAAATGCACTATGTGGAAAAAGGTGATCCAGAAAGAGGTGCTGTAAATTCAGGTTGTATGGGCCTTGAAAGGCAAAGTGCTGAAATTTTTGTTGACCTTGAAGTGAATGGGAAGCAGAATGCATGAAGTGTGAGAAGCAGACTGCAGCTATTTACTTATCTTCCACATTCTAAAGGATTCTGCATATGTTCCTTGTTTCTGCAAAACCATGTGTTGATTCTCCTATCAGAGTTTATTTCCAGTAACCTGGAAATAAACTGCTACATGAAAGCTTGACTATATGCCAATGGGTATACATTATACCATAAATCTGGCAAAAGCAGACGGCAATTTTCCCTTCCTGCGCTATGGGAAAATACCTTCTGCAGACCAGCTCCCTCTCTCATGCTTACTGGCATAACACAATTTAATGAAAAAAATGCTGAGCACTCTGATGGCAGGATATGTTGAGCCACGTGGAAATTGTTCCTGGAACAGACACTTGGAAGTACAATAAAAAATATCTGAAACGCTATGTCAACCAGTCTGTTGACATTCTGGTGATTTTATCACAGATCTTGTAACTCCGTGTGTTTGCAGTATGACTCTGGAGTCTGACTCAAAAAATCATGGAAACCTGAACTTTAAATAACAATAATGATGAAAAATTAAAGATGAGAAAAAATGTTGCTCAGAGTCACAGGGGAAAGTTAAAGAATGAAGCCCAAGAGCAAAGGCTCAGAAAGTGGCATGCAAGGGCAAATAAATATACCTTTTTGTTTGTTTGTTTGTTTTAATTTAACTTACTTTTAAGCTCTGTACAAGATCCAGGGAGTTCTGAGGGTGGAGGCACAGGAGCATAGGCAGCTCCTAGCTTTTTGAGTGATAATTGTAGAGAAGTCTATCTCTCAAAATATTTTAAGCCCGTTGCAGCACGGCAGAAGAGTAGCCATGTTTTCTTCTATCCAATTCCCCAAAAAACAGGAGTAATAGGTATGTTACTGTGTGTCAGCAGCTGTACAGAGACAAGGCCAGGCATTGGACTGAATACCACAGCCTTCTGTATGTTTTCTTCTGTTCCTATGACAGGAATGAATTTTCTTTTTCTGGTAGGAGAAGTTATGCACCTTCATGTCTCTCGTGCTCAGCATTCTTGTCTTTAGTCACAACAGCAGTACCTTTGGTAATGGTGACTTTTATTTTAAAGGGAAGTGTACATAACATGTCTTTTTACTCCAAGATAAGTTGTCTGACTGCTGCTGTGTGCTGCATTATTTATCTTTGTGGTTTTTATCATCTTGGAACCTCACAGCTTTTTATACGTGCTTCTACCTAAAAGGTGCTTCAAATGTATATGCCTACTCAAACTACCTAGGAAAGCAGCATGAATAAACTCTTGCTGTGAATGGCACATTGGTATCTCAGCTATCCTCTGTAAGAGAGGGGTAGCATCACTGAATCTGCTTAAAAGCAAAGTTTCCTGTGAGGAAAAAGTAACTGAGTTTGTGATCTTTCTGATACATAAATATATGCACAAAAGGTCTGAAAAACATTTTCAATGTATGTATGTGTTTATGTTAATTATATGTTTGTCTTTGTCTTGAAGGGCAGGGGAAGGATGGGGGTAGGTATGGGATGGATATTTCTAATGAGGGAGCAAATAGTCAACTGACTGTAGTGCCCCAGGACAACTTACTGACAGTGGGCTGGCTGACAGTGAGCAGGCAATGACCAAAGACTAGTCCAAGTCAGTCTTTGCTTAGGGCACCTACATAGCTATGAGTTACTCAGCATGGAGGCTGTAGGGAAAAAAAAGCCAGTCAGAGTCCTACACTTGTCCAGCAGCACTCTCTTGCAAGACTAAGTAACGCTAGAGCTGGCCTTCAGGGAGTGTAAAGGAAAAGTAAGTTGTAAACCAAAAAAGGAATAAGCATAATTGCTCCTAAGTATTTGTATGCACAAAAATTAGAGCACTTCACTAATAGTTTTCCAATTACTAATAGGTTGCTCTATAAAGATCCTTTTTCCTCTACGGATGTGTGATAATGGAGCCAGTATTTCTATTCCCAACAAACCAGCTGCTGGAAATCATGCCAAAATCAAACTAAAGCCTGAAATGTGTTCTGTTACACTCAGTTCTGTGCCATTGTGACTCAAAAGTTAAAGCAATTGCTTTTTCTGGTGACTGCCAGCTGCTGCTTGAGGGTTGCTGATGAAGCTCCAGCGGGGCCATAGCAGCACACGAGCTCCAGCAGATTGGTGCTAAGGTGCATCTGAAAGTTTCTAGTCTTTTTTCTAAAGGGGTATATAACTTAAGTTTGGTTGACTTTTCATCTATGTTCTGAATGTTTGATTTTTTTCTTTTTCCTTTTATTTATTTATTTATTTATTTATTTATTTATTTATTTATTCGTTGTTTGCTTGTTTATTTTCTTCGGTTTGTTTTTTGGAGGTAATAGATAACATCACTAAGATGCTTCTGCTTTAGAATATTTCCACTCCCTCAGGCTGAATTTTGGGACACTTTTTATGCTTGCATTGGACAGTACATGCATACAGAGGACATAATATGCCAGCTTTGGGAATACCATATTATGGCTCTGATTTATGCTGTGGTGACAGACATCAGAGCCCACTGAAAGCAGCATGGCTCTGGGTGGTTACCATGGTTCTTCAGCTCGGCTCAGATGGAAAGATCTGATTCTGTGTTAACATCTAAGGAAATTAGATTTCTAGAAAGAATAAATGTGATGTTCATGTTCCTGTCTCATTCTCCACTGTCCTAAAATTCGAAGAAGGCTGTCTCTTGAAAACGTCACATGTGAGTGGAGATGGATGTTAACAATTAATACATCTATATTCCACTGTTGTGAATACTGTTTTAACAGCCTGGGTAGGCTTTAGAGATGTACGCCTGTGGATTTAAACATTATGTCAGTCACAACTGTTCTAAGCAGGGTTAAGAGACAGATAGCTTTCATCAAAGGCCAGAAGATTGACCCTCACATCAAGTATTGTCAACGAAATTTGTATCAACTTCACTGCATTGAAATACGGAGGATTTGTTAGGATTAGTTGCTAGTACCTGGTTGCTAACCACAGATAGCTGCAGTTGATAGGCATTTTACACAGTTCCTTCAGCTTTTAGACACCGCTTTAGATGAAAGGTTAGTAGAAAACACAGCACTTGGAAAGTAGAGGAAAGGGTGTGGGTAGTTGCAGCATCGAACTACAGAAGAGCTGTATTTCACAATAATTGTGCTGCTGTGTGTGCTTGGATAAATCACTGATTGTTCTCTTATCCCTGTTCTACTCTGAAGAATTTACACAAAAAAAAAAATCCACCAAAACACAACAAAACAAACACAAGGAAGTAGCAAAACATGAATTCAAGAGCAGAACAGGATTGCACGGGGAGGTTCTGCACTGAAGTGAAACATTCATGTTTTGGATCATCAGGAACTACTGAAGTACAATACTGTTCTGTTCCCTTTCTCTTATTATGTCTCCATTTTGTTTTGCTTTGCTTAGATTAGATTTTTCCTTTTTGGAGTCCTGCAGGGAGAAAAGAAGGAGCCTTTGTTTTAAAAAGACTCAAAGTAACAGTGGGCCATTGATCATAATTAAGTCTAAAATAATACGCTTTTGCTGACCTGTTTGTATTGAATCCAAAGACTTGTATGTTATACCTGCTACAGCCTCACTCTACCCTCAGATCCAGTTTCTTCTCCCAGAGTTTCTGCTTCTGGGGCAATAACATTAAAAGCCCAAATATATCTGTGTGTTTTCAGGGCTGCATGTGAAAGCCCTCACTCCTCTGTCTGGTGTCCGGAGTGTTTATTTGATACAAGAACAAGTTTTTCATCATTGGATGTTCTCTTCTTCATGTACTCTCTTTTCTTTGTCAGACTGTCCCCATAAAAACCACCTCAGTTTTATCTCTAACTTTCTCAGATGATAAAACGACCCATAGGATAGCAGCAATTCTTACCACAACATTTGGGTGTTGCATGCAATTTCTGAGTAACTTTGCCATGTTATATGTGCATGGGCCCAATTCAGAGCTTCCTGACATTCGTTCACATATGTCTGTGCTGATTTCAATGATAATTGGTTTCTTGGGGCACTGTATCTAAGCTTTTGTAGCCTGATCTTTAGTGTAACGTAAGTAACATAATATAGAGGTTTAACCCTGTGATGCTGTGCAGTAAGAAAAAGAGAAGTGTGTATTCTTGTAACTTGATTGGCAGTTACTACTATTAGTGTTCTGCTTGATTTTTCTTGACTCCTATTTTCCTTGCATCTCCTACTGCATTTGCTTTCCAGGATGCTCCAATGAGTAAATATTCAGATGGATTAGTCACAGAACAAATGTTCTTTAGCAGAATAATGGAGAGATTCACAGATGCTTCTTTTTGCACATGTCCTACAAATGGGGACTCCTACATGCTGTTGTCCTGTTTCTACCCATTCTCTGTCTGTCCGGACACAGTTTAGCCAGCCTTATACATCTAAAAGCGACTCAAATTAAACCCGAAGTCTAAGACTGGTGGTGTTGGATTTCTAGGAATATTTGGTCTCCTTTCAAGTCCAGAGGTATTTGTGAAGATCTGCACAGGCACTGCAAATGCTTAGTACTGTTTACTAATTTGCAGTAGATCCTGCAAGTGCTCTCTGGTCCTATCCACCAGGAGTTCAGAAGACTTTTAGAGGTCTGTGATAGTTAAGAGTAACTGAAAGTAAGGAAATGTAGGACCTTGGAAATCCTTTCTCTCTTAGGTGCATACAGGTGGTGGTTGCTCCTTAAACCCCTGAGTCATAACTTTATTTCTTACTTCCTTGCCTCTGGTCTTTCTCCTGAACCTCTCATAATAATTTCTCTATCATCTTATCAATCTCCTATTCAACCCCAGTATTTACCCCTCAGGCACTCCCTTTTAAATCCAATTGTCATTTATGCAGTAGTCTCTTTATCTTGTGTAGCTTACTGGAGAGTTTCTTCTGTTGAATCCCTCAGTATGTTTTACACCAGGGCAACAGCTAAATCATTTGTTTTTGATAGTCTTAGGAATAACTGATCCAGCTGAATCAAGTTTTCTGGATCTTTGTGTTTATTTTGAATAACCATTAGACAGATATCCTTCCAATGAACACAAATCTATCTATTCTGCATGGTATCCTCCCTTCAGAGCTGCTTACTCAAAAGAATTTGCATTAGCAATCTCACTTGGTTCAGCCAGATTCAGTGGAAATGTGTGAGAATGCATTTAGTGCATTCCTTAGTAACTCATCCTGCAGCATGTACAGAATTACTCAAGCAGAGATGATACTTAAGTTTTGACTGCTGCAAGTTTCAGGCCACCTGGGAAAATCAGTTTATTCTCACTACATTTGTACTGAATTGTTACCTGGATGCCCTTGGGTTCTGTGCACTTATGTGGATTTATGTAATTGCTCACTTTTATGTTATTTAGCACAGAGAAAAATGCATACAGCTGTGCCCACACATTATCTTGCATGGGGAAAAAAATCTTCAAGTATACTGTTCCTTGAGAAGACACACACAGTGTTTGTGCCAGGTTGTGTGGAAGGTGTGTGCAGGCCTTTGGCAAGCTTGCTAAGATAAGAAGCACCCGGCCCTCTCTGCAAGTGCCTTGTAGCAAAACCCCTTGTACTGTACATCAGTGCACTCAGCTGCTCATTCCTGTTCACAAACACAAGACAGTGTGTCTAGTGGAGTCCAGAATCTGTGTTGCAAAGATGATACAGAATCACAGAATTGCAGGGGTTGGAAGTGACCAGAAGAGATCATTATGTCCAACCCCCTTGCTAAAGCAGGTTGTCTGTAGGTAGTTCCATGCTTGCTCTTGGTAAACGTCATCACATTATCTTCTGTGCAACTCTCCAGTCTGTCCAGGTCTTGTTGAATGGTAGCACAACATTCTGGTATGTCAGCTGCTCCTCCCAGCTGTAAGCAAGGGAGGATGCAAGAAACTCATGCATTTTGCACAGTAGTGCAAATGTAAATGGATGAGTGCACAAACAAATCGGTATATGGACTGTTCGGCCCTAGAAATCACTGCTTTGCCCAAGTGTATCTTTGGCTGAGAAGTCAACAGTGAGGCTAGAGGAAAGACATATTTTGGATTGGACTAACAGTTTTATCTGCATATATTTCTCCCGTGATCATGGGGAATAGATAGGAGCTCAGCTTTAGCAGAATGCCCATCGAGGAAATCCGCAGCCTACAGTGCTCCTCACTCAGCTGCTTCCTAAGCCTGTGACTTCGCATCTGCTGCCATCTAGAGCTTGGGGAAGGAAAATGTCTGACCGCTGTACCAGAACCAAGTTTTAGTTTAATAAAAAGCTTGGACTCTGGACATGGGTGAGTCAAGTCTTCCTTTCCTGCAGTGAGGCTTTTATTACTTGAGAGATGCAGAACTCCAGGTTTTGATCCAAGCCTGTCATCTACTGAAGAATGAAATAAGTTCCTTTTCCCTGACAAGTTAAGAAATAAAGAGATCGTGAATTTGCTTGACATTACAACCGGAAATTATGGCTATAACTTGTCCTTAGAACCAGAGCCCCAGATTTTCTGTGTCAGATGTGCCCACTGCCGCTTTTACATGCTTCCCCTCTGTGCTTTCAGAGATGTATAAAACATTAAGAAATGAAATGTTTTTGAGCATGTGATCCTCACACAAGACCCATTTTTTGTTGCATTACGATATGTCTGGGGCAAAGTGTTTTTGCTTTTGTTTTCTTTTTTTGTTTGTTTGTTTTTTTTAACCCTGAAGTTCTTGGCTGCCAAGAGGAGGGCAGTGGTGCCTTGCAACTAAGTTGAAACAAAGTCTGCATTTACCTTTGCCCTGTTTCAGTGTTTCCGTGCAGCCTGTTGCATCAGATAAATACCTCCTTCTAGGGTTTAGAGGAACTGAATACATGTTAGGTTCATTGAAGGGAAGGAGATGGCTTAAATAAGAATTTCAGTGCCCAAGAAGGGTTATGCTTCAGCATACAATTACTTGTGTTTACTATTTTGGGGGAAAAGAGTAAAACTAAGGCCTTCTATTCATAGTTATTTACTAGTTTACCCCAGGAAGGCCTGAGGCACTCCAAAGAGCCAGCAACACATGAGGGCAGTGCAGCCATTGCGGGAGCAGGACAAGGGGACAGCGTGAGTGCCTCTCTGCTGGTGGTTTGTAACATCACCAAGCTGCACCTCAGATACTACTGAGGAGATGGGTTGCGCTCCCTACCACACTGTGTGGAGCATTGGGAAGCAGCTCCAGGTGCTCACTCCCATCAAATTGCTGGAGGAGAGCGTTTTCTGCCATAGCCCCCGTGTTTTCACTGAGGGCCGAATACACGTTAGGGAGAAGAAAGGCGTGGCAAAGTTGCGGCTGTTTAGCCGCTGATAACCCCGGTGCGCCTCCAAGCACGACAAGGCTCGCTGCCATAACGTAAAATGGCGGCTGCCAGCACCTAACATGGCGGCCGCGCAGCCTCGCGCATGACCCCGCAGATCCGGGCACCCCGCGCGGCACTCATAAAGCGCCGCCGCCGGCACGGACCTTCTCCTCTCCGGCCGGGCTGTTCACGTGACGGTCGCGCACGGGCCAATCGCCGCGCGCCGTGGCCCCGCTGCCGCGCGCAGGGCCCGCCTCGCCTCGTTGTGGTGGAAGGCGCCATTGACGGAAGTCGGAGACGCCGCCGCGGCCGCCAGCTGCGTGGGAGCAGGGAGCGGGGCCCGCCGCCGCCATGGACTACGGGGAAGGTGAGAGCGCACCCCCAGAGTAAGGGCAGGGCCCGGCCGCCGTCCCCGCTGCTGCCGCGGGGTCCGGCCGCGTCTCAAGATGGCAGCGGCCGCTTTGTTCCGCGCAGGACGGAACCCCACCGGCACCCACCTCCTCGTCCTCCTCCTCCTCCTCCTCGCCGCCCCTCCCGGGCCGGGGGAGCTGTGGCGGCGGCCGGCGGCGGGAGGGCTGCGCGGGACGAGGGCCTCCCGGGGCGCGGGCGGGCGGGGGCGGCGCGGGCGGGGGCGGCCCTCGGGGGGCGAGTGGGCGGCGGGCGGGCGGCGGGCGGGGGCGCGGGCAGGGCCGGGCCGGGCCGGGGGGAGCTCGGGGCGAGCTCCGTGAGGGGCCGTGTCAGGAGACCGGAGGTCCGACAGGAGAGAGAGCCGCTCCGCCGCGGCTCCCTGTCTCTCCCCTCCAGCTCTCGCTAAGCACTAAGTCATTCTCACTGACCCATCCTCTCCAGCTGAAGACAGAGATTGGAGATTCCCAGATACCCCCATGCATTGTGGTGTGAACATGCCCAGTGGGTCAGTCTCAGGTATGAGCTATAAATAAATCTAACCTGTAAAAAGCGTTGGGGCTGAACAGTCAGTATTTACAAAAATAATAATAACAATAAAAAAAGGGTTATTAGAAATACGTGGCGCGGTATGACTGCAGATGTTGTGTTCTGGAAGAGGATAGCTGGCTTGGTGTTTGTCTTGGGCATGTCAACATGGGCTCCTGCACGTTCCCAGTCAGAGCTGAGGTGTTCAAGGAGCGGGGATGGGGGGATACACGCTTTCTTACGACTATGCTTTTTGCATAAGTCAGTAATCTGCTTTCTTATGGACTGCTGTATTTTATTTTCACAACTTATATTGAAAAGAAAAGGGTATCAATGAGGTTTTAAGGATTGCAGAATCATTAAGGTTGGAAAAGATCACTAAGGTCATCTTGTCCAACCATCAACCCATCATGTTGATGTTGGGGGTGGTTCCCCCTTTTATACAGCTGTGGGAAAAAGCAGAAGTCAGATTTTTATTTTTTTGAACTTTGCAAGTTTGGGAAGGAAAAAAAAAGCATATAAATAAATGTGATAGAGCAGAACTTAGCTTTTGTTTATGTGTTATCAAAGTATTGTGTACATACAGCTGAAAGGAATGTATAGTTGTAAGATGAGTAAGGTTATGAGTTTAGTAAGACTCAAGTAATTCTGACATTTCATGCCAGCATGCAAGCAAGTACCAAGAAGTTGTTAATGTGTTAATATAAAAGCTTTGCCATAAACTGTACCTAAGCTTTGTTTGCAGATATCACCAAATAAGTATTTACTATTGGATCTCTTGATGCACTCGCTGGCTGTTATGTGGAGTAAACATGGATTTACAGAAGCATCTTTGGTTGCAGTATGATTGTTTTTATGATGTACTCCTTGAGTCTTAGCTCCTTTGCCAATAATACTGTTTTTGAATTATTTGTCTTCAGAATGAAATAAATAATGAAAAGCTCTGGCCCTATTTTTTGTAAAGTTTTTGTATCGGTCCATAATTAAATTTCCCTTAGATATTTTGTAGAGAAGGTTCTTAATCGGCAGTTTTTATTATCTTATTCAAATGTTAACTGTAGTCAATAACCAGAACCTATTTTTCTGAGATCTGATGATAGTAGCATTAAAATGAATGTAGGCTCATCCTATGAGAAGTAACTGATGGAACGTATATTGTACAATTAAAATATTGCTTCAATGTACCTCTGCTATACTCTTTCTTATGATATAAGTAATGTACAGCTTAATTATAATAATTAAACAAGTTAGTTATGATGTATGCAGCTTTAAAGATTTGACATTAATGTTTGTGCATTGTATATACATTAGTAAGGAATAAATGAACCTTTGTTTTACCCTGATTCTGTACAGTAGGCTGAAGGCCTATTTTGCAGGGGGTCCAGTAGATGGCAACAGAGGATGAATGTTCAGTGCTTTCATCTTTGCCTGGGTCTTGGCTAAGTGCTTCCTGTTGGAAACTTGTAGCTGGTTGGAAGCATGCCTTTCATTGGATGGTTGTTGATGACTGTGATTCTGCCGTTGACCCATGCTGATGATTTGGTTGGAGACATGGATGATGTGGCCTGTCAAATAAATTTTATGACAATGTTAATATTTTGGTTTCTATAACTACTGTCCTTGTAATCCAGAGGGGTAAACGACTTTTGCTCCAAATCTTAACATTCATATACATGGTGCCTTGGCTTACGTGGGACTTAATAATGCATTAAATCTTCTATATCTAATGACAAGGTTGTGATCTTAAAGTTATTAAAAAACAAATAAGATGTCAATGGAAAAAAGTGCTGCTTACTGTTGTGAATCCTTAAGCTTGTTGTAGTCACTGTGATTTACAAATGAAAAATATTATAGGCAAGTAGATTTTATTTCAGATCTGTAATTGTTTTTATTGTTTTAAGATTACTGAGATTAAGTTTTACTGAAGCTTTTCATTATTCATTACTACAAGAACTTTCTCCCTTCTTACATGCTCCATGGGGATAACGCTGTTGGGAACTATATCACTTCTTTGTGCTGTGAACATTTTCATTGTCCTCTAATCTTATTTTCTTCTTTACAAGCATCTCTGTCTCCTAGAGTCATTTGTACCAGTGGAACCTTATTCTTATCTACTATGTGTTTATCATCCTACTTCCTGAGGAAAACTGTTTTCTCTTTGCTGTATAATGAGACATTATCTTGCAGCAATTTTAAATCATCCACTAGATTGGGCATTTTTTTAAAATTCTTTCCTTAAACTGAAGGAATACATGTACGCAGACATTTTAATTTGTAAATGGGACTTGCCTTTTGGTGACCCAATTTTTTTAATCTTAAAGGTAATGTATTTTCCCCCCTTTGTTTTAACTTTTCTCCCTTTTCCCCAAGAACCTTTAAATATAATTTGGAAATGGGAAGTGGAATTGTTGTTTGCTGTGCTATTCCTGTACTTTAGCTCACTGTCTCACTCATCCAGCTGTATTTGTGCGTGAGGCTGCTGATGCCAAAACCTGATGCATTCCTCCATCAAACTGTTTCAGATACTTTGTCAGTGACTTCATCAGTTCAGAGATTTACTCCTTATTTAAACTTCAGGAGTGACTGTGAACTTCCTTTTTCCTTCTATTTCTCTTGAAAGTATTCATAGATATGCAGATACGATACTTCCTCAGAGCTTTCCTTTCTAAACAGCTACTCTTTAAACTTAAATAAAACCCAAGTAAAAAAACTTCAGAATTGTTTTCAGTATGAGACATTGTTCAGTACAATTCCCAGCTGTGTTTTTTTTCCCCAGCATTTAAGAATGTGTTCTCTTAGCACATGAAATATCTTCCCATTTTACTCTGTGCATTTCTGCTGGTGATGATAGCTGCTGCTAACATGACAGTGATCAGGGAGCAGGCTGCAGGCTGAAAAAATTGTTCTGTGCAGATGTTTTTATGCTCGCTGGCTGGCTTTGGTGAGCAGGAGAATCAAAAGTGGTGAGTGCGATGGGATATTGATGTTGCTGTGGTCAGGTTTGTGAACTCAGACTATTTCTCTTGAGACTGTAATAATCAAAACTGTACAAGTGATTCTTATTTGGCTATGTGCAGATGATATTTACTGGCTTCTATATTTCCCCCTTTCACCTCTTAGGATAAAGCATATCTGGAGAACACATTTCAAAGTAAGGAAGAGCTCAGTGCCTGAAAAAGCATTACACTTGTTATTTGTATGCAATATCTTTGCCAAGCTCTGGGCACGAAGCATAAATGTTGTAAATCTTCTTTGGTTAAGTTTATGGCTGGCAGAATGACCAACTGAGGCCAGTGGTTGGAACAATAGCTTCTGCTCAACAATCTGGAGCAGCTAATGGTAAAGATGGAAGAAGATGGTAAAAGCACCTGTTCTTAGGCCAGGTCAAAGAGTTGTCTGCTTCCTGCTTTGCCCATGTCCTGCATGTCACCCAGTCCACTTGGGGATGTGAAAGGAGTAACACGAGTACTTCTTGGATATACTTATATGCCTTGCCTGATTGGTAGCTTAGAAACTTTCTGTACCATGGAAATGCATGCAACTTTTCAGTAACATCTTGTCGAAGAGCAACTCTGGGACTTAAATATCTGTTTTGTGAGAAAGCATCCGATTGTGTTTTGTTTTTGTTTTTTTTTTCATTTGTTGCCTCCAGTTTCTTGTAGTGGGAAGCCGTGCAGGTGCTGACTTCATGTCACATCTTTGTACTTCTTTCAACTCCCTTTTAAATCATACAGCATAGGTAAAAGGCAGCCCAGTAAGTCTGGGTGGGAGGAATGCTGGATGCTTACATTGGAAGTCTTATTGGATTCCTTAGTTTAACTTCTTATGCTTGAAGTTGATGTTATGTGATTAGTGCTTTCAGCAGCTTTTATTTCCTACTTTGCTGTGTCTTTGTTGTAAGTTCTAAATACGGGAATATTCAGTATGACTTCAAAGTTCTAGAAGTATCATCCTTAACTTTCTAAAAAGTGCGTGTGCTCATTGAAAGAAAACGACAGCAACAACAAATCTCCATTTCTTGGAGGCTGTTGAGGTTCTTTAAGAACATCCGTGTGACAGTGTGATAATCAGATAAATACTACTTGTGGAGTTTTCTTTCTTAAGGGATGTAAGAGAGTAACTTGCAACATTGTTCTGATCTAACGAGAAGTTACAAGCAGGAAATATTTTATATACTTAATTCATTGCTACAGTTATTTCCATGAAATTGATGTGTACACGGAATTACTGTGTTTCTTTAAATGGAGAATGTTTCTTACTACTTCACTTGAGCTTACTGTCTTATTCTGGAAAAGTCTATCTTGAACTTGGAGATTTTGAAATGTCGAAACTACTCTTGTCACTGTGCGCAAATCTTTTTGTGGTTATATTTTTATTCTTCCTGCATTTGCTGACTGTCTTTCTTTGCATTACCTTCTCTAAGAGGCTTGACTTGACAGGCTATTTTAGTGTTGGTCAGCACTGGGAAGCAGTTTGGGTCACGCAGATACTGTTGAAGGGAAATGGTGTATGCTGTGGGAAGGCTGGATCATACTTGTTATGCAGATCTATGGCGCTATCTTAGAGCTTTTACAGAGCACTTACAGTGCTGGGGAGAAACTTGGTTCTTTTGCCTGACTTCCTTACAAGATACAAAGATGTCATAAAGTGACATCAGCTATAAAATACAACCATCTTTGTGGAGTTGGTCAGCTGCAGCTCAGTGCTGGTTGTGGTGGGTTTTTGTTGGTGCTAGAATGGAGAAAATTCTTCTGACTGGAGCCTACATACAGTGTCTGCACAACAGCATGATATGCGTTGTGACCTTGAACTAGCACCTCTGTCAACATGTGTTTCTTGTGGCATTGTATGGCCAGGTGTCTGTGAACTGTGTGTCATACTAGACAGTGGGAAATGGTCATCATTCTGTGCTAACTTCTGATGTTTTCATCAAGCTTCATTTTAGTTCTCTTAATTTAACTTGTGTCTAAACTCCAGCTGATGGAACAATAATCCTGATCTATTGGGAAAAAAGTGATCTTGATTTCAATTAAGAGGTCTTTGTATGATGACAAAGATGCACGGCTTCCCTCAGCACAGTAGTGAAATTAACTCACAACTGAAAGTTTGGTATTTTGTTTGTAAGCGCTGTGGCAAAAATTAAATGGTTTATTTAAGAGTATAAGCTAGGCTACTAAATAAGACTTCTTTCTTGCTTTCTTAATAAACGTTTTTCTGCTCTTTTTTTAGACATGGACCGTGATTATGGGCATGGAGGCTATGGTGGCCCACGATCCATGGACTCTTACCTTAACCAGTCCTATGGGATGGAGAGTCATGGAGGTGGAGGAGGAGGAGGAGGTGGTGGTGGTGGTAACAGGTAAAATGATCCTTCAGTTCTCCCAAGAATTGATTTAATCCAATTTTAAGTTTAAATCATTCTGCTCTCTAACTTAAGTGTTCCTGAGGCATGTTGTTACGATTTTTTTATGAACACTTTTGTTCTGAATCTTTGTATTTGTTAACTACTGGCAAATATTTAACTGTAAAAGTTAGACTGTAACAATCAACACTTGTGGAAATGTTTGATAGTGAAACAATGTATCTTTGAATGAAAATGGATTTTTTATTTTTTTTGTAATGGTTAGTAATTCGTAGCTGATTGGCCTGACATACTGTTTCTGACATAGCAGATTAGACCTAATTGGTTTAGTGCCTTAGACTGAATCTATCAACATTCCGTTTTCAAGGAACATTTAGGATATGTGCTCTTTGGTTTGAATGTGGCGTGCTCAAATGATCTTGGTATTGAATCTGAAAGTCATGTCCAGATTATTTCATTGGCAGGTACTGATTATATTCAAAATTGTGTGCTTGTTCTAGGCTGCTTTGAAAGATGGATTGGTCTAAAAATAAATTTTCTGGTGCAGTGGTCATAAAGTTGTGTATTTAACGCTAGGATATTATTCCTGTTGCTCTTTCAGATTAAAAAAAAAAAACAAACCCAAAAAACCAGTGAGAAGCAGCTGATTTGATTTAGGGTACAGTATCATATTCAAAAAGCATGCTTTCCAGAGTAGTGATTCAATCTCAGAAGAAATAACACGTGAAGAAAACTTTGATAATCTGATGGTTTTCTTGTGTGCGCCTTTGAATTCTTGTCCGACTCTAGCCAGCCTACACTATGATTCTTCTTTGTAGTCACTGCAGTACCACTGGGCAAGGACAGAACTAAGTAGGTAGGCTGGAGAAATGTTGTGTTTTGCTGCATGGTTCTGTTAAACATTTTAGTTCAGTTTAATTTGTTTATTGATGAGCATTAAGATTGACTTGAAAGTCTGAGCAGAGATTCAGGAATGAGCTGTACCTACCATACAGTAATCTGCATATGATTGATGTTGAATGTCTTTGAACATGGAAATACCTCTTGCCATGTAACGTTTATATTGTGCATGGACTCTTTCTATAGATAGTGTCATTTTCTGTGTAGTTCTGGGTCTTCTACAAGATGTTTTAAAATGAAGGTGTTCAGTTTCCTGTAGATCCCAGGTGCTGAGTCTGTTCTAGCTTGTATTTTATCAGTCAAGGGGTTGTCTATCCCGGCTCCTGCTGAATCACCTACTGTAACTCTGTAGGGATACTATGTGTTTCCCTTCCAACTGGTTACAAATACAGATGATATTCAGCCTGACTCTCTCCTAAAGTAAAACAAACTTAGTAAATAGCTAAAGATTTCAGCTCCTTGTTTCTTTACTGTGAAATTTCAAAGGCTGTATTTTTGTTCACTGTGCATGGATTGTGATAAACCTCAAAAATCCTGAGTTGCTAGACTTAATGGTCTGCAAACAAAAGATATATGTGTACTGAAGATGGTGAACCTTTAACGGGATACTGAATATTTCAGGGAAGGAGATTTCTAAAAAGTATTAATATGAATGGAAGAGCACTCTAATTTTTCTTTAAAATCAGAGTTCTGGGATGTTTAAGACTCACAACTGTACCACTAAAAAAAATTTTCTCTCAGTTGAGAGCTAAGCCACCTTTTAACTGCTGTTTAACTGTTAAACTATGAGGGCATGATTTTGAAGAAGGGAGAGTTTGACTGGCCTGTGAATGTCTGCAGGTGATTATTGTCATGAGACTAGGGCTGGGCTCTAATCATATTTTAGCAAATGTTGCCGAAAATTTTAACTAAGCAAAGTTCATGCATACTGAACTTTAGAATTCCTTGTAGCAAAAATGGCTCAGATAGCTTTCTATCTGGTCATAGTGTCGCTTGCCCAGCCCTAATCAAGATTAAACAATAACACAAGTGTACAGACCAGTATAGTAGTAAATTGATTTTAGTTGATAAATGTCAACTGATAACTTGTCTTTTGAAATGTATAACTTTAGTAAGCTTACTTTTTTTTCTCCTCACTGTGCAACTTTTCCAGGTTTGGACCTTATGAGTCTTACGACTCCGGGTCTTCTCTGGGTGGGCGAGATCTGTACAGATCTGGCTATGGTTATAATGAACCCGAACAAAGCCGCTTCGGAGGTAGTTATGGTGGTCGATTTGACAACTCCTACCGGAATAGCCTTGACTCTTTCGGAGGTAGAAACCAGGGCGGGTCTAGCTGGGAAGCACCTTACTCCCGTTCAAAATTGAGGCCTGGGTTTATGGAGGACAGAGGAAGAGAGAGTTACTCTTCCTACAGCAGTTTTTCTTCACCCCATATGAAGCCTGCACCTGTAGGCTCTCGGGGGAGAGGAACGCCTGCTTATCCTGAAAGTGGATTTGGAAGCAGAAACTATGATGCTTTTGGAGGACCATCAACAGGCAGAGGCCGAGGCCGAGGAGTAAGTACAGAATCTTTTCAGATTCTTTTCACTAGACACTCTTTTAAACCCTTTCAAGACCACTGCTATAAAATTGAGACACTGTTCAATACAGTGTGTTGTGTTTTTGTTGTCCTTTTTTTGTCCAAGCAAACTGTCATGGTTGATGTTGTTTACCCCCTTGAAGCTGTCTTCAAGTAGAACGCAGTCTTTCTCTTTCGAAAGTAATGAATAATAGAAGACTAGTTGATAAGGTTTATTAAATCTCTCCTTTTGTGTGAAAGGTGAAGATAAAAGTAATAGGTTTGGTCTAAAAGGGATTAAAAGGACTTGCATTTTTCCTTGTAAACACTAGCATCCTTCTTGCTGGTGGGGAAATTTTTGAGTATTGTAAAAGTTTAATTCAAAGCCATTTGAAGTTTTGAGTAGGTTAAAGGTGCAATGTATATGCAAAAAATAAAACCCAGGTTGTAAATGCTAGAGTAGTTTTTGTTTCCTGTAAAGGTAAAAATCTTAGCTAAATCTTTAATATGTTCAACATGTGCTTGTATATTGAAAAATGCACATGACTTGTGTATTGAAAGAATGATGAGGAGGAAATTGTGAAGGTAGGTGGTTAGCTGTTACAAATGATTCTCATTTAAAATTGAAGCATCATTAAAAGGGTCATCATCAACTTGAAATCAGATTCTTTCACAGACCTGAGATTGATTTCCAGGTAATGTTCCTAGTCCTCTTAATTGTGTATGTTTTATTTAGCAGCTGTGTTGTAACTCTTTTTCAGCGACTTCCAGGATAGGATGTGAAAAGTATGTCAGTTTTAAACATACACAAATAGTGGTTCACAGACAATTTGGAGCAGTAATGCTTAATGTTAAATGACTTAGAGGAAAAATTGGAGTTAATTAAGAAATCATCTTGGCAGAAATATGAAGTTTAAGTTGATGGTGTCCCTTTACATTGGTTTTATAATCTCAATTCTGATATATATATATATATATATATTTTTAACTTCAAAGCATAAAGAGTTCAGTGAGTGCTTTTCTGTCTATGCCTCTAGATGCAACTTCACTTTCAAAATTCTTGTGTGCCATGTTTCTTTGGGAAGTGATTCTTTAATGTTAAACTTCACAAGTTGTTTGTAGCTTGAAGTGTAGAGGAAGATTATTTGTTTTTTTTCTTTTTTTAAGTGCCTAATTGTGTGTTGGTTTTGTTTCAGAAGATTTACTTTGCAGCATTCTTGTATACTGTAGTTGCCATATTCAAATTTTAGCTCAGGTTTGCACATGGCTACTAGCTAGCATGTAGCATGGTTTTAGAAATAGTCTGATCTTCTTATTTCTTTACTTTTCAAGCTGAAAGCACTTGATTCCTAAGCTTTGATGCCATCCTTTCAGAACTCGTTTGGATCTGAAAGTTTTGTGCAAATTTTTGACCAAGCAGCCTAATTTCTTCTTTGTTTTTGCTTTTTAAAATCTATCTTTGTAGGCCTCTGCATTGTCCTTTATTACATAAGAACTAAACTACTTACTATATTTAAAATGCATTGCACCTTTAATAGATACTGTTTAAAAAAAAAAAACGTACTTGACATTATTCAAGTGCTGACTTCATATCAAATTTTATATACATGCAGTGTAAATATACATACTAGGTAGTTCTGTAACTATCTCAACTAAATAAATTAACATGGAGTTCTTGTGCATGGACTTCTGATTAAGACAAGTAACCTGTTCTGGTACATTCACTTTGTGATTTAAAATCTGCTGATAAAGTGGGCATACATTTTGTATGTTTGAAGTTATTTTCATGTTCATTTAACTTTGCTAGTGTAGCAGTAATTTTCTTCTCACAGTGATGGGAATATTTCTGCTTATCCAATATGCCCAACCAGTCAGTGGGCTCCCTTCTGCCCTTTATTAATCAAATAGCTGAGCTAGTATTGAGAAAAATGTTAGCGCTTTGGAAAAAAATGGCTGCCTAATTTCTCCCTCTTCAGATTACTCAGAGGTTGTTTCTGTAAACAGATGTCCATAAATGTCTCTAGAGCATTTCAGATATGATAGAAAGCCTTAGTTTTTTCAAATGAATTTTCATTCCTGTTGCTGGCATAGTTTTTGTGTGAAGCACAACTTTTGAGTTCACTGTCATGCATCATCCTGGAATGACTAATTAAAAGAGAGACTGAGCTTCCTTCAAGTTTATCACTGGATAACCTTTATTAAGTTTTCAGTTGCTGATCATTGGGCATATAGAAGTTTCTTTTTTTTTTTTAAATGGCTGTCAACTGGAGTGTAGGGAAAAAATGATTTGGTTAGCTGTTTTTTTCACGGAAGGACAAGTTTTCATGTAGAAAATCTGAAGAGGGAAGCAAAGATGCTAGGGTGAGACTGACAGGCATGTTCGTCATTTTGGACAATGGTTCTGAATAAGCAGAAACACTATTTTTATATAGGTGTGTGTGTGTATTTTACTGGACAAACACCCACACAGCCTTTGCACAAAACATTGAAATTGGAAACTTAAATTTCCCCTGCATTTTGTTCCAGAATGCACGTTTTAATTTGCGGTTTAATTGTAAACACTTGTACAAGTAATTGTTTTATGTCTATTGATTTCATATACTAATACCTTCTTTTCATGAATTTCCAGCATATGGGAGACTTTGGAGGAATGCACAGACCTGGAATTGTTGTTGACTATCATAACAAACCCAGCCCTGCAGCAGTTGCTGCAAGAGGAATAAAAAGGAAAATGATGCCACAGCCATACAACAAACCTGGTGGGACATTTATCAAGAAACCCAAAATGACAAAACCTATTTTGAAGTTGACACAGAAAAAATCATCTAGTAAGTGATAAAGAGCCAACATTAAGTAAAAATCACTACTACTTATTTATTAGCAATTATTTAGTTTTAATATTTAGGAAGAAGTCTTCATGTGCTATTTTGTAACTGTTCTATCTGTTGAGAAGCTTAGTGCAGTTTATTAAGACCTACACTGAAAGGTGCTCTGAGCAATGTAGTGTGGCTGAAACTAAAAAAGTGGATTTCAAGTAACAGGAAACTGATGCACACAACATAGGATGTATTTCAGTGATTTTTTAAAAAATCATTTTTAATGTATAACCTGTCTCAAAGTTATTACTTTCTTAGTTTTTGGAGTTAAATAGCAGTGATTGTTTCTAAAAGTATGGTTTGTTTGTTTCTGTGGATATCTGGTTTTATTTCTAGTGCTATTAAAATATGATAATTGTAGATGTAGACTGTCTTAAATGCAGGATAATATTTTTTTTCCTGGGTAACTTAGCTGCTTTAAAATTAATTGATAGTGATATTAAACAGCAGTTTTGTATTATTTATTTCTTCCTCATTTTATGCTTATAGATATGAAGTCATCTTTCCAGGATTCTACTATAGAGGTAAGACTCTCAGAACTGGAAAATGTTTGATTAGTTTGGAGGTTTGTACAGTATACCTTAATACAGGTAATTATTAAGCTAGTTATTTAAGGACTAAGCACTTAATTATGAAAGTTTTTTGTAAACTTTTTTCCCATTTTATCTTAAACTATCTCAGTTTGGTGGCATAAAATCTTACTGATTTTGAATGAAGGGTGTAACTTGTGCTATATCTTGTGAAAAGTGAATTTAAAATGTATTTGTAGACTTCCAGGCTATTCTCGTGATATAGCTGTGCTGTGAACACTCCCCATATTGTTATGGGCAGTCAGCTTCATTTCACATACCTGTGACCTGGTTGGGATTAGGAAATTTAAGTAGAAAATGATGGGAACTACTACAACGAGAGAGAATAGATCAGACATGGGACATATTAAGGAGAGAAAGTGAATGGAAATGTTATTGTTAGCAGATAGTCTCTGGTAAGGTGCAAAGATTAGTTCCCACTTACAGGAAGATCAGTTGCAACAGTATACCAGAAATGTGATTATTGAGATCAGGGTATGTATCTTTTCTCTGTGTTGAGACTGAAACATCATTTCCTTCTTGTTGACTGAAGGTATTAATGTATTCTCAACAAAGTATTTGTAAGTTTGTGTTCGAAGTCAGAAGGCTTATGAAATTAATTCATATACATATCAAGTGTTAAAGATTAATGTATAACTTGAGGTTACAAGTACTTGAGGTACATTAAGTCTATATGTAGTTACTCTGTACACTTCATTGTATTTGATTAAAATGAAAAAGTAACAAATTATTTGAATTAAAGTGACAAACTGTTTTTTGGATTTAGAATGGCATCGCATCTTTTTCATGACATTTGTGGTTTTAAATTAGGAAATTGAAGTGGATACAAGTGGTGCAGTTGTTATATATGAAGACTTTACAAGGGATGCTTATGATGTTGGGTATCAGACTTTTGGAGGTAAGTCAGTTGGCTTTGTCAGGTAAGGTTTTATAGATGTTGTTTTTGTATGTGAATCTGAGTGAATAGTCCTTTGTCTGCATTTTTCACTATTCCTTGGGTGTTTGTGGCAGAAACATGGAAGGCAAGTGCTTTCCCTGGAAAGATGGATTTTTTGGGGGGTACGTGATGTTTTAAAATCCTTCTGTATGTTAAGATTCCAAAGGAGAAGCTAAAAGTGAAGAGGAGGAAAAGCGGCGAATTGAAGCTAGAAGAGAGAAGCAAAGGCGTAGAAGGGAAAAAAACAGTGAGAAATACGGTGATGGATACAGGTTTGTGTTGTAACTTGTTTTGTGTGCTTTGGTTTTCTTCTGCCTTATCCTTATTGTGTAAGAATGTCTTTGTTCCTGGAAGGCCTTTTTGGACTGATTTTTCAATGAAAAATAAATCCATCAAACAAGCAGAAATAAACAGCACCCAAATCTCTTGATTTAGAAGACTGGATATTCAGCCCTGGGGCCCAAAGCATAAGAAAGAGACATGGACCTGTTAGAGAGGGCCCAGAGGAGATTCACAAGGATGATCAGGTTAAGGGAGCTGGGGTCATTTAGTCCATAGAAGAGAAGTCTCTGGGGGGGGGGGGCTATAGCAACCTTATTGTACTTAAAGGGGCCTATAGAAAAGATGAGCGACTTCTTGTTCAGGGCTGTAGGGAGAGTTCAAGGGGTAACAGTTTCTTTAATAGAGTGAATTTTGATTAGAAATTGGTGAAGAGATTCTTCATGATGAGGGTGGTCAGGCACTGGCATATGCTGCCTGGAGAAGCTGGGGATACCTCATCCCCGAGAAGTGTTTGTGGCCAGATTGGGTGGGACTCTAAGCAACTTGATCTAGTGGGAGGTGTGCCTCCAACCAACCAGGGTGGTTGGAACTAGGTGATATTTAAAGTCCCTTCCAACCCAAGATGTTTTATGATTCACTTGAGTCCTACTGTATCAGGAAGTATATGAATTACTAACCTCTTTCTGACAAACGCATCACTGAACACTTCAGAACCAGCTTAGAATGGTACTGTTTTTGAAGTATATATTTCAGTGAAACAAATTTATGTTAATGTTGACTTAAGCTGATACAAAACTGACCTCATTCAGTTTTGATATGTATAGTGAGCTGTTTTGTAGCAAAAATAGAACTACCTACACATAACTTATCTTAGTTTTGCTACAGTGAAGCATACTAATGACTTTAAAATGTCTAGCAGTTTTTTTCCTACACAGAAAGGTAATTAGTCTTAGAGTAGCTCTTTTTTTTTTTTGGAACTTGTAGTAGATACGCTTTTAATGGTAAAATGCTGGACTTTTTTTTTTCATTTAGGCTTCTGTAAGGAGTACTTTTTCTATTCCATTTCTGATTAGTTTTGTGAGGTCTTCAATCTTTTGAGGGAAGAATGTTCCTTTAATAGTAATATTATTGCTTGCATTTCTCTTGCTAGAATGGCATTTACTTGCTCATTTTGCAAATTTCGAACATTTGAAGAAAAAGAAATTGAATCCCATCTGGAGAGTGCAGCTCACCAGGAAACACTGGATCATATTCAGAAGCAAACCAAATTTGACAAAGTAGTGATGGAGTTTCTTCATGTAAGAAAAGGGATTTTTTTTTTTTACTTGCAAAATACTTTTATATTAGAGTGTAATTAGAATATATTATTTGGTTTTCAAAATATGCTTAATTGATATTGTTATTATATATAACTTAATATTATTCTGAGTAATATTTCTTCTGTAAGTTCCTACTGGAACATAAATACTCACACGTTAGTTTCATAACTGTTTTCTCTGATTCTCTGTAGGAGTGTATGGTGAATAAATTCAAGAAGACAGCTATGCGTAAACAACAGACTAGTAACCAAACAGAAAATGCCCAAGCTGTTGAAAAAGATATCATGGAAGGTGAGCAAATGCTCTTTATGTGGTAGCACATACTGTGGAGATCAGGCTTGGAGCAACAAGGAAATAAACTATTAATATCAGGGCTAAAACTAATTCAGCTGCTTTGTGGAAAAATTGAGGGTTTCAAGGTTGATTTGTTGTATTAAAATGTGTGTTAAGAATATTGGTTATTGTAGATTTTGAAAACCAGGTGATATTTGAGAGAGTTCAAACTTCTGATTGTTGTAATGTTATCTTCCTCTATGTAGGCAGGTAAGTGTTCATGTTTTATAACCTCAGGCATCAAACATAATTGCCTCTTATATATAGTCTGTGGAGAGAAGGCATTGGAGTATCCAGATGAAATACATCCTCTTTCAATGTTATCTTCAGTTAGCCTAATTTTTATGCCTGAATTTGCGTGAATATTCCCCTGTGGTTCATTCTGATGTGTTTAACAATTGAAAGTTCTAACTTTCCTGATATAGAATAACTAATCCCTCTTGTAGTTGTCTGGAATGACAATTCCATGTTAATGACTTGTTATGTGTTCTTTGGCAGGTGTTACTGCTGATGACCATATGATGAAAGTTGAGACTGTTCACTGCAGTGCTTGCAGTGTGTATGTTCCTGCATTGCACAGTTCTGTTCAGCAGCACTTAAAGTCTCCTGATCACACAAAAGGAAAACAAGTAAGATATGGCATATTACTTAAAAAGAAGAAATAATAATACTAAAGATATAATCTTATAGTAGGTGAGCAGAATGAATCATTTCTAAACTGTATTAGTGTTATTTTTCTAAAAATCTAGAATACCCTTTGTAAATGTCTCATGAAATAGCTGGCATTTGAATATCTGTAGTTAATGAAAAGTTGGTGTACTTGATAGCTGTCAGTAGTGAATGCTGAGAAGTTTTTTATTTTCAGGGCTTTTTTTTTTTTTTTTTTGCTGCTATGAAGTATCAGACTCTTATTCAAATTGTAACTGTAAAACTTCTTTCCAGTAAGGTAATAGTACTGATGTCTTTTTTTGATTGTCTATTATCCTTCTAATGTGAAAAAGGTGAGAGTAGTGTAGAATTAGGAGCAGTATGGATTTGGATTCTATTACAGTTTGATATGTTTCTAACACTAGTAGAAGAGTTAGAGTACATGAATAGAAGAATCATCTTAGTTGTCACAATAAGTCAGATTTCCAAACTAACGTATTTCTTGAGCTTGTGTAATTATGAACTGTATTAGGCTGTGATGGAGAAATATCTGTCTATAGATGAGAACAGGTAACTGGGAATGGACAGGTGCATCATTGTTTGTAGTTTGTTGTATAATACTTAAATGCTATCAAACTTAATTCAGTTTATTATGTAGTTTGGACTTAAATGCCAGGAGTAAGCATTTTGTCTTCTATTACTTTCATGATTTACCTTACAGAAACAAACCACAAATTGAAATATGTGACAATTAAACAGGTTTATAATTGTTGTTCACCATAAAATCTGTTTCCTAGGCCTACAGAGAACAAATAAAAAGGGAGAGTGTTCTTACTGCTACCAGTATCTTGAATAATCCAATAGTCAAGGCACGATATGAGCTGTATGTGAAGGTAAGATGTGAATAAGAAAAGTAAAATGCTGTCATCTGTAATATTAGTGACATCACCATTTCATCCATATGGATGGGATTTAACCTCATTGCTCTGTCTCCTGTTTCTGCCATCTTGGTTGTTCACACATTGAGTGTACTGTAATGTATTTTTCCAGTTTCACATCACTGTCTTAAATCATGGAATCAGAGTCATTGAAAGGGACCTTCAGAGGTCAACTTGTCCAACTCCCCTGCCATGAACAGGGACACACTGACCAAGTTGCTCAGAGCCTGGTCCAGCCTGACCTTGAATGTCTCCATAGAACACACAAATCAGAAAGGAGACAAGAACTCATCTTACAGGGAAAATTATGCATAGCCAAACAG
Organism: Phasianus colchicus; assembly: GCF_987193195.1. Lineage (NCBI taxonomy): Eukaryota > Metazoa > Chordata > Aves > Galliformes > Phasianidae > Phasianus > Phasianus colchicus. Next base: position 17,579,367 of record NC_143444.1, on the reverse strand, counting down.
CCCTCTCCGAGTTTTAATTCCCTACTGTCTGTGTATCCTAGCAAGCACATCAACCAAGCTGCATGCAGATCTGCAGTTCTGAGTACCACCTGTCCTGCACTGGTGGGAAGGAGCACCAAGCTGCACCATGGGGCCACAGGCTTTAACTTAATTTATTTGCAGAAAAAATGACCACTTTCAGATTTACCAGTTACGCTTTTGATTTTGCATTTATATATATTTGGTCAATATTTGATCAGTCATTTCTATGAAGTCAAGTTTTAGGAAAATATTAGCAGTGTCTTTACACAATACTAACTGTAGAACACAAAACACTTTACAAATGAGTTAATCCTTGTTCAGAAGCAAAGACTCCTGCATAGACTTTGTAGTAAAGTACTGTATATTCTTCTTGTCTAATACTCCTCAGAATTTCTAGAACTCATGGAAGTTTACAGAAGTAGTTGTGATTAAAAAACTTTAAAAGGCTGGGCAGCCTGCGTTGCAAATTCACAGCTTGAGGAAATATAGGTAAATTCATTTTGGCAAGAATGTTTTTTTCTTTGTCCAGATATGTATCTTTTCGTAGTAACATTGTTGGTTATTTTTGTTTATTTTTGTTAATTATGATTAATTGGCTTATAACTTTCCTTGTGCCTAATCAATGGATTCTTTCAGAAGAGCAGTTTTGCCTTGCAGAAATATGATAGGAGTGAGCCAATGCAGAATTTAACTGTAATCCAAAAAATCAAATTCAGTTATGCTTTGAGCAGTTGTGGGTGATGGGATGCATGAATTGGTTTCAGACAACTTCTCTAGGAAGGAGAAAAGGTGACAACCAGATAGCACGGTTTCAAATATTTGAAAGTATTTCCAAGGGTCTCTGCTGGTAACATCTTATGGTTTGATGTGTATGTGTTGTTCTTTACAGCCCCCTAGTGGGGGTTGATGGGATGAGGGATGGGAACTTGCTGTTTGTCAATAGATAAAGGCAAGATTGCCTTCCTAAGGAGGGCACCACCATTTTCAGAGTGCTTCATTGGTGTTCCTTCAGCATTATACACACATGCTCAGTGAGATGTGTACAGCTTCTGGTTATACAGTTTCCTCTCACACTTATCTCAACGTATAAAGAACTGCAGATTGAAAGAGTCTGTTTGTCTTATGCAGCACTTTATGAACCAGTACATGCCTGTAGTTTTCCTGGAGTGGAGTAAACCCTGCTTATGATTGCAAATCAGTGGTTTTAAGACAAGGGACCATTGGGGTGCGGGGGGGGGGGAGTCTCCCAAAACTACCACCAACAAAAATAAACAAAAAACCCCACCATTTCAGAAGGTTTTGTCTATCCTGCATATGCAGAGTAGAAAGAAAACTTGAAACAGGAAAGTCCTGTGAGATTGTTGAATAGACTAGGTACAACTCTGAAAGGCAGGTAATGAATTTCATAAATCCCTTTGACAAGAAGAACAAAACTGCAAGTCAACAACTTCTAATTATTATTTTTTTGTTAATGACTACTGATACAACTTAATGAGCATTCTTTTTTTCATATTACACTGAGTTTCTCTGTGCAAAATTGTGGATCCTGATGTAGCAAGTTGGTGGTGTCATTTTCACATCAGAGTCACTCTGTCAGCTATTCAGACATGAAAGGACAAAGAAACTCCCAATATTTCATGTTACTCATTGATTATTCATAGTGTTTAAACATCTAAAAGAAGTGAAAGTTGAGGTGCATCTTGTTCACAATTATCCTATGAAATAGAGGAAAAAGGCTACTAGAATGGCAGTGTATTCAAAATAGTCCTTAAGATCCGCTTGATAATTTTTCTGGATCAGCAATGAAATGGGTTTTAGTTTAGTCAATATAATTCTGCATTTAATTTTTTTATTTATGGAATTTTTTGCCTTTGGTAGGGTTATTTGGAATTAGCAGTGAATAAAGAAAAGAAGGGATTATTTTAATATTCAGATTTGATTTGAATTTTGGGGGAAAGGAAGCATTTGTAGGTCTTAATAAAAAGATTCAGAAATTTTAAAATGTAATTTTAATTTACTGAATGCTGAATTTTGTGTTTTATATACTTGGGATTTTTCTATGTGCCACTTCAGTCACTGAAACGATAAACACTGTTTTAGTTTGGAACAAATATTTGAAGTGTGTTAAACTTTCTCATCCAGGGTGAAAATCCTTTTGAAATCAATGATCAGGCTCAGGAGCAGCAGACAGAAGAAGACAAGGCTGAAGAGCCAGCTGAGGGTGAGGAAGAAGAGGAGGAAGAAGAGGAGGAAGAAACTGAAGAGCAAACTGACTTTACTTTAGACCACACTGAAGATAATTAAATGCAAGAAAATGAGAAAAAAAAATATTGGGGGGGCAAAACAGCTTTTTATTTCTGCTCTAAAGTGGCTAAGACTTTTTAATAGTCTCAAATGAACGTTGTTGAAGACTCCCCACCCTATGCATGCATTCCATTCTGTGGAGAACTTGTTCATATAATTCCTTTGTGTTTCTGATTTTGTTTAAAATGAAATTAAGATTATTTTAGTTGAGCTTTTTATAGCAAACTGACTGTTAAAGCTGATTAAACATTGTGTTGTATATTTTTTTAAGCTTCCTATTTTTTTGATGTGTGCATTGAAAGTTTGATATAGTTTTTGAACTAATCATTTGGAAGGATCGTCTGGGGGTAAATATTTTAAATGCTGTATGGCATAAGCTTATGATTACCTCAGTACAGAAAGAGTAAACTTCAAAAATTGTGCTGTTGAGTGTGGCTGTTTTGGAACTGCATTGCACTCTGTATAATAGAGTATGTGTTATAATATGCCTTGTAGCTTTTTGTGATAAAATGTACCAGTTTGTAGAAATAAAACATGTAAGAAATGTTACTGTTCGAAGTGTCTATAGTTAAGTATCTCAAGGATTTCCCCATGCAGACTACCAAACAAGTTTTGAATCAATTCTTAATTGATACTATGATTATTTAGAAGTTAATCTTACTGTTTGATGTTAGTTTTTGTTTCTTTCTATGCATTCAGACTACACCTAGCCTTTTCATCTAAATATGGTAATATTAATAGAAATAACTGCATAATTTCTTGTAGCCATCATGGGTTTTTTTCTGAAATGTCATCATATATGCAGTTTGTGCTCCTTTTTGGGGGGGAGCATCTGTGTTAAATTGTAACCATTGCTGCGTACATATGATGAAGGCAGAGAGTGGAATTTGCTTGCTACTAGTTAGTATGGCTTGCTTGAAAGATGCCAAGCTTTCAGTTGGTTGAATAATATTTCTTGCTTAAAATATTTTTATTTCAATTCTAAGCTTTTCTAAGCTTGAAATAACTGAGTACACCCTAGATCTCTTAAATTGTTGTTCTTTTTAAGATTAGGATACGATTCCCATTTGCAATACTTCTTAAGATATGATCTCCCTTCTGCCTTAGAAGATGGTCACTTGATCGCTTATCTTTGTGTTCTGTTTTTAGATCCCTTGCTTTTTGGGAAGATGACACTGATTCCCTCCTAGAACAGTTCTTATTAAACTGTCTAGACACTGGCATGAGCTTTAGCATGGCAACTTTTTTTTGGTGACAGTTCAGAGAATTGAGATGCTGCCCAAATTTCTGCAAGTGTTTTTTTTATTATTATTGTAGTCATATTTGCTGTTACCTTAGGATCTGTTAACCCTATGCATTCTTGACTTAACATGTAATCTAAAATGTTTGATTTTCTATATATTGTCAATTCTATTTATGAAGTGTATTGATAGCCTAAATGACTTTTTTAAAAGGCAGCTGCTGACTATAGTGGACATAATCGCTTTTTTTCTGTAGGTTTAGAAGGAACTTTTAATAGTGCTCTGTGTCTCTTCTGTATGTAGTGTTTCACAACATTAATTTCCTGCATGGTAATAAAGCATGGAAATAATTTCAGATAGAAAGATTGAAGATCCCTTTTCCAGATTACAAATAGTCCTGGTAAGATGTGCACACACTGAGTTACTCTAAACTGAGTTGAGATTGCATTTGTTTGTTTTAGAATTGAAGATATAAAGTGTACAGTTTTAGGCAGTTCAGGATGAGGGTACCTGAGGGAATACACAGGTATGTTAATTACACTTTCTTGTTAAGAGACATTTCCAGTTTCCTTGGCATTCATGAAGTATCAGCTCTATGTCAACTCCTGACCGTTCACCAGTTTTGGTTTCAGTGATATTTGCTTTTCTCTATAGAAGCACTATTCCAAAGGCAATGCCTCCTATTATATGATGGCCCATGACATCAGAAGTAGATGGTGGTATTGCAGGAGAAATTGAACCTTCCCACCAATGTTCTATTACATTTTGTTGCCACATGACAGATAGCAGCAGAGGGGCAGTCTGGCAGAATGTGTTGTAAAAAAAAAAAAAAAGAAGAGGAGGGGGGTTTGTAGCTGAGAACTTGCTCTCTGTTATTGTGCTCTTTATATTGGTTGTCATTTCCATGGAAATAAATAGGAGGCATTACTTTTGGAGCAACCTGGGTGCACTAAAATAATTTTTTGAATGTTTATTACCCTGAATGATACGGTTTATATAAGATTGCAAATGATGAGGAAGCATAGTCGTATCCTCCCTCTATAAAGACCAAATGAATTAAGTGAAAGATTGGTGGGGAAAACTGTTTGAAATGTGGTGGTTGATGGTTCATTTCATCTCCAAATGATGACTGATTGTTAATGGTGTTTCTCTGGAGAATCAGTTGATGTGGGGAAAGCAGGTGGATGGAGTTCAGGCAGCTGGCAGGTGTAGGTCCTATCCTGGAGCTGACATCAAAAGATTTGATAAGGAATTTTGTGGCTGATAGTAAATGTTATCAGGTGATGCTAACTGTTTCAGATGTCTTTAAGCATCTTGGGAACAAAACAAGGTGGTCTGAGATTACAGGTGACGTCTTCCTCCAGTCCTGTTCCAGAGCTGTGGAGCTCTTTTTAGCATTTTGAATCAAGTCAACAGAGACATGGTAGCTCTGACCTGGATAGCCAAAACTACACGGACTATTTCAGGTGAGGATTTACTTTACACAAAATTTGCACGGATTTGACATGCAGAGTGATTCTAACACTATTTTATTTCTGTTGGGAACACCTTGTGTCTTTAGTCCCTGATGGGACATGGATGTGTGTTGTGGTGGTTGATATTTGTTATGATGGAGGAACACAAATACACTGAACATTTTGCATATACTGATTTTCATACTGCTCTGTATAACTGCGGAACAGTTACTATCACAGTCGTGCAGCATTTGCCTTCATTATTAAAACCTTTTATGCTATTAAAATCATGAGGTATGCCCACAGTTTCTCTTACTTTGGCTTTTCCTGTGCTGCATACAATTAAGTTTTAATTAAATTGGTTTTCAGCTTGCTGAAATAGGAAGTATGCATTTTCCTGCTGTTTCCTGACCACAATTTTACATTATAAAAAAAAACAAACAAAAAACAACTAAGCTGCTCTTTAAGTGCCAGACTAATCCTCCTATATTTTTCAGGTGCTGGATTACATTCTGCTTTTTTTTAAGCAGCACCAGGTGGGACCAGAGCTGTTCTTCAAATGTTTTTCTTTTAGCTAGATGAAGGTCTCACCCACTCAGCTTGTAGGATTGTAGGGAGGACCCCTTATTCTAAAGAATATCCATAACCATTGGAGATCTCTCCTAGATGCTTTCTCCCAACTTAAAGAAGGGCTTGGTAAGTCCCTTGTGTTCTTGGGTCTGCAGCCTACAATGAAGTCCTTCGATTCTTAGGAGGAGACTTAACAAAACAAAAAACCCACCAGGTTCACTAGTAATGAATACTTGCTATGAGTTCATTACAGGAATGAATAACATCATCTGTTTAATTTGTTTTGAGGTAAATTTCCAAAATTGTTGTGTGTTTTTAGGCTTCCATAGTTTGGTTGCATTTAAAAGTACCTGTAACTATACTTTGTCCTGCAGCTTGACTTGGCTGTCTCTGGACAGATTTGGTTGGTTATAAATATACTTAGTCAATGTGTAAGTATTTCTAAATAAAATGTATAAGTACTGAAGTCTAACATCAGAAACAAAAGAGCTTCTGATCTTATTTTACAAATCTTAGCTTTTCTTGTCACGTACTTTGATTCTTCTAAGTCCACAGGAAAAGGAATAAACCTGTAGAGGGTGAACTGGAGCATCAAAATCTGCTGAAGCAAAAAGATTAAAGAAAAGGCTTCTCAACAAGACCCCAAGACCACTTGCCATCCCATGAATCTTTACGATCTGAAAAGTTCTTCCTTTGTGTAGAAGTGTGGCTTTCTGTTTTATTTTCAGAGTTGAAGGATGCTGAGTGCCGTGGGAGAATAAGGAATAAATAACCTTGTTGCATTTGTGGTCCCCTGTAGGTCCATACACTTGAGTCTTCACTTCAAATATGTTTTTTCTATCATGGAAACTTGCTGTCTTCATTTATTTTTACCATGTGCATCTTCCACATGACCCTGAAATGTGTATTCCAAAAAACCTTAGTGTTTGTATGGTTTTCTATTAACCCAGAGCTATAAAGGTAAGTCGTGATTGTTGAGAACTTGTGTGGTGCCAAAAAATTGTTGAAATGGACAACATGGTGGAAAGAGGAGTGAAAGACTCAAGCGTGCTCCATTGAAGCATTACTCCTTAGATCTTCTTATACAGTTCCACTTTGAGGGTATCACAGATGGGGAATCACTGTAGCCTATCCTTCCCCTGCAAAGCTCTGCTGAGTGTCTAGAACATACGAACAGACTTTTTTTTGTTTCCTCTATTGGTTGTCTTAGAACTCTGTAGGAGGTGAAGTCATGCTGCAAGCCAGTGTTCTTAACAGTTACTAACTGCTAGTTGTTAGCAGTGAAATGATTGTGCATGATCTTTAGAGAATTCCAGTTCTGAATCCAAATGTGCTCTTAGTAAGACATGATTGCCTTGTGAAATGGGTGTGCATGAAGGATGCAGCCTCCCTCCTTCTGTGCCTGGCCCTTAAATACTCTAAGTCAGTGAGGAGTTATTTCTGCCATTGAAATTCCTTTGCATCTTTTGAAAACTATCCATTATATTTAAATAACGTTAAGTAACTTCATGGGTTTTCTTTAAGTACAGCAATTATTTTGAAAATATGCTCTATTCTGCCTGGCATATCTGAAAGCCAAATCTCCCCCAACATGCTCTGTTACAGTGAGCGGCAGCCCTAGCGCTGGAGTTCTCATCCACCGTGTATCAAGGGGTTAATTTGTTTCCATCGCTGGGGATCTGAGTTGCTTGTCAGTGCTGAGGTCACTGTCACTGTTAAATGACAGATGTCTTTCTGAAAATCCCTTGCATCTTTCCTTGTGATGTAAAGTTCAGTGACTGCAATAACAGGGTGTTGTTCTTTAATAACTGTTAAATTTATTCTTTAGAGAATTTACAAAGATGTCCTATTGCTCTGGGAGAGCTCCCTTGATGCCGAATTCTGCATTTTCTTTTTGCATAATGCCTACAGATTTAGAGCCACTGTACTCCCAGTTGTATAGCTTCTGTATCCCTGGTTCAGTGCTGCTGAAATACTCGTAAATCTCCTTTCTTCTAGTGGCTTTGTGCAGCAGCTGGGGTATGACAATAAGGTCCCTGATCTATAATTCCAGACAGCCCCTGAGGGCGAACAGATTGACCAATCCTCATCCCCAACGTAAGCCCGAGGAGCGCGCTGTCCCTGGGAGGTAGTCGTCTAATGCTTTCTATTTGTATTCTGTATGAAACTCTTCTTGATGCCGGACTGTTGTTCACTTAGAGAATTATCCAGTGCACAGTATATAAATTCCCACTGGAGATTGAATGCATGTAAATAAAGCATGCCTTAAGTCTGGCATAATGTAACTTTAAGTGAGAAGAAATAGACTAAATCTGAGTGCCCGGTAAGGCCGCATTCACTGCTCAGATCCACACAGTGCTGTCACCATCTGCATTTCTATGTCAAACGGATAGAGAAGAGGACAGCTGTACAGGTTTCCTAGTTTTGGGGATTTCCTGCCTTTTTATTCAATTTCATTAAAATGCAACGCTGACTTTTCGAAATAACAGCTGTTTTACAAATGTTCTTGTGAAATAGCAACATTGACGTTATAATAGAAAGGGACGTAGTTTGAGAAATGTGATTGATTGACCTTTATGCTGCGCATGCCAGATGAAAATGTTACCCTATACTCTGTGCTTTCACACCACCCACAAGCCTGGCAGGCATTTCAGAGTGCAGACAAGAGATGATCCCTGCCCTACAGACTGCAATCTTGTAATCTCCAGCTAGATTCATTTTGGCTGTATTATTTTTTTGCAGTTTCGATCTCTCTGACATATAGTTTGAATATAAATTATTTAGGAAGGGTCTACTTGAAAGCTAGTACTCATCTCCTTATGAGCCTCCATTATCTGTTTTAGGCTATGAGATTAATGAAATGTAAAGGGTTATTTTTAAATGCAATGTGTTACACATATGCTATCAGCCTTTGATTACACTTGGCTTATCCAAGCAGATTTAATGCTGACACAATTGTCAGACTAATTTTATTTTCTGCAGCAGCTTTAAAGCAGATTGAACTGCTGCTGTTTTAGTGGCTTGTTTTCTGGGGAAGAAGTAGCGTTTTTATTGGAAAACAACAATTGTCTGTTTGATGGGAGCAGAATGCTCTGTGTGAAGTCCTCACTGCTCTGAGGCCAGAGGCAGAGCCCCCACTGCAGCACAGCCGGCGTGTTGCCCAGCCTGCTTAGCTTGAGCGCTGGGTGCTCATCAGCATTTCTCTTACAATACAGATTGTGCTGCTGTAATATCAGAAGAACAATGCCATGCGTGCTCTATGGAAGATGATCCATAAAGAAAATAAGTTTTCATTTTAATGAAGCAAAACTATTTTACTCTTCATATATAATTTCACACTGGATTCTCACATCCTTCAGAACAGATAATATTTTGCACAACTCCTCCGTAATGGCAATGGGATGCTGATCTGTCAGAACATGTAGCTTACTCCAGAGGACAAACCAGTGAAAATACAGTCAGATCTGACTTGTGTTTGAGACTTCTCTGTAAAGACAGCTCTGCGTTTGTGGTTTTCATTCTGTTTCTTGTATGGTCAGCCTGTAAGGATTTTACAATGCTTGAGTAAATGTCTGATGGAATTAATGTAGTCTCGGCTAAAATGAATTTTGCATCAATGTTCATTTGTCTTTCTTTTATCCTTACTGTTCTCAAGAGATACCTTTTATCTGAAGATCCACAGCCATATGATTTTAGGGTGCTAGAGACAGTCAACATAAAGAGTTCAGCAAACAGAACTAGGCTTCCATTTAACAGATTGGTCAGAAAATCTTTGTTTCTTTCAAAAAATGCTCATACAGGCTTTATCCAAACTAATGGAGACTTTTCTCTCTATACGGAATAGTTTAAAAAAAAAAAAAGTTGAAGTGAATTTTGAAATGAGATGCTTAAAATGTAAAAGGTAAGCTAGCACAGGAAGTTGAAAATGCAGCAAGCTGGCTTTCTTAAAGCTTTATTCTTGCAAAAAGACCTTATTTCAAGCAGAAATCAACAGCTTCCTGCTTTGCAGAAGTTGTAGTGTTCAGAATTTGAATCTTGCCTAATAGCTGTCTGGGTATAGTGGCTGTCAATTTGCTTTCTGCCCCATACCATAAATATTTACTCAATTTCCCTGGAAATACATGGAGGCATCATGGTGAAATCAGAGGCAGCTAAATCCTACATCTTGGATAGGATATTTTCCTTTCTTTTGCTCCATCAGAATCTCCTTTTTTTTTTTTTTCCTCTCAAAGCCATGGAGAGAAATGATACTGTAATCTCTTGTAACGATACTCCTAAATCTCTTCAACATTCTTCCTCAGAGGTTTCATTTGCTTTATTCTGCTTATCTTTAGTGCTCCTGAGAACCAGTGGTAGTACTCAAGTGAAGCCCTGCTGTAAGTGCTGCAGGGTGCAGAATTTCTTGGGAATATCATCAAGAATGTCCACAACTGCAAACACTGTGGGGATTCACCTTTCTGGTATTCATTCTTTCTATGTTTCATCCATGTTAACCAAATGTTAATTAATATGTTGATGTCAGTATTGTAAATAAAGACCAGCTTAGCTTCCCTTCTACTCTTCTGACTTCTCTTCCATTGTATTTGTTTGACCATTTCTGTTCTTGTATTTCTCATAATTTTTATTCTTTTTTTTCTAAGTGTAGAAACAATATTTAAATATAGCAAATATATTTAAATGTAAATTACAATAAAGAATGCTGATCAGCAACTGTTAATATTACTGCAAACGTGTGAATGTGGACCATTTGCTAGATGTCACCCTAGCAATAACCTGTAGAAGTATTATAGTTCTAACTTCAGTAAACTTGATGGAAAGAAAAGTGTTGTTTTAAAAGTAACTCCATAAAGGTCCTAGGTTCTCTGCTCATATTTAGCTCTTCCAATGACTTTTCATGTTTGCAGGAATTAGTAATGGCTAAAGTTCTGTCTTGGAGATGAGGGAATTCATAAAGCAGCTGGAAGTATTCTGAAGTTCCAGCAGAGTAAGCGCAGTGGTGGAATCAGGTATTTTCTTATTTCTGTAATTTAACAACTCCAGAATGTTTAGAGTAGAGAAGCCTACTTGTTAAATGAAAGTTGTCTACTTCAACTACTTTGACTCCTTTTGTTTGAGCGAAAGCAGTGCTTGTTCAGGTTTAGTTCGCATGTTTCCCAAGTGGCTCTGTGGTTTCTGTTCAGAAATTTTTATTTAGTGCTATGGGAAATTAATCAAATTTCAGTTCCTCTTGGAAGCTGCACTTTTTATTTTCCAGTTTGCATAAATAGCAAGCTGTTGTTCTGCGAGAACAAGCACAACATGGAAAAAACTCACTCCAACAACAAACCATGCCACAAAAATCCAGCTGACCGGGTCTGTGTGGCTGCCTGCCTTAAGGTTTTGTCTTGGAGCCTGCTGGTGTGCTTTCTGTGCAGCAGTGTGAATAGCAAAGAGAGATCCCAGGAGATCTTCCCAGAGGCTTTGTCCTTTGTGGTGATAGCAGCAGAGCCTGTTGTAATCCTGGATGATCAATGTTGATGTGTCAGCTTCACCAAGAGCAGAGCCTGAGCATGACCCAGAAAAGGCCTTGCCTCTCTCTGGATAGTGTGTGTTCTTGCATCTGTCAGCTGTCCAGAGCAGAGGCTTTCTGCCAAGCTCCTCAGAAATTTTGCTATAAAAGCCTAAGAAAAACAACTTTTTTATTTGTGCAGATTCTTATCTTTTGGTAATAATCTGATCTAGTGGTGGTTAACATGAGTGTAAAACCTATTAAAGCAGCCATCAGTGGGCTGTGTGACCTGTGGGCTCTGTGCAGGAAGTAAAACCGATGGTTTACCTGAAGAGGTGGTTGCTGCTTGACTTCATTCACGCCAGCTCTCAAAATCAAAGAGGAATTAAAATGGATCTTGCTTGCATTTGCATTCCTGAGATGCTGAATGTTTTAAAATACAAACCTGTGACTTAGTGCACTGCAGCATGCAGGACATACCTTAGGCTTTTGTTAAAATGCTGAGGACTTGGTTTTCCTCTCATATTCTAATTAAGTGGGCATTAGGAGAAGCTAATGCACTATTAAGTTTAAAAAAAAAAAAAAGAAAAAGTGTAACTTGTTGCCAATGTTTAGCTTCTGATTATTGGTGCTGTAATGGTTGTGCTGATCCCATAGTCGTTACCAGTGGTTAGCACAAGCCTGGTTTGAGTTCCTGATAGAAGTGAAGTAAGGAAGAACAGATTTCCTCATCTTTTGTTTCAGTGTTTACAACTGGAAATAGTACATCAAAAAGAAAATGAAGCAGGGGCTCAGGCTGATTCCATCTGATGTCTTTTGCAGGTCTTGCCTGATGGAGCAAAACGAACCCAGAATGTGTGAAGACTACTGCCTGTTAAAGTGAAAGGACTGTGCACTCCTGCAAGAGGAAGCAGAGGTAGAAGTCTGGCTGTTTTTCTGTATATGCTGGACAAGACATGACACTTAACAGGAAAGGAAAGGCTTTGGCCTGAGGAAGTCACACTCAGCCCCAGCAACAGATAACCAACAGGTGAGTGGCTCAGGGGTGGTTGCTCTCAGCAGCATGTAACTGTGAGCCTTTAGAAATCATTCTTCTCATTATGGTCATGCACTGTATTTAATTATAAGCAAAAGAGCTGATTGGCTTATTTATCTATTTTCCCCCTTAGAGCTTTGTAGCATTCTATCAATTACAGTAAATAAATGGAGACGAACATGAATTTGATTTTCCACTTAAGATCAAGACAAATTACATAATTGAGCCCTACTCAGTATTTTGAGAAACACCTGGGGCTGGGTGTACTTTTGATTTTTCTGTCCTCTTGCACAATCTGGAAATCTACAAGTAGGGGGCAGCAAAGTCCTATTTTTAAAATGAATTTCCCAGCATTTTTTGTTAGCATTTTACGAAGCTAAATAATGTTTGTCAGCTTGAAAAATCCATTAGAGCTGTTTCTTAACGATAAGGGAAAATATCAACTTTCAGTTAACAAAGCAGCAACAACAACAAAAAACCACAACACTTAAAAACACTTAAAAATACAAATAAATTTTAAAGGATACTTCCTGCAATTTGTTTAAGCTGGTAATGAAGTAGGTACAGTACAAAAATATTCACTTGCAAAACCAATTAAAGGACAGCCTTTGCATATTAAGTGTTTTTTTTTTCAAAATCAATTGCTACAAACTGCTTCCTGGATTATATAAGGGAAACAAAATCATGCTTGGTTATCTCCCACTTTCTTTAAAGAAGGAAAAAAAAAAAAAAAGGAAAGTGAGAGTCCCCTGCAGCTCCAGATTGATTTTGGATAAATGCTCCATCTTTGCCTCATTTTTATATCACATTGTGAAATTATTCATGCTATCCCATGGTGACACATCGTTATGCTGTGCTTCCTTAGGTGTGGTTATGAAATAACAGAATGCTAACTGGTTCTAAACTGTAAGTATTGCTCAAGAGGAACAAGAGAAGTATTAAAGCAAAAAGTGGAAGTGGAGTTTAATTCTTACAAATCCATCCAAAAGGGAATACCCCATGAAATACTTCAGCTCTTAATAGTGAATGTTGATCATCAATACTTCATTTATTTCATCAAATATACCGGAATGCTTATTTTTCTTTTTAGTTGATTATAGTGCACTGATTAACTCCTGCTGCTGCCTGATGCTAGCGTTGCACTTTGCTGTGCAGTGGCCATGCAATGAGCTGGGGGCACTTCTGGCTCAGAGCAGTGGGTTTGTAGTGAAGAACCGAGTCTGAAATTGGCAACAGATACGCATCACAGCTCTGAAGCAGTGCCATGCAGGCTCTCGTTCATCACTGACAGAAAATGCATAACTAATGGTGCTGAATATGCTGAAAAATAGCATTCTGTAGCTGAGAACTTGCTCTATCTATAAGAGTTATTGCACTCCTTGTATATGTTGTAGTTTCCATGGAAGAAAATAGAAGGCATTGCTTTTGGAGTGACCTAAGAGCACATATGTGCTGGGGCTTCCATTGCTGTCAAGAGATGCATCCTTTTGAATGAAAAGGGTAATGTGGCCTCCATTTACTTAATCTTATTGTGATTTGCAGTTTGGATTGTTATATCTTCCCTCCATCACTTGTTCATTCACCAGTGATTTCTGCAGAACTTTACACAATGCTCAATTGTAAAACACCTCTTTTCTTTGCGTGTCATCTGTCCCTCTTGGAACTTTTGGGCTGCAGCTGTGCCTGAAAATTATTACAAGAATTTTGATCTTGAGTTATCTAAACCAAGATTTTCAGGCACGTTACTTTGAATTCTACTTCGTATTAACAAGTGGAACTTAAGTTGTCACTAGATAATGAGTTTTAAGTTTTAAAGTCTCATTGTTTATGAAACAATGTCATATATATTTTTAGTTTATAAGAAATAAACATGTTTTTTGATGCTGTATTTTCCCCTCATTATTTAAGTGTTAGAATAGTAAGTATTTACATATCAGAATAAGAATAGTGAGTATTGAAGTACTAGAATATTTACTGCATAAATATTTGGATCTACAAAAGAAGTTAAGAAATGTAGGAATTTTATACATAATGATATCATTTAAAAAAAGTTACATAAATCAGAAAAGTAGCAATACCTGGTGGGTTGCATTGTAGTGTGAAGTTATGGATATCCAGAATGCAAACCTTTCTAGTGTAACAGTGTAAGAGAGCTCTTACAAGTTGGCAGTTTTAATTTCTATATGGCTAATGTTTAGGAAATACAATTAACACATTTTTAATGTTTATTTTTATTTAATTTAAAAGGTCGAATGAGGAGGTTAAAGCAAGACTTCTAACATTACTGCTTTGAACCCAAGGTAGATCTGAGATGCTTTATGTGATCAAATTGTATCGTCTAAAAATAAGCTACATTGAAGGACAGAACCACACTTTACTGTATAGCTTATCTAAAACATAGCTGCTATGATGTGCAAAATATCGTATTTTCCATTGGCAAGCTAAGTCTGTAGTGCTGCTGGTAAAAAAACAGATTGACATTTGGTCATTATTTCTTATCAAGGGTGTTTTACTTATAATGCTATTTGACAGCTATATTCTAGGTCTGACAGCATTGAACCAGCTTAATTCCCACTGAACTGCTCTAAATACGTGGTATTGCAATCAGTTTAACAACCCCTGGAGGCAATAAAATCTCTCCTTTGAACACACACAAGGGGAAGAAATCTAAGATTTATAAAGGGCAGCAAGTATTCAAGATAGGGGCAAAGTTTATGTGTGAGCCTATAATTGATGTTTCCTTTGTTGGAAAAGAAAGCTTGAGGATGCTTTAGGAATTAATCTTTAACAAGTTATAATCTGCACTAACAAGATCTGCTCAAGATGAGTGAGAGAGATGTATGATACCAAGAGTTTTGTCAGATTCAGCCAACGATGAAAATTCAAAGGTACTGTGTAGTTCAGGAACACTTCTGAGCAGATAAGAAAAGTCTGCAATTAAATGTGAAATCTGCTGCAGCTCTGTGCCGCAGGTGGGTGAGAGCACAACTGGTAGCCTGGGCTGCTTGTTCTCTGCCATCCACCCTATGGCTGGGAGCACTTCCCATTATCTGCTGAGCATCAGTGTAGGTGGAACCGTACTGAAGGTCTGTGTGCTGCACTCACTCTCACAATGTGTAATATAGCAAATTGAGAAGTGATAAAGCAAGGATGGATGCTGATGAGATTCCTTATTAAACCACAAGGTAACTTCCAAGGGATTCCTAGGGTTTTAAAATTATTATGGTAGATATCTCCCATCGAAAATGTGTGGCTGGCTCTAGGATGAAATATGCTATCACTTTAAGAGTGACACTCAGGGTTTAGAAACAGGAATGTAGAATACCTAATTTAATTGCAGCTGGCAAATACCCTTTATATCTTCTTTTGCTCTATGTCTGAAGGACACCATGGGAAATCTTTTAAAGATGAATGTCTTTTCTGCATTAACAAACACTTCTTTCTTTGTCCCCTGGTGCACGGAGATCCTATGTGGGACTCTGCCACTTGGTCTGCTTCATTTGTGAGATCTGAAGCCAGTTGTTACACTGAAGGCCAAACTGCTCTTCTTAGATAAAGAAAGGAGAGATTGGGCCAGCTGAGGAGGCTGACAGAATGTGGGTTACTGTGCTGTGGCAACGTGCACAGTTCATCCGAGGAAATACGAGTATTATGCAAAACTATGAACCTTGTCATGGCCATGTGATCCAATAAGGTATTATAAATGTCACAGGAGCTCTTTTATTAAAATTTAAGCAAGAATATTTTCCTTGCGTGTACTGAAGGGCAAAAGGTTTTTTAGTGTCTTCTTAGGTTCCTTATGCAGAACTACAGTGCAGGGTTAAAATATAACTGGGTGGGAGAAGTCTTCAGGTTGCGAGTCACCACCCAGAAGCTGTAAATCATCACTCTGTGCTTGGCTGTAGTCTCCCAAGTGAAGTGGTAAAATAGCCACGTTGCTGAAAGAAGGAAGGAAGGAAATCTCAGGTTGTCGTAACTTGTAGGAAGATCTCTAAATTTGGAGGTGTGCTTGTTTTCTGTGGTACAAAGGAAGAAGATGCTTCCAATTGCAGTGGGTGTGGAGCTGTGTGCTGCAAGGCAGTGGGATGGCTGTCAGACCTTCCAGCCAAGGGTTCCAGCACTGCACGTGATATGGTGACTGTTCCAGTAGAAGCAGCTGGCTCCTGAATGTGATGTTTTGCTCATTTGGTGCTGCAGGAGACTGATGCAGCCAAGTCAAAGTTCCAGTAATTCTTCATATGATCTTTTTTTTTTTTTGAGAAGTTACAAAGAGCTTACCTGAAGTAATTTGTAGCTCTGGTGCAGAGGTCCTCTTATTTAAGTAATCATGTCCTGGAGCTTCTTTGTTGCAGTACTTAAGATTTGAAACTGTCAGTCTGCCTCTGTACTGGTTCATTATCCTCCAGAAAAGAAGGTAGCTTTCTTTTTAATGGTTACATCGGCTGGCATTTCCTTTTCTGTACAAATTCAAATAAATATTGGTAGACTTGGTGCTAAAGTTGTTTGCACTTAATTTTTCTTAGTCAAGCGAAAACCTGATAATCCAGAGAAAGTGGCCACTTTAGTATCTGGGTAATGAGCTTCTGCTTTAATGTGGGAGGGGAAAAAACAAAATCCCTCTTTCCTGTGGTGAATAGGCAATTACAAGGCAACACCTCTCTACAGTTAAATCTCTAACATAACAACATACCAGTGCTACAAACGGTTGGGCACTGTCTTCTAGGAGTATGAAAATTACATTGCTCCAACCTATGTAATTAGAACTGAGAGTTTTCATTGCATGAGAAACCATTCAATTTTGTGATACCTTTTTGTGTTCATCTACATTTACCAGGTATTGTATTTAAAAAAAAAAAGTGTTCCCAGGTTTGTCTGTGTTCTGGCATGCCTTTGGCCACTATACTCTCTGCATGTGAAAAGCTTCTATTCCTATATTACAGCTTTTGGATCTATACACCTTTCAGTTAGTTGGTGTGGGGTGGAGCTGATATGTCTATTGCTGTGTGTAGGGCTCCTAGGTAGGCTCGAGTAGGGCTGTCTTGAACAAATCAAGTCACTAGCATAATTATCAAATACACACTGTAACACCCAGATGCTTTCAGCTGTCCAAATAGGCCATCTCTTTGCCTCCTTTTCTTACTGTATTTTTTGTGAATAACTTAATTGTGATTCTGTTTGCAAACCAGTTCATAATTATAAAATCAGATTGTTTTATTCTCTTCCTTTTAATGGAATATTGCTGAGAGCAAATAATTAAGACTTCACTAAATCTGACTTCAGTCAATTTAATGTTGCTAATCTGGTCAAAACCCAAAATCATCTAAAATCAGCAGATTCGTTGCTTATTGACAGTAGAGGAGATCTTAAGCTCCTGCTGATACGAAGATAGTTCTAAAGAAAGAGACTTCTCTGCCACTTCCATTGAAGTTACAGTAAAAGTTCAGTTACCTCTTTTGTGCCCAGTAGTTTCCACTTGTGCATGTGTATCTGTCAGAATCAGGCTGTCCCTTTCATTAATGGGAATTAGCAAGGATCCATCCTCAGTAATTAAAAAACAAATTAAGTAGAGGAATTAAAATCTGTCTTAAAAGAAGGTTTTAGAAGGGGAAAAAAAAATCTCAGTGGTTATAAAATGAAATATAAATGAGGCTGTGAATCTAGTGGATCATTTCAAATGACTAATCCTACTCAGCCAGGTAAGCTAAGATGGCTATAAATTGGGTTAATTACTGTAGCTTGAATTTTAGCTCAACAGCTCTTAATTTCAACTTTCAAAGGCAACACAAACCAATTTTGTACTCTTAGATTATAATGAGCAGTCTTTATTCTTTAATCAGTTCATCCAGTATCTGGCTGTCTACTGTAACATTCCTTTGAAGTCTAGAAAGATCTAACATAATTGAAGAAATGTCGAACTACTTGACTCTCTTTTTTAATATAAAAGAATTAAACATTAATCAGACTTGTGCATCTCAATTAAGCCAATTAAAACTATCACAGAATGTACTGTGCGGAGCAATAGGTAGCTTTAATGTTTGAACATATTATCAACTTTTACCTAATGTTCCTTATTTAAGATGTTTGTTACTCAAAAAAATGCATTAAAGAGTGCTACTATTGTTTAAAAAGTTTGACTAACTTCCTTCAAGCAGTGCCCACGTTTATGCATAAGATATGTTAAAATGTGTTGCACTTAGTTAAAAGTAATGCCATGGATTACTTCAGGTCTTCCTACAGCAATCTGATTTGAATAGTTTTTTGTGCTGATTGTTCTGTTTGTTTGTAAGAAAAAATTATATGCTCCATCTGAATTAATTTCTGTTATAGGGAAGTGTGGCTCAGGTTTTACTGACTGAAGTATATACACAAAGTCCATATAATTACTAATAATTTGTAACAAGTGTTAATTGATAAACAACTCCCTCTGGTAGCTTAATTAAAGCTTTAGGATAGCAAGGCGATTTACAACTGGGATTGATCTCAATTAGTCAACAAAATCTGTGTAGTCTGTTCAAAGAAGAAGGAGGAAATTTAGCCTAGCGAGACTTTGGGGATTTTGTCTTTAAAAAAAAAGAAAGAAAAAGAAATAGAGGAGAAATAAAATCACAAAGTATACGAATGTTTTCTGCAGTCATCTACCTACTGCATACTATTCTTATTCTTTGCGCTCCCTAGCATTTGTTCTTTCATTTGTTTGTTTGTTGTCAGGTTACAGAACAATATTCAAACATTTCTTTTCATTACATATAATGTGATAAAAAAGTCATTTCATACAGAGATGTACATTTTAGAATAACACCCTCAAGAGACCACAAACTAGAGAATGAAAAGCATTTAAAATATGTCAGTTTTTGATCTTACTTAGAGATTTGTTTATAAACTGGCATTATGCAGCCTTAATTAAAAGATAACACAGGAAAGATGGCATTAGGGAGTAACTGGAGATGTGGAAGCACGCTGATCTTATAAAGTCAGCTGTGCTGTTTCAGGATTCACTACTCTTTTATCATTTGGACTGATAGTCAGAATATAATCTATGAGTACTTGAAATCGCCCATGTGGAATAAAAAATAAAAAAAAAAAGTGTCATCTCTGTTTAAACTAGATCACAGACTGGCTGCAAACAGCTGCTGAAACATTAATTAATTTGTTTGCAAATAAATCATGGATATGTACTAGCTGCAAATACTGGTATAAACAAGCTCAAACGTTGTGCTTCTTAGATTACCTATGGATCCCTGGTCTGCCTTCAGTTTTAAGATGACTTCAGATGCGCCAGCAAAACCAACACAGAGACCAAATAATCTGGAAGAGCTGAGCATTTCATTGAAGTTATCATATGGATATGTTGATGTGCTGAAATGCAAATAAGTTTCAGTGCTTTAAAAAAAAAAAAAAAACACACACATCCATTTTACATTTGTGTAGGACTGAACCTCATTTAAGAAAGATTTGTTAATCAAAGAGAATGAAATATTTTTGTGGAGGCAAATGAGTGTGGGTTTAACAAGTTTGCAGCTAAAAATATTGCTTAATGATTTCAGCTATGCAGTTTATGTCCCTCTGTATCGTGAATGCTCTTTTGGTAGCTGTGTAGCACTCCTGTATAAATTCTGCATTACTCGGTGTAAGAAAATATCAGATTTTTGTATAGCTTGTAGGATATGTTTAATGTCTCTGGACTGCTTAGGAGAACAGGCTAAATGCTGGCTTTGTAGCATCACTGACCCAGCACCTGGGCAGATGTGCCCGGACCTTGTGGCAGCGCAGCACAGGTGTGTCCCTGGGGCTTGCCTGGTAGCTGCTCTGATGCTTCTCATCATAAGGATAAATCCTTGCCTCCCTCCAACGCTGCCCTGGAACTGCACGAAGTAGGCAGAGAGGAGGAGGATGATACTGTAGGCTTTGCCCCATTAACATAGCTTTACTTTCAAGAATGGAAAGATAAGAGGTTAGATTCCACAAAGGGATGAGACTTGCATGTGAAATATAAATACAGGGAGAGTTTAGGATACAAATAACTAACCTCCATGAGGCCATGTGCTCTACTAGCAAACAGATGTATTGGTGGAGGTTACAGAATGTGGCTGAGCAAGATTTTGTGGCCTAAATTCTGCATTATCAGAATGCTATATGCATCACAGAATGCTGGGGCTGGATGTCTTATAGAAATAGATTTTCATCTAGATATAAGACAAGGTTTTGTTTTGAATCTCATCTGATGCGGTGGCTGTCCTTCCCATGCCTTCCCATGCTTTGTAAAAGTTCTTTACTCACAAGAAAGATCAGATTCTAACATGGAGGAAAAATATAAGCAACTGCACAAAACCCTAAAGAAAAAAAGCCCTTCCTTATACAGAGGAGCTAATGCTGTGGTTTGGTGATAACGTGAAGTTGATTTTCCTGCCATTCTAAGGTATATATTTTTTTGTATTGTCATGAACTGCTGAATTGTTATGAAAAATTCTATTGCAAGGTAGATCTCCCTGTTAAGATTTTCTTGTCAGTGAGGGACAGGTTTTGTTAATTTGACTGCTAATTGTTTGAGCAGTGCATCAGGCCTTAACATCTCCGAGTGTGTTGTAGTGCTGGTGCCAAGAGCAGTCTTTGACCTCACAAAGAGTATTCCTGCAAAGCACTCAGGGTATGTTGCTAGCATCCAGGTAGGCATTCACACCTGCTTTCATTCTAACAGAGCAAGCTTTAGTTTGTTTGGTTTTTGTGCTTCAATTAACTACATCTTGCCCTTTGTTTGGACTCTTGGGAAGCACTGGCTAGAGCATGAGTTCTTTTAGAATCTGGGGTCTGTTGGCACTTTTTCAGTGGTTAGTGCAATTTCTCCAGAAGGCATCACAGTCATGTTTGCTTACCAGCCCTGCCCCAACATTCACCCACCAGTTTCTCCACATGAAGTTGTTCGGCTGCTTTGGCATAGTATATCTACCAGCCTGAATCATCAGTGATGTCTTTCTAGGTGTTGACTTTCATCTGTTTAAGGATGAAAACACTTTCACTTTATTTCTACTCCTAATGCCAATTTAACTCAAGCTTGTTTTCTCTGAACCTTTAGATTTTCCTTTGTGAACTGAGGGAGGAAGCTCTTGTCCGAATACACAGACAGCAGTGGAGGATAGCTGCGTGCTTTTGGAAGTCGTCTTCCCACAGAAGATGGCTTCAGGAAGGCAGTTTATGATCACTGGCCAACCTGATTTTTCAGAGCAGGCAGAGTCTGGAGAGAGAGGATTAATAGATGTCACAGGTAAGAGAAAATATATTAGTGCTACTGCATTTCCAGCTGGAAATTCCAGAGAAAGCTAATTGCTATCACAGTTTCTGATGGAAGACATATGTTTTGAGAAACATTCTCAAGAAAGAAAGATTCAGATTTTCCAATATTTCACGGTATACTTAGGACTTCTGTTGTACATGCAATCAATTAAGATAAAATATAAGATACTTGTACAGTTAAGTCAACTGTGCAGCCTGGGGTGAGCAGGGTCCTCAGCACCACAGCACAGACAATTGCAACTTGCATGTCTGCCACTCTAGTTTGCCTACACAGTTCATGACTGTTAGTGACCAGATCCAGCTATGATGTCTCCTAACCTGAATATAACATACTGTTTGTGTGAAACTCCACTGTGTGCTTGCAGTATGAACTCTCCAAGCTGCCAGCCCACTTAGGAGATGTGGTTAAATGACATAATTTCCCATGTTATCTTGCCACAGCCCTGAATAATACTCCAGTTTATAGCTTGAAGAAAGAAGACTGTTTTTTACTGTCTTACATTTTAGCATTTAATATAATCAGAAAGCAGAAACAGCCTATGATATTTTGGGAAGAAGTGATATCAGAGTATAGCCGAGAAAAATTCTGCTCACTGGAATCATGTTTATCTCCACCTAGTCCTTCTGGAGCTGAAGTTCCTGGTGCCAGTGGCACTATTTAACTTTCTTCCCACATTTTAGTTCCTGCTGAATATACTTCCTGGGCTTATCGTGTCACCTCATCCTCTGCAAGATCTGAGCAAGATCTTGCAAGAGCCTTGTAGCTTTTCAGTTTACTCTTTGCTATTAGTTTCTTTAAGAGCTCAGTCACCTCTGTGATCAGATTTAAAATACTTTATTTATATACTTGTTTCCAGCTTCTCCCAGCTCCGTGCTCTTTCAGGAGCCCAGGAGTCCCTCTGCCAGCACTACCCACCAGCTGTCTGGAGGGCGTTACTTAGGGGAAGGCATCGAGGCAGGGGGTCCTGAATGCGCTGTCATGGTGTAGCTGCCAGACCACGCGAAGCTGTACTTAGGGCCTGAATGCAGCCCTCCCTCTGGGTTTGGCTGCTCATTGCAGCTAATTATAATTGTAAATTTGCCCTTAAAATCAAATTCTGTTTAAAGAGCAACTTTTGCCTTGGGGCAGCCTTGTAAGCGGAAAATACTTATCCAAAAAGCAGTTTACTTGGCTTATGATTTCCTGTAATCCCTATATTGTTCTCTAAGATATTTGTATGAGATGAAGAGCTGCTTTCCATGACCCAACCTCTCCCTTCCCCTTGTGCTTGATCTCATACAGACATCATCACATTTTTCTTTATGATCTTGCATCCAATTCCCATAGAACTGGCTGGGCATTGCTGGCCATTACATCCCCCAGTGGGATCTGGCTTTCAAGCTGTCACTTCCACGAGAATTGGCTGGGGCTTGTCTTGTCAGGAATGTAGGCTCTCATCATAGGACAATTTTCATAAAACTGCTTTTCCAGTGACAACAGCTTATTCTAGGCTAAAACATGATGCTTATTTAGCCTTGTGGCAATGCTACCCGGCAACTTGGGATCAAGAAGCAAAGAACAGCATCATGTGTAACAAGTTCTCCCTAATCACTTGACTGTCTGAAGTTCAGTTCTCTACCTGAAATTGGGGCATATTTTTTTTTCTTTTTCCAGATTTAAAGTCCTGTGCTTCTTTGGGAAACTTAGAGAAATCTAGATGCATGAAGCTATTTGTGGAAAATAGGCCATAGAATAATTGAGTGCAGCTGGTGCAGCCACCAGTCCTCCAGCAGGTCTGGAGGATGGGGCTTCAAGTCACACAGGTTCTTACTGGGGAATGAGCTGCACAGGTACTGGAACTCGTTAGGAGGAAATACATCAGCGAAGCTTAGCTAAGTTTCCTCATTAGCCCTTCTCTTTCATGAAGAATAAGTTTCTGAACAGTTTGGGCTCATTTTATACCTTTGCTTCTAGATTAATAAGTTTAAGATCAACAAATGCTTTCAGAGTCAGTCAGGAAAACAAAACTGCTCAGATCCATCTACAGGCAATTTGGTACCAATTTATGTATAGTGGATTAAAACTTCATATAAGCTAAAATGAGCATAATTTTTAAATCAGTGTGAATGTGCATGTAGGCAGCAGTTTAGTGCAAGATTTGGGCGGAAGCAGGTGGAGAATAAGCAAAATAAAACATAATTTAAAAATAAAAGTCTCCCGGAATGCCTTTATATTCTAAAATGCCATATGGACAATTGCTTGGCATCATCTTCCCAAGCACTCTAACAGTACTCTACAGGTTGCTTAACACCAGTGCCCAGACAGGAGGCAATAGCTGAAATAGCATGCATCCAAGCTGATCTCTTTTTCACAGCTTCCATCCACATGTTAGCAACCAGGAAGTCTTGGAGTTCTACTGCTTCAGAATCTGATGGTTGTGCTCAGTTTTACTTCAGAAGGAATTGTTTGGCTTTAAGTGATGGAATGACATTTTAATACTGTTCCCTTGAGTTTAGGTGGCGGATAACTACAAACAAAAACAAAACAACAACAACAAAAGAAACCAAAACATCTGTTAGGTTTTTTTAGTTTCTTATTATCTATTTGCATAACAAATAATTATCCTTCCCACAGGGGCCAAAGCATACATCAGGCTATTTAAGGGTAAAATGTAAACAAGGCTCATGAGTTATAATATAGTCAGAACAATGTGGGGAAACAATGAGGGATATTATTGAAGCGAAACTAATTTCTGTTCTTTTATAACATTCTGACCAGAACAGTGAAGGACATCACAAATCCATTCATTTATTTCAAAATTTGCAAAACAAATCCCTTCTTATACATAGTATTTGTACAACATGAAATAATTATTCAATAAGTTGACATTTTAAACCTATTACTGCCTAAACCCATCTATTACTGAGCTATTCAGAGCACTAAGTTAACATTTACCAGAACATTCATCCTCACATCATGGGGAGATCAAGCTCAAATCCTTTATTTCATATTCAGATCTTGTTGGGTCAGGATTGAAAACTGCTACCTTTCTGATACTTTACCGAAAAGCCACTCGGAAATCCACAAAAGAATTATTATCAAGTTACTGCAGTTATTCAGCTAGATGTTGACTTTGATATGTCAACTCTCTGATCTTTAATAGAAAATTGATGGTCTTGCCCTGAGGGTCAGTCATATGCATGACCAGGACAGGCCAAGGCTTGCATTAAATTACACCCAGCCTTGCATTCTCATTCTCTGGCAGTCAAAGTCAAACAAAGCCAAATGGATCCCTTGTTAGTTTTGTTTTCTTCATTGTTTTGTGTTGGCATATGGATTTAATTCTGTAATGGGTGACTGCTGGGCACAATCTGTTTTATTGATTTTCTGGGGAGAGTTTTTGTGAGAGGACCCGGAAGTATAATAACATGAAAGCAACTGGTGCCGTTTTATTCTTGCTGCAGTATGTGTTTATTAGAGCACTTTTCACACAATTGACTGTCACAAGAAGTCAGGTTGAATTTCTGTTTCCAGCCATTTATTCTACAGAATTTGCTTTCTCCAGCCATGGGCTGAAGTTGTCAATCCCAATGTGGCTTTAATTGGCCCCTATAAATTTCATCCCAGTGGTGGCTGCAGTGACTCACTCAAACTTTGGCCCGTTTACAGTGCTGCTGGTTGTCACTTCTCACAAAACTGCCTTTTTAACTTTATCGGAGGAAGGAGTGCTACGTGGAAAAACTAGGACATCCATGGTCTGGGACTGTGTTTTGGATCCCAGCTTCTAAAGTGTCAGCTGAAGCCACAGAGGGTTGGGTGAGCTACTGCTCCATGCATAATTTCTTTGATGGCTGCAGATGAATATGTCGTGTGGCAGCAACTAAAGGACATGAAAGAGAGGGAATACATTTTCCATTAAAAATAACCAAAATGTTCTTCAACTTCTGTTTCCTGCAACTACTGCATTACATAAACACCACATCAAAATGCCTGCAGAGATTCAGATGGCATAGCAGCTTCTTTTGGTCTTATCTACATCTCCCTCCAAGGTACTTGGGTTTACTGTTCAGTTTGCACTGTTCAGAATAGTGATAGACCATGAGCACGCTTTCTTCCTTTCTCAAAACATATTGAAATTTGACATCAAATCATTATAGGAGGTGACAGACGTGTTCTGACACGTGTCTATTTGGTAGTGGTGGTGAAGGAGGTGCCTTTCCTTTCCAGCTGGAAGTTGGCCAGCATACTGGGCAACAAAATAGAGCTCATCTGTGCCATCCAAAGGTTAGTTGGAATACCCTTTGTGCTAACTAGAATGTTTCTTTCCTCTTATAAAATCTAGAGTGAGTCTTGGATAGAGAGGAAACGTTTTCTAGAGATTCGGTAGTTTCCTAAGTGGTCTGATCATAGAATAACTTAATTTATCCAACTTCTCTCTGTTATTTGTGGTGTTTCCACTGCAGTGTAATTTTGTCAGCTGGATTTTTCAAGGATTTAGCTGGGAGGCTGCCAGCTCTTGCTGAAATGCAATGGGGTCTAAATGTTTAGATAACCCAACAGAGGTAGGAAGACAAGTCTCATTGAGTTTCTGTAGAGTTTACATTCTTAAGTCTCTTAAATGTTTTTGAAAATGCCAATCTTGGATTCCAAACATAGATCCTTAGTGTTTTCACAGAAGCAGGCTGCTCAAGCACTGTAAGCCCTCATTGTTTCATAACATAATTGTATAAGGTGTTTAGCTGTTTAAAAAAAAAAAAAAAAAAAGGATGCCAGACCAGATTTGAAGGAGAATGGACACCACAATGTATTAATATAGCTCTTAATGCCAGCTTAAGAGCATCAGTGAATGTTTAGGGATGATTTTTCAGGAATTGCTTTTGTACCTGCTTTGATGTGAATCTCCTTCTTCAAACTCAGAATTAATTTTGCTGAAGTCAATAGTCTTTGCACCCTTGTAAGTGAATGCAGTCAGGCAGCCTTCTAACTATATGTGCTATTATAGAGCAAAACATACAGATTATAAATAACATCACAGGGATACTGGGTCCATTTCATCTTTGCAGTAATTCTTCTGATACTCTTTGAGTTACATCAGGATAAATTTGGCCCACTGAGATTAATATAAAAAAGCAGGCAGTGTTTCTTAGGTAGAAAGGTGCATATAAATCCCCGTAACTCCAACTTTGATCAGCTTAACACTCGGCTTTCTATGTGAATCCTTTACTTTCTTTCTTATTTCAGAACAGCTAATGCTGGCAAATGCCTGTTGGACCTACAAAATTACAGTGCTGTACAGCGGAGGTGCTGTGAAACTCCCAGAGCATGGAAGTGATGCTCAGATCAAACTGGCTTTCTCCTCCTCTGTGTGTGTGTGTGTGAGAAATGGTGCAGACAACTCCTTCAAATCTCTCTTTCATTTGAGAGCCTGATCCTGTCACCCACTGATTCTTCTCATCTCCTGTTAAAGCTAATTAGAGTCAAAAGTGCTCATTGCCATTCACGGTGCAGGATTAGGCCCTTAATTATCCTTGGAGATAAGCATTCTGTTCTGGGCGATGAAAATGTGGCATATCAGCCTTACCTGGGGATGGTAATAATGCTTTGTGTTTGTTGAGGACTCCTAGCTATGGATCTCAAAGCACTTTGTGGGGGCAGAAATTTCCCTTGTCTTGACAATGTCATACGGTTCATACAGGGACGTATGGCACCAGCCTATGTTTTTGGTTTGTCCCTTAGGAAAGAAATGATTGTATCCACTCTTTTAAGTAGCTCATCATTTAATTCTTTTCTGTATAATTAGGAAATGATGTTCATCTGACAAAGTACATTCATTAAATAATTTCAAAATAAGCCGGGGGCATTGTTTAAACCTAGTGTCAACACAAACTACAAAAAATGTGCAGAATAGTTAAATTCTAGCCAAAAGTGTATGTTAATGGAGCCAGAACACTAAATGTTTTTTCTGCTTTTTAAGGCATCGAACCGTCTTTTAGTGCAAGTTCTGCCTCACAGCCAGATCTGGCCCCGTCTTCACCCTAGCCCTTTCATCTCCCTTTGTTCCGTGTCTATGCTGAGACTGAGATTTTCCCACCTCTCTCAGTCTTACTGTGGCTCTGAAAGATGATTGCCTTCCGGTGAAGCCCTTTCCCCTTCTTCTGTACCCAAGCTCCATGTTCAATGAACATCAAAAAGCCTTATCATACCCTGATGGTTTAAATCTTTAAACAGAGAGTAACAGCCTGAGTACATCCAGACCCCTCACATCCTATAGTCTTGTCACTATGTGTTCCTGCAACAATTACCAGGAGAGGGAGGCTGCGGAGTGAATCAAGTAGCGTGTGTTGTCTCCCTGGACTCCATGCTGATGCTCTGATCAGGACTTCAGCAAAATTCTGTTTGAAATGAGAATAGACTAATTTTCATCAGACTCTTCTCGGAGGAATCCCATGTGGGCTAGCATGCCAAGGGTCATCATTAGAAAACTGCCTTCAAAAGAGCTGAGGTTTCTTGTGGCAAAGCTCTCTCCCTTTGCTAAATTTATAAACATTTATGTAAAAATGTATACATTAATTGTTCGGCTTCCTTGTTTTTGGGCATTACTTGTCAGGCGTGCATACTTGGAGAAATATACTTGTAAAAATAGCCCAAGAAAGGACAAAAATATCCTTGTTCTGACTGAAAATTCAGAATACTGTGATCAAAGGATGCTCTAACTCCCAGCTGTTCAAAGGGACTTATATTAAAAAAAAATAAATCAGATGTGACCAAGAATAGAAAATAACTCATTAAGAGCTTAACTAGATGATGACAGGTGAAGCGATCAGTTGCTTAAACAGTGTAATGTTTTTCTAAGCAGTTTATGTTATTTTTTTTTCCCCCTAGAATCAATTTACTTTCTAGAAATCATTATGAGATCAAGTAAAGTTTGTCTGCTATGGAAGATAAACACGTACACAAGGCGCTGGGCTGTGGAGTAATGAAGACATCGTTGAACTGCGGTTGCAATTTTATAAGTGTAGAGGAGAAATTATTGAATTCGTTTTACACTCCCCATTTATCAGTTTCCTTCCCAAGTAGCTGCAGTTCTTAAAAGGCAGAAGAAGGGTGAAGGGAAGTCTATAAGGAAGGGAATGATCTCTGGAAGTTTAAGCCTTCAGACATAAAGAAAAGGTCTTTTCTCTGTCTTTTGAGACTTAAAAGCAATGAATAGTAGGTGGATATGATTCTCTCCTCATTTTTATAGCCATTGTTTAGCTACTACAGTGCTTGTAAAATACATTAGAAAATTCTTTATAATTCTCTTAAGCAGCTTAAATCCCTTTTCACTTTCCCCAGGCAAAACCTGATTCACTTGCATGTTTTTGGGCTCTGACCTTCACAGTGCTGATCTCCCAACAGTAGTAGCCAGTTTCTTATTCTTTAAGTGCTGGAGGAATCATGAAAAATTCAGACACTGGGTTTCCCTGAGACCAATCTGGTGGCTTTGTCTTTGTGCTAACTGCTGCTTTCTATGCATCATTCAAAAGGTACATACTGTTGTCAGCCCCTGAACTGCTACTTGGTGTTAAACATGAATATTTGTAGCTTAGCAAGGGACTAAATTTAAAAAAATTAATATTTGACAACCTTTGAGAAGGCATTACTGACATGAAACTATACGTATGAAAGACTGTTTGTGAAAAATGAAACCTTTCTTCACTGGGGTGATTCCAGACGTTAAAAGGTTTGCTTTGCAATAGCTCTGATTGCAGGACGTTCTTCTGGATACGCAGATTATGGCTGTACCAAAGAAAATATTGTAGCAGAGTTGTTTTTCCTTTCCTTGTATTCTGCAGGGGAAAATGCATTCTGTGCTTGTGCCACTAATCCTATCTGACCAGAAAGCAAATGAAAGATGGTACATGGCATATTCTGGCCACAGATCAGAGAGACATCCAATGGTAAAACTGTCTTTTTCCACGTTTCTTAATTAGAAATAGAATCGACTTCAACTAATAGAATATCTTATTAGTAACAAAAAGAATTGCTAGCTCTCCAGTTCAAGTGGCCTATCTGCATAACTTATAGCCTTAAGAGCTTATAGAGTCACTCACACTCCTGGCAGAATGCCTTTTACTCTCCCATATTAATGAATTGTTCTAAATTTAGTCTACTGTGACAAACTAATATTAATACAGTATTTTATGGCCCAGAGCATTGTTAATGCATAAGAATGAAACACTGAATCAAAGAAAGGGGAAAGGAAGCAAGATTACTTAGTATGATTGTCAAGATATAAGATAATCCAACTATGTAGATATTAAGACTTAAATATAATACTCTGCTTATAGATTTATATTATGTGAAACATTTTCTATTATTTTAAATCCTTGCAGTATTACTTTCCTATTTTCAAGGGTTTATAACTTGGCCATAAAAATTCGCTCTGGGCTGAAACTTGGCATATGAGGTCTTAACCCCGGAGCAATTTTTAAGTAAATTTTCAAACAAAACTGTATTTGTCTTGGGTAAATGTGGGACAACAGTCAACATATGGCTACTGGCCTAAAAATCCTTTTCTCATGATGGATTTCAAAAAACAATGGGAAGTGATAAGCAAAACCAAGAAGAGCCCATAATAAGATTTAATTGCTCTTTTCGTATTATTTTGCTTGATTTTTTAAATTGCAAAATATTTGTAGGGCAATGTATTTGGCAGATGACAGTTCTTTGCATGCCAAAGTTTCTTCTACTGAAATCGTGGAGTGTTTTTTTTTTTGTTCTTTCAAAAGGACATAGGATTGAGTACTTGGTTTGGTAGCTACCAATTACACTGACAATTTTACCATTTTCACACTGATAATTTTACCACTTCAGCATTGATCTAAAGAGGTATTTGCATGACAACGTGTTTAACTTTCCCATTGCAGTTTATGCAGAATTTCATGACTTAAATAGCTGTGTGTTATGTGTTCACATGTATGTGTACAAGTATATTCCATCTGTGAAACCTAAAAGCCAAATCTGATTAGAGCTGATCCATACATGTGTGTGAGTTAAGATGAAGAAAAGCAAATGTCTGATTGATGGGAGGACCTCTACTTGAAACTATGAAAAGTATGTGTGGTGTCTGTTAGAATGGTGAGGTAGTGAGGTGTATCATGGGACTTCATTGTAAGTAGCAGTGAGCAGGCTGTAACGAGCAGGGGTGGAACTGGGGGATCAGCGTGGAATTGTGCACAGTGCCTGCCTACACATGCTGTTGATTGGGACCCCCTGATTAAGGAGGAATGATCAAGTGTTTTGGATGGCTAATGGCACCATGGATATTTTTCAAACAAAACAAGCTCAGAAATAGTATACAAAAAGTAATTTTTTTTTAATGTACTTTAGACTTTGGGTACAAAATCCTTGAAGCAGACTTGTTAGGGATTCTTGGGTAGATGTGTAACTTGAAAGGTCTGGGATGTACAGTTCAGATGCACAGTCAGTTTGGTACCAAGACAGTTCTTATTTCTGATCCTCACTTATGTCGTGCTGCAAAGCAATCAGGGTAGAATCTTTGTGCAGTTAGGGGAATGTTCCACTTGGTGTTCTTCCCGGGGAATGTATAGAAACCTACTTTATGGCTGCTGGTGTGAATTTAACCCGGGTCAGTTAAATTGCATTCATCCCAATTGTGATAATTTCCTTCAAAACAAGCAAAGCAATCGAACGCTTGACGGATAGGAAGATTAAATGAGCTTTCTGTGTGGACTGTATTTAGTATTTCTGTGAGCAGTGGTATAATTTGCAATCGGTGTCATCCAGGAAGGAAAAATCTCTTCAAGAAACTGTCTGTGGATGGAGTCATTCGGTGTTGTTTGGATTTCGGCTCTAAATAGCACAGATGTCCAGATGTTTGTTTTGTTAATTTTTTGCACTAGTCAGATAGGAAACAGAGAAATGAAGAGTCTTTGCTCTTTCTGCAGCTCAGCGGAGAGGGGTGGGTATCAGAGTTGGGTGCATGGCTCTGCCCAGGGGCTGGCTGTCAAACTAATGACAATAAGTTTCACGGGCGGTGGCAGATCCATGCCTGACTGGGCAGGGGGAGCAGCAGAAGTTAAGTGTAAGTCACACTGCTTGGGTAACAGAGAACAGTGGTAGGGGGCTGTAGCTCGCTGGAGGCAGATTTTAACGAGCTATTTCACAAACTGGGCAGAATCATTTCCAGCACAGCCCTTGTTTTGGCACTGACTCAGTCTCCTGCATGTTGAGAGAAAAACCCTACATGTTGACAGAGGACCACAGGCTAGATTATATCTAAACCTATCGTGTTTTGGAATAAACCCACAAGAACTGGCACCGGTGATTAGTTGCCTTGCATACTGTATTACTTAAGCAGCTAAGGTGGGTAAGATGCAGCGAGGATTGATTGCATCCCATTCCATAACGCTGAGAGTATCTCTGCAAGAGTAAAGCCAGTACTTGTTCAGATTTGCTTCAACTTCATTGTGCAGGATGCTAATAGTTTCCATACTGTACAAATTATGGAGTTCATCGGTCTTCATATGGTACAATCAAATCATTTAAGTCTACACTATGGTCTCCTATGGTCTCTGGGTTCCTTTTAGTGAGTGTTTGGGCAGGAATGGGCTGCTGCTTTCCTTACTCTCTATGCTGGTACTTGGTCTTTTTTAACAAGCCGAGGTAATGATCCAACCAGCCAAGTCTGTCCCTTGAATCCTGGTCACATACATGTTCACTGGAGAGTGAGAATTCCGGGATGAGTTATTACTGAAATCTGTCTTGTTGCATGCAAGGTAGGATGAAATTAAGATAAACACAATCTTTTGTCAAAACTGAAAATGATTTTTGCACTTGCTTTGGATCCCTACAGAAATGCAGAATAGATCATTGACATTTCCTGTATTTGGATAGTATTTTTATCTATCTTCTGCTGGCTTTAACTTCAGCGATGCAGCTCTGTTCTTCTCTACTCCTTTGAAAGCCCACAGTGGAATCATGGCAAATGTCTGAGCACTGTATGGCCCACGTAGGTTATGAGCACACAGTTACTGTCCAGTGCAACATCTGTATAGCATTCTCAATAGCTATTTGTGTAACCTAAAGTCCTGATTTTGACACACCAAAAGATAATTACAGGTAAGAGTTTGCATTCTACACAAGATATTTGGAGCTGAACCTTGCGTTATCTGATTCTAAAGTCCACTTCCTACATTTGAGAATGCCTGAAAGGAGACTGTATTTCAGAGGTAAGTGCTAAGCATTTTCCAAATGCCAGGACTCTCGAAGAGGTATGAGAGTAGCCATGCCTTAGATTTGCTAGCTCACCTGAAGTCTTGCCATTCTTTGATATTGTTTTGCTTTGCAGTAAAAAGATATTATGTATTGGTAGTATGGAAGAAAAAATAATTCCACCAGCTGCCAAGATATGGCAATTTCCCATGCATGGAGTGCTGACACCTCCCATGTTGTGAATCGAGACTTTACTAAGCATAAATTGAAGGAGTAGGCTTCAAACTAATTCACATGACTACCTACCTGCTGCAATGGGCAGAATACCTATTTGGTTGCAGTGACTGTAAAAGTCCTTTTTAATGTTCTGTGTTTTATGTCGTATACCTTTAATTAAATGCGAGTTTTGTGTTGTCTTTCAAGAAAATAATTGGGGGCACAGCCTTAAAGAAATGTTTCCTTATGTCCCCGTTGTGAGTGCTGTTTTGGACTGTGGTAATAAGTGGAGGGTTATTCTTTTATTGCTGAAAGAGCTTGTTTAGCATATGCAATATATTCAAAATTACAAAAGGAGGAAAGCTCTGTGTTAGAGCACATTACCAGTGTGCACTTACAGGAAAATTATCCCATGAAAAACAAACCCCTCTACTTAAATGCTTCTCATAAACTATAAAGCAACTAATTCTACCTTAATGGGTGAAATTGCGACTTGATAGAGATATAAAACCAATACTATTAAAATATTGAGCCTGTGTAAATGTTAACAAGTTGGAATCTATTAAGTGTGTGTTTTCTGGGAGCTGGAGAGGCTTAGTTTTTGTTGGTTTGTTTGATTATATCTGTGCTTCATGAAAACTTCCATGCTTTTTTTTTTTCCTAAGGCTGTATTTGTCAGAGCATTTAATTTCCTCAATGTTAAATTAAATTTTGGGTTAGAAAATAGGGCATGTGAGATAACTCTTTCTTGGGAAAAGGAGAAAGAATTGTATGCATCAAACATGATAGCAGACATTTTTCACAGCTCTTTTCTTCCTTTACATATTTCTGGGTAACTATACAATGCCATTGAACAGTGTGAACTTCAGGCTAATTTGGGATTCAGCATTTAACTCTGGACAGGATACGTGTGTGGTGATGGAGAGTGTCAAGAGCTTTAGCATATGAAATATAAATGCCTGGAGAACGTTAACAATATGAAAAGATGGCAGAGATGCGAAGGATACACAATATGTTACAACAATGTAATTAATCCTTTTTGTAACACACCAAGAATAAACTATCACCACCATATACAAACTCCATATTTGCTGCTAGTGGTCCAGATATGTAACTTGTGTCTCAATTTGGTATGTACTTGGGTTATTTTAGCCAAGTTCTTGTTTCAGCCATGTAACTCTTGAATTCTGCATGTTCAACAGACGGCCATCTGTTCACTAGAGGGCAGCATTTGATAAACGTATAAAAGGAGGCTTTTTCCAGGGAAGTGAAGGCAGTGCACGCAGATGACTTCAGTAACTCTTTTAAAAGCATTATCTGACATAGGTTTCAGTTTGTTAGCCTAGAACGCTGTTTGGCTTGATGAGACTTTTTGAAGGAATTTTAAGGATTTATTCCACTAATAAATATGAATTCTTTTCGATGGATATATGAATTCAGGGTTGTAGGAATCATACTTACCCTGAAGCCCTTATCTTTTATCCTTAGTCTTTTAAGTGCACATAAACTAATATTTTATTTTTTTATATCTTTGTAAAAGAATAAAACATCAGTAGGTTCACTTGACCATTAGCTCTCCTTTTTGACTTCCCACCCAATGCCGGCAGTACTACTGCTTTTCAAGCAGTCCTGTCAGTGTTACTACTTTATTCACCAAAAACCTTGTTTGCTGCAGTCTCATTAGATCTGTATAGCATGGCACCTGTTGAGTCCTGTCCTGATACTGGGAAAGCAGTGGTCTGCATAGTCACTGGTCTGCAAGTCTTCTCCTGGGCTTCCAGCCATCTTGGGCAGAGTGCTAACAGCTCCACACAGCCTCTCATCACCAGGAATGCAAATGCCCAGGAGACAGGCTATTTGTACTGACCAACTGGAGGGGAACCCCTAAAGAAAAATGTGATTTGGTGCTGGGTTTAGATAAGCAGGTATTTTCCGATTGATCTCTAGCCAAGAAAAGCCATTTTGCTTCTCTGAACTAGGTGCATCAAATGAAAAGTGACTCCTGCCACCAAGCATAAGGATCTATCTGAGGAGACTAAGTCACCCTCGGCTTTCTCTCTAGTTGTGGGGGAGGGAGAGATTGTTAAAAAGGGCAGTTTGTCTGACCTATGACTTTGAAATGCCTTCTGGAGGTGCACATCCTTTCCTCTATCTAGAGGAAGCGTTTGAGTGATGAGACATTTAATTCATTTGTGTCTAAAACTGCAGCACAATCTGGACTCCACAGCCACATATGTCACTTCTAACAGTGATTCCAGTGCATTTCCCTGGTGAACACGAAGCAAATATGACCGGTGCTTATTTTGGAACCATTACGTGTGCTGGCATGTGCTCTGGTGGTCTAACAAACTTCACGTTCTTTCCAGGCTAAGCAGTGTTGACTTAAGTGAACTCTTTTTTAAATGACATCTTTGCTGTGATCACTAGCTGTGTGGGCAAGGTAAAAGCTGGATCCCAAGGATGGGTGTGCTCAGGCTGCAGCAAACACTCTGAGTTCACATCCAACTCAGAAGCTGGGCTGTTAGTCGTGTTGTGCTTCTCTCAGACTCTGGCTGTCAAAAGGGTGAAATCCTTATTGCTTTCTATTGTAAACTTTTAGCCTCCAGTGTTGACTGTTGTTTTATGGTTAAGGATATTCCTGTGCAGTTAGCAAAACACGAGGATTAATTTGGATGACAGGAGATGTATTGATAGAACAACATTGTTGTTATCTTTAGAACTACATTTTTCACATGCCAGGTAAATCCAGGAGGCAGTTAAACATTTTTCTCCTATGACATTATCACAAATGTCATATGGTGCTTCAAGACTATTTAAGCAAAATAAATCCAACAGTCAGGTTTGAGAGTGATGTTTGTATCATTATGTATGTGATATTTTTCCCTGGGAGAGATTGTCACAAGCTAGATTTTATTTAGGCCTTTGAGACAAACCAATCAATGTGTCATTTTTAATTGTTGTTAAATGCCTCTTTTAATGTGTCCCAGTTCTGTTTTTGGAGGGTTTGCAAGTGCGTCAGCTGATCTGGAGATCTTTTCTGATTTCTGATTTACTCCTGGTAAGTGATGCTCACTTTTTCTGTCCTACTTGCATATTTCTACGTAGTGAATTGCTGTCTCTCCTCAAGATGTGTTGCCATAAATGAAGAGGAAAGAACCATCTGTAATAGCTATAGGAACCACAGCTTCCTGGGATGAGTCAACAAAACGTTCAGTTCCTTTCTATGCGCTGGCTAGATGCTGTTGCTGGCTGGTGAGTGAAACACTAAGATGGCATGGAAGAGCATGATGAATGATGAGCATGATGAGAATCCTTTACAAAATGTATCTTTCTGAGGTAGATGTGACTTACATTTTATCTTTAAAACAAAAAGAAACAAGCACAAAAGAACAACCATACAAAAAACAACAACAGATAAACTCGAGGGTTGTATCATCCATCAGTAGAAAGCGAACTACTTGCTTTATATTTTAATCTAGGTAAAAGCATACAGGAATCTTCATTTTTATGGTGGTAGGAAAGATTAGTTTCTACTTGGACAGCAAAGGCACCAACATACAGTCCTGTGCTTTCATTTTAAGTGGCTCACCCAGCTCAATTTGAAGCTTGAAGATGAACTCCTATAAAGATGGAGGTCTGTTGCAGAGCTGTTCAAATAGCACAGAAAGACTGAATTCTTATGGAACCTTATCTTCAGTGCTTCCTGAGGAGCACTGCCTTCTCTGTGAATGCTACAAAAGTGCACTGTGCTAAAGTGCAACTAGCTCAAACTACTGATGTTAGCATGGTTCACTAGTGCAACAAAGAGCAGGGTGGCTAATGGAAACCAGTGAAAAGTGCTAGAGCCAAACCTTTCAGTTCAAGAGTGATATGAACTAAATAGTAATACTGAGTGGTAGTTCTCAGGCAGTTTTGAACAGTAGCTGCATTTGACTAAGAAGTAATTTCATTCCCAATATAATCATCCCTGACTCCAGGAGGGTGTAAATGTGATTTGTCCTTCTAGAGCCAACAGAAAAGAGCATTTTAAGGCTTGATTTTCTTAAAGCCTGCTCAAGAAAATTCAGCTAATCCTTTAGCTACCTTCAGCTGTCTAATAGCTTTCAACCCTATCCTTTATCATGCACAGTGTTGTGTCATGCAGCAGCGTGAGCAGCCAAGAAACTACATCTCATCAACAAAGCAAAGAAAAAAGTCTCTTCATCAGGCTGAGATATCTGAAAGGAGTTTAATACATATGTTCTTTTCCCACTAAATCTACACAGTGCACTCATGCCAGCCTCACATGATGGTGATCCCTGTTATTGCTTCAGTACCCTAGAAGATGACTGGCCCTATCAAACCTCAGCCTCACCTTCCTGTTGTATTGTTCAATCCCTTGCTTTCTCCTGCACCATAGGAAAATGGGAGATTTACTAGGAATGCATATCCCATTGCCTTCCAATCAGCAAACAGGAGGTGTGGCAGCAGTTCCCAAAAGGGATTGCTGCTAGGAGCCCCTGGTGCTCTGGCTCCCACCTGGTGGGATGAGGGAGCCAGCATACCTCCCTCCTCTCCAGCCATACACTGCACTGCTGAGACTGCTGGCAAGGACTAGCAGCTCCTAGGGGTACTATCCATTGCATTACTCATGGCAAACTGCTCAAGACTGTGAGCCCAGGCTCTGGCAGTGTTAATTATAACTGGTGAACACATTCCAGTTTGTTTTTTATCATGGTGAAAGCTAGAAATGACTTTAAAATAGAAGAAACTGTTGTAATCATGTGCCTTCAGAAGTGGAAGCTTTTCTCTCTGTAATGGCCCACGCTGTCCATGCCTGAATTTATCCATGTTGGTCAGCTTAAAAGCAAATATACAAACAAAACCAAATACCCACCCAACACACTAGAGCAAAGGAGTCCCAAAAATATAATGTTTGGCACTCTGTTTTTGGCTTTTCCATTGGGATCAGATATTTAATTCAGTCTTTTACTTAGATTATAAACTCAGCTGTACTGAGAATATACAACAGTTCTCTCCATCTTTTATTACTTGTCACTCTTGTTTTCTGCAATCATGTTCATCTTGTTGCTGACAGGATAGCAATAGGCATAATAAATCCTCAAACACATGAAAAAGCTCATTTGAGCAGATATTATGATTCTGTAACCATTTCACAGCTTTTTACAGGGCATCACAGACCACTAGAAAGAGATATACACAAAGGTAACATTAACAGACGTCGTCTTGGTGGTGGGAAATTCTTGGTGAGTAAATCTGTGACGATGCTGGTAGACTGAAGGCTGAATACCTCTCCTCCTCCAGCAGCCTTTTCAGTACTGAAGCAGATTAACAAAAGAGGCAGATGCCAGTGACAAAGTGCCAATATTTGTTAACAGATGTGATCCTTGTAATGTAGCATGTGTTCTTAATTTGGCACTGCTTGACACCAGGAGGATCTCTGTAAATAAGGTGTCATTAGCTACATCCAATGGGTTTTCCTCCTAAACTGCTCTTTGATTAGTATCCATGCTCTGGTTGAAACTGGCATCCTACCTTGTGAATGGGCACTCTGCCACTCTGACAGATGGGTATGACAGTAGACCAGCCAGGGAAACATTAAACTTGTCCAATTTGAGTATTAAGGGCCAAGCGGTCTATCCACAAATATAACGTGAGCAGATTTGTGTTGCTCTAATCGGTAAAGTGGATATGCTGTCACGACCTGAAGTACTGGATGATTGAACTTGCACATTCTCAGCCCCTATTTTGTTTAATTACAGATTTTGGCTCTAGAAGAATAAATTAAAAAAAAAAAGAGAGAGAATGAAAGGTCTAAAAAAAGACTTGCCTTTCTTTCTGACACACTAAAGCAAAAATGTGGTCTTCTGCACCAGGGGAAAGTCAGGTGAGTTAGATGAAGAATTGCTTGCTGGAATGTTTTTAAGAGGAGAAAACACACTTGAAGAACGTCTACTTAAAGATTTTGAATTCTGAAAAGGGTTCTTACTGTAAGAAAGCTGGGGCTTTCTCTGTAAAAACACTCTACCAAGTGCTGCTCATTTAACTCCACTTAACTCACCTTTACTTATGAATAATATTGGTTTATTGTTTTAGTTTGGATGAAAACAAACTTTGACCTAAAAATGAAGAGAGTTCTGCAGTGTTTTTGCAGAAACGTTAGTCTTCCGTGGTTTTCAGTAGAAGCTGTAGCAGGGAATACATGAATGTTGAAAGTCTTTCTGCAGCCAAATGGAATTTCTGATTGTTTTTAGCATTGTGTTACATGAAGAAGCCTCCTTTAGACTAGAGAAACCCCTACTCTCTAAAGTGATCAGTACAATTCTGGTATTTTTGTTAGACTGCAGGGTGAGTTTAGTACAGTTTTTGCAATATCTGCATACCAGCAGAAATCAATCCCTTAGATTTATTTGACTTATAAAAATAAAAAATAAATAAATCGCTGAAAAATATATTTACTGCTGTGGAAAGAACAGGTGCTTTTGCTTCCCCTCCTTTGAGACGGGGGCCACAGCAGCAGCAGTCAGGGAACCCAGGGGGGCTACCCTTGCTATCTAGCAGAGGATGTAGGGATAACACACTGCTTTTGTCACCCAAACTCTGCAGTATGGGCACGTCTTCCTACCACAGGAGAATTCATGAGCTTCTGTAGCCTTTGATACAGATGTATACGGTAACTTGTTGCCAATTTTGTGCAATTAGGGCATACAAAATGGTTTCCCTGTTAGGAATGTTGCATGTGCTATGACACTAATTAGGGGTTTCTCTCTCTTACATGCATGCCTGTCTGCCATTAATATTAATGGTGATTTTGTCCAAGCATAAGGGAAGACAAGACCCTTGAAACTGTGACTTAAACTTTTGTGTTGGAAATTCCCTGTGTAGTTGTTCTTGGAACCTGCTGGCATGCAATTTGCTAAATCTGCCTGACAAAAATAGTAATAGATAGATGGTGTAGTTACCTTTTATGGAGGGGGTATTTTTCTTAATCCATCTGCAGAATTTTTCCCCTTCTGTGTCTCTGTGGTTCAGTCCTGTGGTTACATGACATTAAAAAACACCACATTTTATGCATGTTTTATCAGTGTGGGTTTTTTTTTCCCCCTTATAATGAAGATTCTGTTATAAATTAAAAACCTGATGTATTTATATGCGCGTATAGATATTGGGATCACTGTAAGAAGGTGCATTGTGCAATTTCCTAATGGGTAAAATTAAACAAACAAACCAGTAATTTTAGAGGAAAGATGCAGGCTATGGATTTTTAAAGGTACTTAATGGTCACTTCTGCCCCAAAGTCACTTGAAATGGTTATTAAGATGCTGATTAATAGGATAAGTGTTGCAGGGAGGGAAAAGATCAGTCTGTGTTTCTTAGAAAAGTTAATTTACAAAGTCATTGGGTGTATGTCAAGGACAGCATATGAAGGTGATTTTCAGCTTGTAGTATCATCTCTTTAACCTAAAATAAAGGATTTTTTTGTCAACAACACATGTTTCTGGATGCACGTATTTCAATAGCTAGAAGTGATTGTACAGATTCACATTTTAGTATACACATGCAGAATTCTTTCTTTAACTTAGTTTTGGGTCTCTTGTGCAAGTTTTTCAATGCTTCAAATGGGTGAGGCTGTGAACTGTTTCAAATAACTAGTCCTTCTTCTGCACAGCTGACCTAGAAAAACTAAGAAAACCACCATATAAGCTAAAAGATAGGACTGAAAATGAACCTCAGATAAATGAAGATATTTCTTGAAGACTCA
Source organism: Phasianus colchicus (assembly GCF_987193195.1). NCBI lineage: Eukaryota > Metazoa > Chordata > Aves > Galliformes > Phasianidae > Phasianus > Phasianus colchicus. The sequence goes on along the minus strand of NC_143444.1, from coordinate 17,538,790 downwards.
GAAGGTGACTGGGAGTTCAGTGATTGGAGTTTAACTTAATTTGTAAAGTTAAATTTGTAAAGGGGAGATGTGGAAACTGGCATGTAACACTTGTGTGTGTATAGATTATATGCATGTCTATTCTGAACAAGCGGAGTCAGAAGTAGATGAGATGTTGCTTTTATTATGGCCTGGTCCCTGCAAAGTTAAGCCGTCCTGAAGAAGTATCCTGTTTGCCCCAGCTCTCAGCATGGCAACTGAGTCTTTATTACCTCCTGCTTTGATTTTTTTTTTTTTTTAAAGTGTTTTCTAAACCACGTAGCTAGCAATTGATTCTTTCACTGAGTGTCACCCTACATCAGTTTTTGACTGTAGTCATAGCCCATCTGTGCTCTTTGTCTATCTGCAGTTGGGTTCTGTGGATCTCAATAGGAAACTGAAAACATAAATATTATGATATCACTATTCAGGGAGAAGAATCTGTGTCACTTATGTAACCTTATCTATCTGAGTTACATTCATGACTGAGCAAATCATGGACTGAAGTATCTAGAGAAGTACGCTTTATTATATAGGAAGAACATTTCAAATTCTGACTCATGAATCCCCCAAAATTTCTGGTGTAAAGAACAAGCATAACTGTGCTAGCACTTGGCTCCACCTGGAAGATCTATGGCAATAGTGCTAGAAATAATTGCCCTTGCTCTTCCAAGGAAGGGTTTAAAATTATTAACATCAAGATATTCTCTGAAATTTCTCAGCACTTCATTAATTCTTGTGGCTGTGAAGGCTGAAAAAGGAAAGAACATTTGCATTAAATGAGAGTTTGTATAAATTATCCTCTAAAATGCACCTAAAAATGCAGTTGGAGGCATAGATCCCAAGGCCGCTTTGCTTTTCTCTTCATTTCTCTTCAATTATCTTGCTTCAGACTTGTACAAAATTTAATTGGATGAATAAATGTCTTATCAATATATTTGGAGGAAAAAAAAAAAGAAGAAAAACATGTATATGAGACAGGGTGAAGGACAAAGAGAGGAAGGCATGGGGGGAGAGAAAGTGAGGGACAGAATGTATGTGTTACAGTATCCAGAAAAGCAGAAAACAAGTTAGTGTTGGTGTCCTATGAGTGTCATCAGAAAGAGACATAGATATGAGGCTCTGGGCAGGAGGTCCTTCATGGGATTTAATAGCTTGAGCAGCTGTTCACCACAAATCTCACTACTGCCAGTCTTAACTGTGGATTATCACATTATTCTTTCTTTGCTCTTCTGAATGAGGCATGGTGTTCAGTCATTTCTGGTCTTGCATCTTTCGTACCAAGACTGCAGTCAGCTTGTGTCCAAATATCAAGGAAAAGATTAAAGCATTTACATTTGCTCACTTGCATGCACCCCACCCTAAATTATGACTTTCCAAAGTATATGAGCCTTTCCTACAGTGATGTTTCTCATTAAAACTTTACTGGGTTGTGTATGGCAACCTATTGCAGAGTGAAGTTTTGTGGGCTGACAGAAGCTGAAGAAAACTGGACATCTTTGCTCAGCCATCCCCTGGCAGTTTCATATCCAGGAATCTGTTTCCTCTCCCCAGTGGTAGTAGTGTCAAGCTGATGAAATAAAGCAGGATTGCTCCTTGTCCTGTTCCAGACAGCAGTGAACGTCCATTGTCTGCTTCACAGGAGTACAAGCTAACGTTGTGTACGTTTGCTCCTTGGTATTGATGAGAAGAGGGCTATGACACTGCATGAAAAGATTTCTCCTCATTTTTTCCCATTCTAACTCGAAGAATGACGGCAGTATCAAGCCAGGGATATTGTGCATCTTCCCTCCACTAAAGTTGCCTTGTCCACTTTTTTCCTCCCACTGCACTGCGTTTGTCTAAATGGCTGATACAGGGTTGGTGGCAGTGCTGCAGGGGGCAAGCGTGGCTGGATCAGGTGCCACGTCACTTCAGCATGAATCATAAAATTCCATGGGGACACTGGATTGCTATTGGTTTGCTCAACTATGTGTTGGGGCCTTTTCCAGTTGTGGATGGTCTAGTTTTGTTTTAGGAGTGTTTTATAATTAATAATTGCTCCTTTTTTTTTTTTTTTTTATTTTCCTCAGATGAGGAGCAGAGCAGTCAGCAAGAAGATCTCCTGTTCCTCACAGCTGGGAAACATGGAAGCAAGTCACCAAGTCCTGGTGTAAATTTCTGAACAAGTGCTTCAGAGAAGGTAAATTGAGCTCAACAAAACATTAGATTAGGCTCATTAGTAATTAAAAACAACAACAGCTCCAGTCTAATGAAAAATACTGGAGATCTGTAAAACTTTGCCATTAAAATGTATAGACGCTGACCCTCTTTATATTCCTAGAGAATGCTCTTTACTTAGCTATAAAGGTTTAATGTAACTTAGCAGATCTGAGTTACTTCAGGAGAGCTTTAATGCTTGGCAGGTCTCTACATTTTATTTATGATATCAAAGCTGCAACTCAGATTTTTACTCAGTGGAAGACATAAAAGAGATTCAGAAGTCATCCAAATCATCTTGTAATTAATGTTACCACGCACGCCCAAGACATTAAAATGTTAACAGTGTTAGAATCGTGTGCTTTGGAATACAGAGTGAGGGCTTTATTAGAGAGAAATACACTGCAGATGTCATCCACCCTAATTGAGGACATTGGGTTGCCTGCTGGTTGTTCTTATCAGTGGTTCAGATTTTTTTTTAATTTATTCATTTTCCTTACTGCTAGAATCTGCTCTCATTATTAGTCTATCTTGTCACTCATTTGCATTTCAAGTGCTGGGACTGTGGGGTACCAGCTAGCTGCCTTACAAGAACACTTCAAGGGGTTACTCTATCAAATAGCAGCACAGTATCACAGCGAATTTGACATCTGGGTTATCTTATTCCCAGATGCTCCATGGTGTCATTAGCAGGATTAATCTTAGCTTTAATTTCATAATGATTCTTATTCTAATATATGTGAATGAACACAAAGTCTCTTGACTCATTATCACCAATTTACCCAAGATATGTAATCAGGCTCTTACATTCACCAACATTTATTTTTGCTAATACATCTAAAATTGTAGATTAAGCAAATACAGTTAGTTCCAGCTGAGTGAATGCCTAGTGAGGTAGCAATGTAGTATTTATGTTTTAATTAGTGTATTAATGGTAGTGTCTTTTAAATACATACCAGCCAAAACCTTTCTGCTGAGAACAATATATTTATCATTCAGGTGATATCAAGTTGTAAATTTAATCACAGCACCTTTCTCTGACAATTTATTATTTGGAGCCAGTTAGAAATGACTCAAAATCTCATTTTATAGTATAATTTTAACCTCTAAAGATCAGAACAGAGTATTTTATTCTTAAGGAAAAATGCCTTGACTTCCCAAGCAAGCATAATTTAATTTTTAAATTAAACTAAAAATTAAACAAAAAAATATTTAATTCTGAAACTTCTGATTTTTTTAAATTCCTGTTCTAGGTTCGACTCTAATAGAGAGTGCTGTTTATTTTTACAGCAAAATAAATAAACAAGAATCACTTCCACATCACACAGAGTTTCTAAATATTGCATTTTTAAATTGCAAGGAAAAAGCAAAACGTGAAATTCCTATGCACTTTTTTTAACAGTGTTGGACTAAGTTTTTTATTTACCAGCTGTTGTAGCACAGCAGTAAGTAGTGGTTCATTATTGATGGATAAAATGTTCAAACATTTAAAGAAATGAAAGTCAGCTTTGAATTTTTAATTAATTAATTAAAAGTACTGGAAATGCCAGCTTGTTAATTGCTTTGCACCTGCAAACCAACACAGGTTTTATGCACTCTTTCTCTGAATATTAATTTTTTGCATGTCTTCATAATGCTTGGAAAGTCTCCCCTGCAAACATATTAGTAAAGAGTAAATATTGAATCTAAGACAAAACTCACGACTTCATCTTTCACTGTACACAGAATAGGATTTAAAGGAGGATTTAGATTTCCAAGGCTTCTAATTAAGTAGTGATAATCAGGCTTTCTGCTGAGGGTCACTTCCTGGGAGTAATCTGAGTTATTAAAATGCATGTTTTTATTTGTTCTGCTTTGCGAGCTAAAACTGATCCCTTTTAATATAGCAGCAAATATGCAAATTGGTGTTTCATTATATTATGCAATTTATGGCAATCTTCTCTAATTTACTGAAAGGGCAAGAGCCTGACCTTGTCATTCAACTTTTTTCCTGGTAAGGTAAACTAATTATGTGGATCTTTTCATGAAACTCTGAAAGCATGCAGCATGATAAAAAAAAAAAAAAAAAAAAAAAAGAAGTGACAAATTTACCTTGATTATTCATCAAGATGGCCTTCAATTTTACTTGAATCCTCCTGCAGGGTGATGGATAATTTAAACTTACATATGGGAGCCAATTTGTTTCAAGGTTTGAGAATGGCTTCCTTTTTTTTTTTTTTTTTTTCTCCCTCAGAAATCCTGGAAAGAGCATCTGAAATCACTGAAATAATAAATGTCAGGATTTGAGCTACGGTCTAAAAAAAAATTTCATTAAAAATACTTGCATGATGTATTATGAATTGATATCACGATTTTATTTTGTGCTATCCTTCAATACAACTTTTCAGTCACATTTTTTATTAGTGATACGCTCTACATTTTCACTTTTCTTCTAATAACTTTTCTCCCTTTTACATTTAACAAACTTGCCATTCTTCTAAGCCCCTTTTTCTGCCTCCACCAGTAAATGTAAAGTTCTCCTCTGTCAAAGTCGGGAAAGCCTGGCTTAGTCTTTGGAAACTCTTGTGGAGATTCTACAATTGGCTTTCTTTTCCTTAAAAACACTTTCCTTGCCACCCCTGCAGGCTGGTCAAAAGTCTCAGACCTACCAGTAGTTCTTTTGACTCATTCTCCTGCCCTGTAACAACTCAGGGCCACAGGAATGTTTGGGCCAAAATGACTGATCTGAGTGATGTGACCGGACCAAGAGAACACTGAACAGTATTGTAAGTACTGAAACTGAAAGTAAGCAAGTTGGAGAGGTCTCAAGAGAACAGATGATCACCAAACCTGAACTGAGGCAGGTATGTGAATGTCTGTCTTGTCCCCAACAGACGTTTTTCCTATTTGTTCTTAAAGGTCTTCAGTGAAGGAGATCTTACATCTCTAAAGCAAACTCATGCACCACATTTAGTTTTCTTGTTTGTTTGTTTGTTTTTCTGTATAACTTTTCTCCTTTGCAATCTGGCTGATTCCTTCCTTCAATTTCTGTAAAGAAAACAAAATTCCTTACACTAGTAGAGAATACTTAAAGCACAGAAGTAGAGTGATGCTCTTCACCAGGTTTTAATCCATGGAGTTGAACGTGATTTCCCTTGACCACAATGACAGTAGTACTGCAGACATTGCTTCCACTAATGTAACCTCACATGCTCATGTTTAAAGACAACGTGTATTTGTAATGCAAATGAGTCCTTAATACTGTGTATCAGCTAGGTTATAAATGCTCATCTCTTTGCTGCAGACTGGGCTGTGAACTAGAGTGATAATGCTCATTGCCACCAATGCTTAAAACTGCTTCTTCATAGAAATCATCCAGCTTCTGTAGGCAAAGTGTTCTAGGTTATGTTGTGTTGGCACCGTGGGGGCCAGTGAAATTAGTCACCAGGTTAAGGACAGAAGAATCCTTTGTTTTTTCAGAGCAAAGACCATGCACATCCTGCTTTAATCACAGCTTTGTTTTTTCCAGCTCTTGTGAATTTACCCTTTATTTAATGGTACTCTGGAAGGTAAGATGTACATTGCACTGGAGGGTGATGCTCCAATTGTGGCAGTTTTAAAAGCTATGAAGCAACATTCCATGGATTTCTTTGTCTTTTGGAAATGAGGATCAATAGTTGGCATTCTCTCATGAAGAGGTGAATTTTGGCGATTGTCAGATCTGAATAGAGAGATGGAAATCCTTTAAACTGAGCAATAAATTGTTCTGTTAATTACTTAATTCGTGGGCATGTGAAAGAGTCCTGGAAGAGTTGGCAGAGCAACTGAATAACTCCCAGGTTCAGGCTTTTTATTACCATTATCTTATAATTGCTGATTGGCACAGAGTTCTGCACACTGCTCCCGAGGGGAGTCAGCAGTACGTGTGTCTGAGTGGTGAGATTCCTAGACAGCGATTTTGCAGTGGTTTTGATAGATAGAAGAAGGCAGTAAGAGTTTATTAGCAGAGTATCATTGTTGGGGGGTTTGGGGCATATGAATTCCCTTGCTGATGAATGAAAAGAATAAAACCGAAATAAGAAGAGTAGCAATTGTGAGGCAATCATTTACTCTAGAAAGAAGGTAGAAATATTTGATCGTGTTTGCAGCTTTCTCATTTTGCTTTCTTTGCTTGTGACTGTTTCAGTAGGAAGGCTGAATATCACTAACTAGAGGGGAAAATCAACGGTGTGTTTAAATGTTTAATTGTAATGCTTCTTCCTAAGTAAACCTCCATTTAATGTTTAAAGGCCTAAAAATGCAAAGTACACATCAATAAAACAACATAGTTTTAACTTCTAATTAAGTTTTAACTTTGCATTTTCACAGATGTCAAACCTACTACACTAATTAGTGTCTTTTTTTTGTTGTTGTTATTTAGCAATTAGCTAACCTATTTGTAATGAACAATGTAGAGACTGGAAAAGAAATGCAATCCACTCCAGTGCAAATTTTGTTTTCCCTCTATCGTAAGTTTAAAAAAAAAAAAAAAAAGGAAAAATTCTTCCAGTTAAATCTTGCTTTGCCAGTTCATTAGGGCACTCCTAAGGGTTACCGAGAGTTGTACTCTGAATGCTCAGTGCTCCCAGGCAGATGTGTTAAATCAGGTTAGTACATGTCATCTCTCCTGCTCTGGGTAACCTGTAATAAGAACACTTAGATTTATACTAAAACTGAACTTTTTGTTACCAGGGAAATTTATAATTCTGAAACAGTCTCTCTTTTCATGTTTGTGTTACTCTTGCTACTCCTTGAACCTCAGAAGCTACAGAACTATTGGCAGAATTCATGCTAATAGGTTATTAAAAAAAAAGCCGGACCTTTAATTGCAGGCAGTTAACACAAAATCTGTTGGCATTGTCTTGAACAGAATGATAGCATTTAATCATTTTTATCATTATGGCATTCTTGTTATAGCATCCAAAGTTATTGCTACGGAGTTGCACATTTTTTATGATAAATTTTTAGGAGTTTATAACTTAACTGTAAAAATATGCTCCAGGTTGAAACGTGATGTAGAAAATTCTGAATATGAGACTGAACATTGTTTCTGGTTTTAAAACAATAAAACTACAATAATAATAATAATAAAAACAAAACAACAACAACAAAAAAAACAAATTAAAACACCTCCATGTGAGAATTTAATAGGTATGAACTGAAATTCCATTCAGAAAATGCCCTTTTCAGCAGAGAATCTGTTATTTTCCTTGCTTTCCTGCCCCAAAGTGCACTCTTCAGAACAAAGGAAAAAAGTTTAATTTAATGTTAAGTTTTCTGAGAACTTTGCCTCTAAAAAAGGATGTTTTAGAACTCTGGGAAGAGAACTTTATGAATTTGAAGGATGGGGGTTGTTGCAAAGGAAACCTCTTCTACTCTGAGCATGTCTTTGCAAATCAAGGATTCTCCATAGTATTAAAAAATTTAGTGTAGACCCCTAAAAGGTGGAGCTATTTTACAGAACTGTTGGTGAGGTGGGAAAGCAAGACAGTATTTCTTGCCTATAAATAGAGCAGACTCTCAGGAAAAATGAAAATCCCACGAATCCTATTAAATCCGTCAGACTGATCTGGTACAACAGAGAAAAGAAGTTGGACTTAGAAAAAAAGAAATGGTGACCTCACAGCCAAGAGCCATGTATTCATCTGAGACCCCAGCACTCTGATTTCACAAGGCAAAGTGGCTTCATAATGAAATGACACATCTGTGTGCAGCCTTTTAACACACTGCTAAGGAGCAAGGTACTAACCTGTGCTCTACCCACTGAACTTTATCAGCTAGCTTTGGTGAACACTGTTACGTGCGCAGCACCAGACAAGCATAACTAAGCATTGTACTGATACGTGCCGTGGGTGCCCGCTGTGTAGTCACGCAATGCATAACACTGTATTTCTGTTTGATTTTGACAGTTTGTTCATTTCTTCTCCATTTGTGAGCCAGCAGACAGGGGAACAGAATCTGGCTATGTGCGTGACTTTAAAAGGTGCTGCGGAATTGCAAAGAAAGACATCTTACAATTTGTCTTACTGAGCTGCATTGGAAACCAGATTGAAAGTACGTTTTTGTTATTCAGGGGCTGTAGCATTGAGGCAGTATGGACTTAAGTCTGTTAGCCTATCCTATTTCCCATGCATAGATGAGCTTGTACAGTTTTTTTCATGTTGCATTCAGATAGTAAGAAGGGTACACAAGCATGCTGAAATTGGAAGAAAAATAACACACATTTACTCATCCCCCACAGACCAGCCAGTGCTCTGCTCCTCACCAGTCCTCTCTGAGGACTGTGGGAATGAGCAGGGTGCCCACGATGTTCCCTGTGCTTGGCTGCCAGCTGGAGCTGCTGGCTTGGTGGCTGCACTGTGCTTCTGTAGCTTCAGGAGCTGGCATCAGGTGTCTCACTCACCAGGATGCCTGCTGCTTTGTTGGATGTCCCTGGAGGCTCCTCAGCAGTGATTTCAAGCTGGATTTCCGGCTGCATGGATGCAATGACAGCACACAGTAAGAGCGTGGCCCTACTCCTGCCTGGAATTTCCCAGGTACAACTGCTGCCAAGGCTTCTAGAAGGCGTGGATTTTGCTGCACGTGCTCTGGCCAAGTGTGAAGGACAAATCCAGTCCTCTTGAGATTTATTTCATCTGAAAGCTCTAGAAACCCTGAACAAGTATATAAGGTCCTTGAATTTCACTGAGTCAGAGTCAGTGAGGGTTGTGAAACACTGGAACAGATTGCTCAGAGAGGTGGTGGATGCCTCATGCTTTGTGATGTTCAAGTTTGAGCTCGACAGGCTCTGAGCACCTGATCTAGTTCTAGGTGTTCCTGTTCATTCCAGGAGAGTTGGACTGGATGATCCTTAAAGATCTCTTTCAGTTCAAATGATTCTATGACATCCCTAGAGAAGCACAGAGATTGGGATACTTTCTTCACTTTCCTCCTGTGAATGTGCTATTGGGCAGGTTTTCCACCTCTTGTTCTAGAGCTGCACTCTTCTCGTTCCTCTAACTTTTCCTACTCCATCTTTTGCCCTAACTGCTGAAAGCAGTAGAAAGTAGCATATTCCTCTGCTGAGTTGAACAATCATTGTAATTCCAAGGTTCAACATTTTAATTCTCAACTACCTGTTTTTGTTTAAGTAATGAAAAAAGAGGTGGGGACCTGTTGTGAAGTGATGAAGTATTTGAGACCCAGAGTAGCTTAAACAAATCTAAGAAAACTTCATTAAAAAAAAAGAAAAAGAGAGACCAAAAACCAAGAAGGAAAAATGTAAGAAAGAACACATCCTATTTAAACCCTATCGTTCATATTCCTATTTTTCCAACATTATGCATCCCTTTTTAGGCAGGAGGTTTGTTACAGCTAGCATGCGTAGCATGCAGAGTGACAGTCCTCTTGCAAAGCAGCTCAATGCTGGAAAGTTTGCAGGCAGAATTCAATAGCACAAAGGTTTTCAGAAACTATTTTTCTTTCCTTTTTATTTTTTTTCTACAGCAACGATTCCTAGCCATTCATCATAAAGCACGAAAAATCAAAGAGCAATATTCACGAGCCTCCTAGTACAGTATGTTAAACCCTGATAACTGTCAGAAAGAGGCTGTCTGAAAGGGAAGAGCCAGGTAGCAGTACTGAAAACAAAAAGCATGTTGGGAGAAAAAGTATTGAAGAATAAAAGAGAAAATGTGCTAAGCAAAGGGGGCCAGGCAGTACTCCTGCGTTATATTTGTCATGCTGCCATTTTGTTAACAAGAGAAATGTTTTACACTGATGTAAAATTTCTTGAGTTCTGGAGTTCTGTGTTTTCCCAGAACCCTGGAGTGACCGTGTGCATTGGTAGTAGATACTCCTCTTAAAACTTGATTTACTGGATCCAGAAATGTACATTATTTAAAATTTATTCAACTAATGTTTTATGCAAACATCTTTCAGCCTAGGGCTTGCCTATGTACGGTTTGCCATGAAGATTTGATATTCAAAATATGTTTTGAGTAGATGCATAGGAAGTTCTGAATATGTCTCTGTTCTCCATCTAGAATATTCTAAGTTTTGGCATCAAATTTTGATGCACAGCCTCTCAGCTGCAAAATCAAAACTCCTGTTCGATGAGCTCTTTTATTCTTTCAATGTTAACACCTGGTGAGAAGCTGTCATAGTATGGATCTAGAATATTTCTCAGTAGTAAACAGGGAGCAAGTGAAATTCTGTTGTGTGTTGTTTTCTAATGGCTTTTTTTTCTTTGTGAATGAAGACTCATAATCTGTATTCCTGTACTCCTGACTCCAGCCTTGGCATTGTTGAGGCTATAGAGCTGGTAACATGCTGGGAACAAGGATTCCTCATAGACCTCCCAGAAGAGCACATCTCTGATCTGCTTCGTGGACTCTGTGCTGTCTCTGTTTGGAGGTAAGCTTTCTTATGCTTTTTCTTTTCTCTCCCCATCCCACTCAGGAAGTATTTACAGTCATTTTCTCTATTGCAAGGGAATATTACAAATAAAATGTAGGCGTATATGAAAAACACAGCTATCTTGACAAGTGCAGAATCAAAAACAGCCATTCCACAGTGCTTTGATAGTGAACAGGGATTTATGTGACAAAAATGGATCTCATCATTATAGATAGCAAATTCCACTGGGATTTTTTGATAACCTAGTCACCAAAAACTAGAAAGTAATGAAACATTTGGTTTCCAGATACACTTTCAGCTTTATTTCTGTCTTTGTAATTGTGTTAGAATATATCCTCAGTATATCAGTATCAATTAAGTGAATTGTTATAAACCTGAAGAGTTACAGGCATTTCAGAAGTCTTGTTTTGTTGTAGATGATATTCAGAAAAAAATGCAATAATAAGCCAACTTTGTTTTCTCCTTTTCAATCTAGAACGCTACTGCTTAGTGGTAATATTTTTGCTTGACTGCCTGTTTTGATGCTCAACTTCTCCATCTCTGGTCATCACACATCAGTGTCTAGCTAGTTATAAGAACATTGGAAAACTTTCTCTTCAACCTAGGATCATTTTATTTCTTAAACCAGCTAGTAGGAATTATCCTTTCTTTTTCTAGGGGATAACATGGCTTTTAAAACAAGCTCATCATCCACTAATCCATTTTCAAACCCCGTTAGGCAATGTGGGTTAAGTAGAGTATAACAGAGTTATCCTGCTGGATTGATTGTGTAGAGTTAGATCTTTTACATGTGGGGAGTCCAAGACCCCAGGGTCTAATAGTAATATTTCCTTCTTCATGAATAATTTATTGAATCAGTAAAGACTATGTGCTTGTGCAAAATGTAGATTGAAGGGAGGGTATTGTATTTTTTTTTAAGGTTCTGTGAAACTTTCACAGCCAAAACATTACCAAAAAGATGTTGGGAATAAAGCTTACAAGGTTTGTCTAAATCTGGAATAAACTGGATTTAGTATTTCTAGGTCTAACTTTTTACCTTTTTACTCTTCAACTGCTTCATATATACGCACTCTTCCTGTAATGATCATTTATTCAGAAGCAACCAAGTTCATGTTCTTTTGCAAAGCTGTGTATGTTTTGCTGGTACAAAGCATGTATTTGAACCCCAGCTTTGAGTTGGTGTTGTACTACAAACTTAAATCTTGCCAAACCATTATCCCCATGGACTCTTGCATGTACAGTTACTTATAACTCTGTATGTTTACTGTAGCTTTTAATGCTATTTCAAAAGATGGAGAAAATCATTTTGTGTTAGGTACTGCAGGTGTTTGCAAAACCATAAAAACCACTGGAAAAAAAAAATTGAAAAGTTTACAAGATTTTTCTATTGTGCTAAAAATACAAAAAAAAAAAAAAAAAAAAAAAAAAGAGAGAGAGAAAGAAAAAGGAAAAAGCAAACAAAGTTTTGGATTGGAAGGGGTATTAAAGACCAACTGGTTCTAACCCTCCTGCTGTGGGCAAGGTTACCACCCAATAGATCAGGCTGCCCAGGGCCCTATCCAACCTGTCATGTCAGCAAACACTTCCAGGCATTGAAGTGCCTCACCAGCCTCTGAGTAAAAAAATTCTTGCTATTATCTAATCTAAATGTACCCTCTTTTATTTTAAAGCCATTATTCCTTATCCTGTCACTACAGTACCTGATAAAGAGTCCTTCCTGATTTTTCTTGTAGTTCTGTAAGGATAATTACAGAATGGTTGGTTTAGGTTGGAAGGAACCTCTGGATGTTACCTGGTTCAACCCCCCTGATTAAGTGAGACAGCACAGAACAAGTGACTTATGGCCACAACAATGATTGGAGGGCAGAAGCACCTCTCCTATGAAGACAGGTTGAGAGACTTGAGTTTGTTCAGCCTGAAGAAGAAAAGGCTCTGGGGACACTCACTGGCTTTCCAGTACCTAAAGGATGTGTTCATGAAAGCCTCTCTATCAACTGGGTAAGAAGGTTGATGTTTTTGTCTGAATTTGTCCAGAAACTCCCCTGCTGACTTTGAGCCTAAGTTTACTTCTGCAAGATACCTCTGTGATCAGTATACAGGTTTTAACCTATGTCAGATACATGACCTCTTTAATTTCTGTGTCAAAAAGAGACATTGAGTTCCTCTCACATCAAATTTAGATCTCCATTTCTGCAGTATGAATAAGGCTAGTGAGTACTTACTGTTCAGTGTGAGTCTGGATACGTGAAGAGAAACAAGATTTGTTCTTCAAAAATGCTTTTCTTTATATCTTTCTTTAAAATACTTACAAATACTCTTGTAACAACGTGGGCAATACAGGCCAGTTTACAAACAGCTCTGCCTTTATCCAAGACAGAAATTTGTAATATTTCCTGAAGGAAAAGAGAATTTCAAGAAAACAATTGCATTATTGTATTCTCAAATGTACACATCTTTCTTCTCCTTTAATGATGTACCTCCCTGTTTTAACAATTTATTTTAAAATTTAATTGCAGATATTATACATCACAATATGTACGACTACTCCATCCACGAGTAGTGTTACAGCTGTAGCTTTTGCTGTAGCTTGCTTCCACTTACCATAGTTTTCTGTACTTTTCTGGTAGATTCCTTATTTCTCTAGCTGCTTCTCATTTTTATTCTCAGAAGATGCAAATGTTTTTACTCAGATATTGCAATATGCATGAAATGATAAACACTCAACATTATTTCTGGTGTGGTTTGAGGTTCTGTTGTTTTTCTTTGAACAAATAGAGGGACTATTTCTCCTCTCCTTAATTCACTAGTAACTTAAAGGCATTTTCTTAAACTTCCCTAAATAATAGTGCTTGGACAGGGATCTAAAGGCACAGCACTCATGCTAGAAAAGTTGCTAACAAAATCTCAGAAATGTTAACACAGGTGCACTCAGAGAATGCTTCAGAAATATACACAGAACATACTGAAATGTAGATAACATACTGTTATGAAAGATAGTGACTTGCTTCTGCTCATAAATGCATCCTAGAAATGAAGCCCAAAAGTAGGCTTTTGTGGGTTTGCTTTAATAGACCCAGATCCACAACTCCTCCTTCCCACGGCAGGGCTTCAGGACTTTTGGGTGCATATGCTGTCTTTTCAGCCTCTTGAAGCTTTGGAACTTTGTAAATATGGCTTTCTTGGGCCAGAGAACAGGAGGGGACCGATGCTTCTTACTGAGAGCCCTGGCTTCTGGTCCCTGAGCTGGGGCTTGCCCATTCGTCTTATGCATTGGATTAAGAGTAAGACAGTGTGAGGAATAAGTGAGAGAAAGAAAGTTAAAAAGTAGGATCATGGACAACAAGTAAATAAAGATCTTAAAAGCACCTACAGGGAAACAAAATTGTTGGCTGAAGTGACTGAAGGCATAATAGAAGCAGTAAAGTTCTTGTGGTGTGCTGGGGACACATCAGAGCTGTCCAAAACCAGCAATCTGAAGAGGCGGCCATCAGCTCCAGCATGGCATAGGTTACAGTGTAGGAATCTGCTCTGCCTTGGAGGAGCATCTCCTCTTCCTCTTCTTCCTACTTGGTATTCCTTCTTTTGTTTCACGCTCTTTCTGTTCTCTCCTCCTCTTCCCTCACGTTTTTCTACCCTTCTTTAGACACATTTTCCCATGGCTGAGGGGCCCAGCTGTGCCCCGTGGTGGGGCCATTGGAGCCAGCTGTGTTGGGCAGAGACAGGCCTGGCCTCCCTCACACTGCTCCTCTCAGAGCCCCCTGCCCACACCCTGCCCCCCTGTGTGTAGGATCAGACTGTTTATGGGGGGAGGGAGGGGAGGGTTCACAGTTCTTCTGTGAATACCAAGCTTCAATTTCTTCCAAAGAGCCCTCAGGAAGCCAAATGTACAGTTCTTAAAATACCTTTTTTTTTTTTTCCAAAGGAGGGCTGAGTTTCCTGCTGTAAGAATTGCTTCAGCAGAGACAGGTAGCTCATGTTAAATTTAACTGTAATCTGCTAAATATATGCTAATGTTTTACTTTGAGTATTCATGCCTTTTACCCATTGGTGCTAATTATCTAACATTACCATAAAGCTCGAGTTGCATGAGGTACATTAGTGCTTCCTAAACTGTATTTCAGACAACTTTCTGGCTTATTCATCAGCAGGTAATTGAATAGCTTCCGGACACAGCTCTCACAGCGTAATGCAGCTCCTTCGGTTCTCTCTGCACAAACAACACAGGCCAGCCAGTCTCCCACTGCTCGCTCTGGTGAAATGATATTCCCATCACAACTCCTGCTGTAATCACTTTCACTAATCTTGCTCTCTCTCCTTCCCACATAGATTCTCCAGATCATTACACAGGTTAGCTCTCCCCCTGCTCACCCACCAGTCACAGGATTCAAACAATGAGCTTCAAATTATGCTCAGAATAAATGGAGGTAAACAGCAAACCCAAGGAGACAAATAAGACGAACACCTTGAAGAGGAACCAGTAAGTGAAATAGGATGTGACAGGCTCAGGAAGATGAGAGGAAATGATTTCCTGGAATGCAGCAGCAATTTCGTGCCAGCAGCGATGTGCTGGCTGTACTTGACCTTCAGTAACCTTTATCCCCGTCTCCTACTGCTGCTCCTACATCTTCTCAGCCCAGTTCTTCAGCTGCTGTTCTTGCAGTTTCCCGGTCAGGTACATTATCTAACTGGTACAGATGCAGTGTTTTCTGAAAACATGCTCCTCTTGTGAAGATGCTGCAACCTGTGCATTTTCCCACACCTTCCAGGAAGACCTCACTGCAGCCTTTCAATACTTGAAGGGAGCTTACGTGCAGGAGGTGGATCAACTTTTTACACAGGCTGATAGTGATAGGACAAGGGTGAATGGCTTTAAACTAAAAGAGGAGAGATTTAGGTTAGATGTTAGGAAGAAATTTTTTACTCAGAGAGTGGTGTGGCACTGGCACATGTTACCCAGAGGGATTTGTAGGTTCCCCATCCTTGGAGATGCTCAAGACCAGACTAGATGGGGCTCTGGGCAGCCTGATCTGGTGGGTGGCAACCCTGCCTGTGGTAAGGGGGTTGGTACTAGATGGGCTTTAAGGTTCCCTCCAATCTAAGCCATTCTGATTCTATGATTCCTGGAGCAGGTGCAGCCTGGAGCTTTTCCACTGACACAGAGCAAGATTAGTGAAAGTGATTACAGTGAAATCATAGGTCAATCTTACTCTGGATGAGCCCTTACCCCCTCAGAACTTTGTCTTGATATTGCCACACGTAGAAATCAGTGTTCGACATAGAAGAACACCAAGATCTTCCCAAGGACCATGTTTAGTTAGGTTTGGATGAGACTTATCAGACAAAGTAGTTTTTTTTTTGTTTGTTTTTGCTGGAAGTTGTCAGTTCCTCAAACAGTTAATGAGAATGAATAAATGCCAATAACTTCTTGGAAGATGTTCCCTTGTATTTAAGTCTTCTACTTGAACAAGTTCCAGGTGAGACAGAAATCACTTGTCCAGTTTGAAAGATCCAGTAAATGGAAGCACAAAATACATATTTTAAAAACTGAAATATTTTGAGATGACTGAAGTGGAAGCTTTGTGCTGGTGTGGTCTGTTTTGCTGTGCACAGCTCCTGTGCCATTTTTTTCCCTTCAGTTTTTCCTCTTTGTTTTGGGTCTGAATGAATAAATAGATCTTGAAAATATTGGCAGAACATGGCTTATGGTAATTACTAGTTCCTCTTCACTTGAAAGGAAATAGTTTAAATGAGGAATTGACATATTTTACGAAATTAATATTAAACAAAACATGTTAGCAGAGACCACCAGCAGCTTTGGAAGGAAGTGAATATCCTCTGCCCTGTTTTTGCTATGACCTGCCTTGCTGATCAGGTGAACTGTTATGTACAGCAAAACATTTTTAGAAGATGTTCTCAAATCTGTATCATCGTATCAGTTCCTTATGGCAATGCACGGGGCCAAGGGCAAGAACATCAAATACAAATGTGTATGTGTAATACATATACCTGTGTAATACATATTTGATTCTCCTAATTCTGTACCTGAAATACTGCTTGTAATAGTGTTGTTTAGTCTCGGTACACTCTTCTGTACTCTCATGCAGTGCAACATCCAAATGTTTCCTGCTACTAAAAGCTGTGTGTGTGAATGCAGCTTTGTATATGAAGCATTTTCTATTCTTAGTTGGGAAACAAGTTTGATTATTTTATCGAAGAAATTGAGGGATGTTCAGCTGGAAGGATGAGGCATACAAATGTGTTTATTTTTCTCTCCTCAGGGAGGAAGGTCCGTAGTCAACATCCAGCTTCTCCAAAAGTTGTCTCCTCTCAGGAGCATCTTGCCTGTTTGCAGGTAGATTCACCATTTGGAGGAACGCTGCTGTCATGGAAGGTCATGGTTGGAGAAGGGGAAGGGGGTCTCGCAGGTAGGTGGGGCCAATCCTGCAGCACACTTCGAATTTCAGGGTAGTGACCTTGCGCTCATCTCTGCTCTACAGGGAGCCAGCACGATAGGCCAGAGCACTGGGGTGAAGTGTTTGCTATGACCTGCCTTGCTGATCAGGTGAACTGTTATGTACAGCAACACTTCACATTTTTTTTTTCAGGATGTATAACTTCATTCCCAGATCTGAGTTGAAGTGACGTAAACACCACACGGTTCGCAATTTCTTTAGACCTATTCATTCAGTGAAGGCATTTTTTGGCTTTTATTTTTCCTAATCTCCTTTACCTTCACTTAAGTACAATAAAATTCTGTATGGCTTGCGGTGGATGAATTTCTCACAGCTGGTGAATGATAATACATTTTATATGGAATAAACTGCAAATTTTCTATTTATGTGTCTCAGAGTAATGTAAACCAGTAGTTCCATAAGCTAAGGAAGTGAAATATTAGGAGTATACCAATAACATGAAATTATTTTTGAAAAATGAATGATGCGTGGCTGTTGTCTGGATTATTTGCAGAGATCCAGTTCACACTCTGTCCATCAAATATTGCTTTAGTTGAGGCCATGGTTCAGTGATAATAGTTAGACTCATGGCTCCCACAGAAGTCCCCCTAAAACCTACAGTCTTGTGAAGCAGAGTGCTGCTCTGGTACAAGCTCATTCTGCCAGTTCCACACTCCTACTGATTGCCAAATAAATTGTATAAAACATTTGCATAGGGAGTGAGCAATGACAACTGGTTATTTTGCATTCATGTATGTTGCTGTAAATAGAAGGAGAATTTTTTAAAAAAACTTCTAAAATTAAATATTAAAATAATAATGATTGCAGAGAGCTCATCAACAGTAGAGAAGTTATTTGCAGTATTCTTTGAGTAGAATATATGTATATTATCTTCACCTACTGTGGCATATCTTCTGCCATGCTTGTTATGTGGCTCTAGACTCCCATTAACTGAATCCCTGGTGGAAAGCCGTTTCCCTACATTATATTGTAATGCTCTTGTTAATGATAAATTGATGAAGAGCTGCTTTTTTAGATTAGGTGAGTGGTCCTTTGATAATGGGGTTGGAATCAGGCCAGAGGTTTTATACTACTTTGCCTGGAGGGTGAGAACCAACTAAAATATTCCTTTCTTGTGTTCTGCTAGGAAATGAGAGAGCCAAAGAATTTCAGCTTTTAATTTTAACAGAGCAGTTGAAGAGTAGTTTACATTGTGAGTATTTTTAGACTTTGTCTTTATCTTGCCCCATCTTTCAAATAAATTATTAAAGAAAGGTACTTCCCATGTAATTAGAGTGCCAAGCACCTTTTAAACAAAATGAACTCCTGTACACGTGAATTGACTGATTTCTTTTTATATGGCAAAAGATCATAAGCGTTATACTTTCGCATGTTTCAAAGTTAAGTTCAACTGTTATCCTTTTCCAGTTTCAAACACATTAGATTAATACTTTCACTGTAACAAAAGACTGTTAGAATATTTATGATCTTTATTTTTTACATAAAAATACAAATTCGCTATTTTTTTAAAGGATTGTGCAGCAATGCATTCTTATATCCATGGAGATTTTTTTTTACCATTGTTAATAGTATAATTGAAATGAAGTCAAATGAAGTGCAAAACCACACACAGTACCATCATATGCACACACAAAAGCTTAGAATCTAAAAAATAAAATTTATTTTAGAATTAAGAGTTTTTAAAATTTCAGCTTTTAATTTTAAATGAGCAGTTGAAGAGTAGTTTACATTGTATTTCTAGACTTTATTTTAATTTTTATAAATCTTAATAATTTATAAATTATTAAAGAAAAGTACTTCTCATGTAATTAGAGTTAATTTAGAATTAAGAGATTTTCTTCTGTTTTTTTTTCTTTTGCTTGTTTTGTTTGCTTTTCAGATAAGAGATGACTTGATGTCATAGGAGAACAGACTTAATATCACTATTGGAGATATTCACTGATACCTTATTTGCCTTTTGCTTTCCAAAAAGCATTGGTTGTGGTCATCAGAAGGAAAATTGCGTTCTAGATTGAAATTTTTGTCCTTCAGCTAGGTCTTTGTCTTGCCTTCAGTTCATACCCGTGCCAACTCCTTGTTTCGTGTCAAACCTTCTATACAGACTTCCATTTCCAGAGGGAATTGCTGGGATCCCAGCACCACTTTGTGAATTGCTCAGTATACTGGAGTCATTGTGGTGAGGTGACCCCATGCAAAAGCAAAGAGTATATCAAACTTTAGCCCTAACCAGGAGACAGCGTGTGAGTAGAACTATATGAAGGCAGATGTGTGGAAGACAGGAATAAAAGGTGAATGTTTTTGGGCTGCGGTACTTCTTTTCCAAGGATTCAGAAAATTCTCTGCAATCACTAGTGTGGAAGACTGCTTCCTGAAGCCAGGATATACTATGACAAATAGGAGATTGTGTTGTAATTGCATCACCTCCATTCAGCTTGACTCTTTCAGGTATACCTTGGGTACCACTTTTACAAACGATTTTGTAAAGAACATGATCTCTGTGTTACAACTGGTAAGGTAAAAGGCAAAAGAAATCTTTGGTTAAAAAAAAGTATTTGGAATTCATGAGTTTGCTGTATCTGAATATATAAAGGCTTTCTTTACTTGAGAGTTTGCCTTACAGGACAAACATTATCCTCAGTCTCAGTGCCCCTGCTCCTGCAGGGGAAAGGGTGCAGAAATCTAAATATTATGTTTAAACTGATCCTGGTTGTAAAGAGCTAGAGCCAAAATACCTAAAAGACAGCTTTCATAAGTTGATATTTGTTTCAACCTGTGAACAGAACAGTGACTGAGTGCTTGTTAAAGGTATATTTTCTTTTAAGTTATATAGAGAGAGATGTCAACTATTTACCATAAATATATTTATACATTTGAATATATAAATGATACTGTTACTTACCTTTAGTAGGTTTCCCACTGACAGGTATGCTCAGAAAACATCTTTCACTGAACCTGAAATGTTGATATAAATATCTGAAGAAAAATACTAATCACAGAATACATTGAACAGACTTACTGATCTTGTATACCTGGAAAAAGATTTTCAAACAGACTTTGTCAGCTCAGCCTTGGCATTCCTTGTCAAACAAAAGCATGCCTAAAGACACATTTCAAAAGCAGACAATGCAGCACTTGCTAACCTGCAGAAAATCGAAAGGGATCAGGGAGGCAGAGAACAAACAGAATAGGTAAGCAATAAGAAATGGAACACAGTTCTAAAGAGCTGTTTCAGAGAGCCAAATATGTTTAAAGAAGCCTACATCAATAATTAAACATCAGTAAGTAAAATTCTAGTATACTTTTTTTGCCAGTATTGTTTCAAGGTTTGTAATATAGAAATGAAATTATTGATTCAATATCAAGAAGAAAATGTAGCTAGTTCTAGGGGAGGAAGAAAAGGGTAGGTGGAAGAGAATGAGGCAGGAGTATTTTTAGCACAGATATGCTAGTCTGGAATGTTAACTTTTCGTAATAGAAAGTCCACACTTCAGTATTCGTCCACTTCAGTCAGCTGAAAATTTGGGTCAGGCTGCTGTTATCTGAATTGACAGCAGCTATCTGATTAAAAGTAAAATGCTCTTTACAAAAAAAAAAAAGTAAAGAGAGAGAGAGAGGAAAAAAGGCTGTGCTGTGTCACATTCACGCCACTCATGTTGCTTACGTTGTGTCACACTGTACAGTGATTTGATGCTACATAACACAACATGACATGAGTCACAGTTCACTGCTATCCACATTACACTCAGGTAGTTTGGCATAGCTCTAACTTTTGCTTTACTCTCATATCCTATTCAGTGCACTCTACTTAGACTGGTTGGTTAATGCAGACAATTGCTATACACTCAAAACTAGAGTTCCCTACCAAATACATTTTTCATTGGATATTAAAGTGGAAACTTCAGTGGATATCTTTTGCACAACCATATGCAGCTTCTTTGCTCAACATAGGAAGGACATTAGTGACATCTTACACCTGAAAGGGAGGAGTTAAGGGGAATTTCCCACAGGAAATACAGCTGGCATCTGTGGCTATGACTTTCTGAGTTGGAGAAATGCTCTCTAAATGAAAAATAATTTGACTTTTTTTCTGCCACCAGAGATGTTCTCAAACCAAAACCTCATATTAACCTCCTAGTCTCCCCCTCAATTTCAATTTGAATTGGATACCTTTCTGTTTCAAAGGGATGTGAAATTTAATTCCAGATCTGAATTTATAAGTAGTCTGTAGCAAGCTTAACCAAAGCTCCCCATCTCCAAATGCTTGGGACATGAAGAACTCGGTGGGTTTTTTTTAGAGCTTTGCACTTCAGGTCTAGCTGTCTTAATTGGATGTTTCCCAATAATAATAGTCTATTTTCTTTGTGTTCACCTGCCTCAGACAGCAAGCATCAGCCCTGAAGCACAGTTAAATTGCACTACTGCTTTCTGTAACAAACTCTTGCTCACCTGTCATTGCATTTTACCTTTGTTCTAAACAGTAGCAGTGAGGAGCACAAACTGCTAGGCAGCTTTGATGAATTTTTATTGACAGCATCCTGAAGTTCTAGATCCACTTAGCACCTCCAAAGAAGCGATAAGTGATTTAGCTTTTTGGGGGACAAATTGGTTCTATTAACTCCAAGTGCCAAATTTACCAAAAATAACTCATTAGCTGTGCATTGTGATTCACTAGGGTGTTACGCTCTTGGCTAGATCCCAAAAAACACATTTGTGTACAAATGTTCCTATTATGGGGTGTGAGACTTATTAATGGTATACCATATGCACCAGTGCATTTTTTTTTCTAACGAAGTAGTTATCCTACCAGAAATGACAAGTGACCAGTTTTTGAAGGGTTAAACCTATTCAAATGTGATAAGACCTGAGAGACCACACCAATCAAGCTATCATTCAGCCACAGCTATTCACTATCCCCTTTCCTGTGGCTACTACTTGAACCTAATATTCCTTCCTTTGCAATTAAGAAGAAAGCAATGGAGCTAGTAAAAAAAAAAAAAACAACAAAAAAAAACATTGCTGGTTTTTTTTTCTGTACTAAATTTAAATTAGCTGCAAATAAAATGGCTCACTCCCTGTATTTCAGAAGCTGCTCCTGCCCCACAACTTGATAGATTAGATTTTTCCTAACTGTGGAAAAGTGATACCTAATACTCTGATAATGTGACTTATTTTCCCGGTTATTTAAAAGAGTGACTTGAATAATTACAGTCCAGAAGAAAAGCAATGGGTGATATGAAAAAGTGGGAGTTTTTCCTATCTTTTTCCATTTCCTGTTGATAAAGCTGTGGTTTTCCTTTATGCTACTGCTCTGAATCGTTGATTCTTTCTATCTAGAGAGCAGAGTGAGAGCAACCCCTAAAAAGCAAGTCCAGTTACAAAGGCCTTATGCCAGCAGCACAGATCAATCAGGGAAAGCGGGTCTGCAAGCCAAGGTAAAATGTTCTTTCCATAATCCAAGGAGCAGGCAGGCAAAGCCTCCCTCTGATCTATCTAGGGTGGCAGTGAGGGTGACCGCAGGGCTGGTGGGTAGCTGGGCACTGCTAGTCTCTATCCTGCTCCTTTCCATGCTCTATCCTGCAGACTTTCCATGAAGCCTTTCCCTCTTCCTTGGGGCCACCTGTAGGGGCACAGTGTGGGACAAATCATTCCTGAGTTAACTGCATCTGTTGTTGCTTGCCACTTGCTGACCACCCGGTACAAATTTTCCTTCTGCCAGGGAAAACCTTCCTGTTTCCTTTTCAATATCTCTTATGCTCTGTGTCAAAAGGCTTGTGCTTCTGCTTCTTAACTCAGTTACTGGAATTTCTCCTTCTGTTCTCTAAGCACTTTGGCTATTAATTGAGTTTTCTAGTGTAGCAAGCAGAAGTTTTTCACCACATAAATGATTCATCCAAATAAAGTGAAGTTATCGAGCAAAAGTTAAATTGGGCTTTAATTTGCCTCAGGTCTTTTTTGAGCCATTTCCTTGGTTGCTCCTTTCTGTGGTAATGTTCCCATTATTGGACACAGCTACCTTTAAAGGACAATTTGAAAGAAAATGAAAGGAACCAAATTTTGTTGTTCGGGCATCCAGAGGGCTGGTGGCAAGTCCAGGACACCCCTGTCTTCTACCTACGGGAGTCAGTTGCTCTAGGAACTTCCCTTCTGCCTTTACTTGGATCTGACCATTGAAGGGAAACAGGGGAAGAGATCAGGTGCACAGCTGTGGAAAATCCTGGTTCTTTCATTTCCCCCAGTACCACTATTTCACATGCATGGCCAAAGGGATGGATGGTGTCTCAACAGGTTCACAGATAACTGTAGATTTAATGCTTTTGCCACTGGTCTCACAAAAGGGCAGGTGTTCCTTGGCCTGTCTGCTAGGTAGATAAACCTGCAAGCAAGGACCTTGGAATGGAAGTATGAAATGTGCTATAAAACAAGATGTAATGTAGAGAGGAAAGTAGTTACAGGTACAGGGGTCAGTCAAATCCTAATTTAGGCTTGTGTGAGCCAAGGCCGTTCCAGAGCTGTGAGGCAGCTGCTTCTCACAGCATTGCTTGTCATTACAGAGATTCACACACAGACTAATGCTTCAATATTCTGTCACCTTTGCTTGGAAAATAAGGTCATGTTATATACAAGATAATATTGCATTCATTACTTAATATTTTATACAATTAAAATATTTAGCTAAGTAACAGTGTGTTGAGTGGGTGTGTTTGTGTATGCGTGGGTATAAATAAGTATAAGTAAACAAGTATTAATGGTGCAATAGCACTGAATAATTTATCCAGGCCAAATGAATTATTTTCAGCCTTTTGCTGTTGAACATTTCAAACTGAATTCCACAAGTTCATTTACAGTATTCTTTTTTAATAGGCATAATGCAGTAATAGTATTTATGGTGTTTTGGGGTACCATAGGTAAATTAAGTATTTGATGGCTGGAGACCCTGTTTTTCTCACTTAGATCAGCTGGTCAGTTGAAAGGTCCTACTTTTGTCTGCAAAAAACACTTTTTTTCTAATTGATTAATTAAGCTTGTATAGGTCTTCATTTCTGATGAATGTGGCGCAAATGTTTAAAAGCAAATTAATACAGGGCCTGGAGGATCAGTGAATACCAATAAACCCCTGAAGTCTCAAAGTGAGACTAAGTGGAAAAGAGAGGATGGACTGATCAGAGATAAAGTGACGTGAGTAGCAATAATAATAGCAATATAAAATGACTTAGAATGTCATTGCACAACAGATACTGCAGTCGCACCAGAGCACTATAAGAGCTTGCAGTGTATGTAGTTTCCCTATTCAGTGTCAATGTAATCAGAGATTCCCCATCAGGGTACAGTAACCCTTTGATTTTGATTCACCCCTTTGATTCAGTGCTTGCCTTGGGCCGCACCAGATCCATCTGGCTACCTGTCTTGCTTTTGCCACCCCTGTCATAAGGACTCCTGCCAACTGCTTGTCTCTCAACATGCTGCGTTTACTACCCCTGAAAGCAGTGCCTTCTGCTAGTCAGGGAAGGAGAGCACTGAGGAGCAGTGAACTGGCAGATTGACAAATAAGCTGAGACTGACCCAGGGCTGGCACCCTCCAGAACTCGCTTATATTTTTGTGTTAGGCAAGATTGTCTCTAAGTGTGGCCCTGATTCCAGCTGTCATTTTAGGTCAGATGCATAATATCAGTTTACAGAACAAGAATAGTTAAAGGACCCTCATCCATCATAGCCAGATGGAGGAAAAAACCTACAAACAAGCAAAATAGGTTATCAGCAATGCTTGGAAGATAATTTGATTCTCCTTCAGAACTGGTAGCTGGACAGTGGTACTAATAAAGATGGTTACTTGCAATATAACAGTCACCCATGAAACTTGCTGGGAGAAGAAGAGAAGTTATCTTCACTGATACAATTTGTGATACTAATATTTGCAAGACAAATACAACCCAAAATAACCATACCAAGAGGTAAAACATTGCAATGAGCAAATCTACTCAAGATGTTTAAGAACCTTCTTTTAATTAGAGAGAACTACTTACCTTGTGAATAAGACATCCTTTCTCTGGAAAGACCCTTGCTAGACAAGGCAAGAACTAAATCATTTATTCATTGTTGACCCTTCCTTAGAAGAGGTTGAAATCAATCTCTTTACAAATGAAAAAATTCTTTTTTCTTCATCTTTTTATCTTTAATCCAGTTTTTGTTTTCTTAAAATGTCCCCAGAATAGAGGACTTAGCCAGAAACTCCATGCTCCTCTAGGAAATGGATGGCACAGCTTTTGTGCTTTGACCAATTCCTCTTTTTTCCCATCTTTTTTGGCTTTCACTCACCACATGCTGATAAAGTACTTCTCAATCACATCCTGCCCCATTCATCCAGCAAATGCTGCAGTGACACTCTGAGATAGTTTATGCCAGACATTTCATGTAGAATATTTGTATGTGAGAAGGTATGGAGTTAAAGTAACTCACTTCACCTCTCCAGTGCAACGTGGATTCTCATTAGGAAACCAGAAAGAAGCATTGGTCTGTGGCTGCACAGTTCCTTTGTGCTGGCTTCTATCTTCTGCATTCAGTTATGCCTAGGTCTCTAGCTAGAACTGGTGGTACTTATGAACATCTCTCCTTATTGTTCTTATTGTCATAATTTGTCAATAGCAGATAGTTCAATCCTGAGAAAGCAAGACAATTTTGAAAGATCGTAATTACATACTTGTTCTAAGGCTCAAAAGGATTGGTTTCTGCCCTTTGGTTTCACAGAAGAGGATGAAGAGGATTTGGTATTCTCCTGCTGTCTTTTTTCTTTTCCCCAGAAAGATATTTCAGTGCCTGCAGCTCTGCTACAGTCAGGCAGTGATTAGAATATATTGTCAAATCTTTTAGCTTTTATTATTATTATTATTGTGTTGCAGCTCACCTGCCAACTTGTTTCTTGTTAATTCAACTCTTCTCATCTGCTTCTGTTTCTACACTTACTGGTGGGGAGATGAGGTGACTGGGATTGAATAGGAGATAGCAGCGGTAGTTGAAGCAAGATGAAAATGAATGATATTTTCAAATCCTAAGCAGGGCTGCAGAGGCTAATAATTACATTAAAAAGGCCCTCTGCAGGTAGGTGCAAATAGGCTAGTCTAAACAAGTGCCACTATTTTAATGTGGGCTGTTCAAGACGATGTCATTACCTGACTAGACTGCCACCTTTCACCTCCAGCATTGTGCTCTGTTAGATCTCACTAACAGGGAGAGTGAGGAACTTGTTTGCAGGGGATTTGTTGTCTCACGCTCAGAGGCAGCTGAGAGACTTGCCAAATGACAGGAAGACGCTTACATTCACAAGGTGTGATTGCCTAAGTGTTTGACTGTGTCTAATTAGTTTGCCTTTGCTGGTTGGTAGCTCCACAGTCAGGAGCAGATTGACTCTGCAGGCTTTGAGCAAAGAGGTCTGATTGGTGTTATTATCATTTGTTTATTTAACCCTCCCACTAGCCATGAAATATTCCCAATAGTATGGCTCTTCCTTCTATTTTAAACAAAAAACAAACAAAAACCAAACAAACAAAGGAAAAAAGCAGAGCAAAAAAACCCAAAAAAACAAGGCATTGTCCCGGCAGATATTATGATGAATATTATGTTCTCCCACCATCTCCCCACAATTTCTAGGTATACTGCATTTAGTTTTCCTTTTAAAATCTACAAAACAGGCATTAGTGTTAACTTTTTGAGCTTTGAAATGTGAGCAACATCCATTTGCTTTCAGAAGCAGATGTTAGCTTATTTTTATCAGAAATTTCTGTGTGTCTGTGTGTGGCCATCCGTCTCTGGGGATAAAAATCAAAATGCTAATCTTTTCCTTGGCTCTGCTTAGCAAGTGACTCTTATAAGGAGAAGAGGGCAAAATTTTTTTTTTTTTTTATTAAAAACAGGCTTGGAAAATCCTTTTGAAAATAATAGGTTGCCCACATTTAAAGTCGAGAAGGATTGTCAGTATGAGTGAATGCAGAAGCATCTTTCTTTTTCAATGCTGTTTTGCTTGGCTGTTCCTCAGGGACACAATTCTACTGTGCAGTTTCTAGGGAATTCCCCAGTGATTTTCAGATTTGTGGGGCATGAAACCCAAGGCTCAGGGAAAAAAAAAAAAAAAAAAAAAAAAAAAAAAAAAAAAGCCCCCAAAGGTAATTCTAAGAGGAGGAATTCCATTGCATTCTTTCTGGAGTCTACTTATGGGCAGCTTTTTACCAGTGCTCAAAATAGTCTGAATTTGGAAAGGTTTGATGTTCCGGTCAGATATTCTTCCCTGAGACATGACATCTTCATCTGAAAAGGAAAGGAAAGGTCTGTGGGATTGTCTTTGCTGACTTTAGCTAATCTAGTCTATATGATACTTTGGATGTTACCGCTTTAAGGTATGCAAAACTTGATGATACCAACAGATGTCTCATTCTTGAAGGGCAGCTCACGTAGCTTGTTGTCCTGCTTGTTCCTTTCTGAATGCTTTTCAAGCTCCGTAGTGAGGATTCCCACACTGCCTAGGGCTTGCTTTATTTTTGAGTATCACGTTTTTCCTTCTAACTGCCCAAAGACATTTGGCATTTCCTTAGAGATAACATAAATTTTCTTCGGGATATTGTCAAATTATACAAGCAATGCAAAGTATATAACTGAAAGTATAGGTAATTATTCTATCAATGATCAGATTAAATCAGATTAAATATACATTTCTAGATATCTTTCTCCTCTCCAATCTACCTAAAAATTATGAGTTATAAACTCTATCTTGGCATTTCATTATATGATGCAAATTTTATAAGCAACTGCTGTTATTATACCCTCAGTCATTATTCTGATACACAAAGGAACGCAATAAAAATTGTATCCCCTATCTGTGGACTGCATTTCAGTGCAGCTGCTCTTTGGTTTATACAGCCCTTTTCCTTCAGGGACTGAGAGATGCAAAAGGAAGCGGAATCTCAAGGGGATGTTGTGTGGGGCTTGTGATTCAGCTGAGGGAGGTTTGTTACCACATCTCCAGCCAGATGTTGTCTATTGGTTGATAATCTGAGCAAGTCCAAATGAGCAGTATGTTGCATCAAAGCTCAGATAACTTGTTAAATAGCAAGGATAAATATTAAAAAAAAAAAAAATAAGAACAGTCTGGAGCCTTCATTTTTAATCAAGAAGTTTTGACTTCTCTGTAATCTGAATGAGCCCTCAGTTAACCAGGCCTTCCTCAGACCTCTTCTAGGTTCCTGGCTGCTCCAGGCACCCTTGAAATATTTGCTCTGTAGCAATAGGAGTCTGGTTTTAATTTCAGGCTCAGAAACTCTCTTGAGTTTTCATGGTCTGAAGCAGGAGGGTGCAGAACCAACCGCTGTCCTCAGCCCAGTGTTTTTGTTATTGCTGTGGAATGGCTTTCGGCTCACACATTTGTTGAGACAGAAATCAGGAAGCTGCCCTTTGAATTCCCAAGTGACAACACAGCATGCTGTTGTGTACCACTGGGCCAGACTTGACTAAACTTGTATAATTGTGGTACCACATAGCTTATCCAAAGTCTTGACAGATTTCTGAACAGCATAAAGACAGTGATTTTTAAATCATTGTTATAGCATAGTAGCAGAAAATATTAGCTATTAAATTACCAGATTAAAATTTTAAAAAGATAGTATTTTCTAGAGCTTTTGCTGATTGTCACTTCTATGCAATGTTAGACATCTCCCATTTGCAAATGGACTTACTGGCAAGTTTCTGTGTACATACCAGCACCCTGGCTGTACTAAGCCCCCTTATTTTAGCTTCACTAATTTGCCATGTCAAATTAGTGTGATGAAACAAATTCTAATTACACTGAAAGATCACTTAGAGCATTAGCACTGCTGCTGTGGTCTGTTCTTGTGTCTTATTTGCATACTAATCCAGTGAGCCTAGGTAGATGAGAAAATGGAATGTCTTCTAACATGTTTATGAGCTTTTTCTGGGAAGGTGCTGACTCAGCCTTGACAGATGCTCCCATAGGCAAAAAGCTGGAAAAAGGAAATACGAACCACATTACTCAACCCTAGGAGGATGTTATTTTTCTCTTTTGACTTCCATGCTATTTTGTTTGATCCACTGGGAAAACGTACTTCTTTTTTTTTTTTTTTTTTTTTTTTTAAGATAAATTGAATAATGACATCTGGAATCAAAAATACATTTATTTATGATCCCTATTTGGTATTTAATTTTGTAGGATCAAAGCACCAAAAAAAAAAACACAGAAAGAAGCACAATTTAAAAGGTTGGACTTAAAAAGTTTTTAAAATATACTGTGCAAAGGAACAGTTGAACAAAATTCCTAGTTATAGGAGTTAAGGAATATAAGTATGGATTAATGAATTTGCAACTTCTTCCTGCCAACTCAATGTGTTGGATGAACTTACAAATTTATAAGTTGTCGTTGTTTGTTTTGCTTCTGACCAAAAATACTGATTTGCAAGAATGCCTGGCTGCAGAACTGAGTTCTTCCTAGCTGCTATCAGTGTGCATTTACTCACTGAGGAAGGAAAAAAAGAAAGATTATTGCAAAATTTAGGCTTAGAATACTGAGCAGCCCAAAATTGTGACTCTCTGAATTTGATTTCCTGCTGATATTATAGCTTCTATTCTATTGGAAACATAGAGCCTATGTTAATAGGTTTTGCTTCACAATTTAAAGCCATGGGATTGAGATACAGAATCCTGAAAAGAAGGGAAGGTGATGCCTTACCATTTGTGGGTGGGCCTGCTAAACTCATTTTCCCACTTGTCTTCACATGTGAATGATTCTTGCCCCTTTCTTTTCTTTTCTTTTTTTTTTTTTTTTGGTAACACCACTCTGCACAGGCCTTGCCTGAAGATTTTCATGGGAGTTAGAAGGGCTATTCCTTGCTCTGTTCCTAATTATAATGGTCAAATTCATTGCAAAGTCTTGGCTTAGGCGAGATCTTCAGCATCTTGTTGCAAAAGAAACAAGTTCTGCACGTTCTGTGGTGCTGTGGCAGAACTCCAGATGATTCTTATGCAGCCGGGTTTAGTGTGGAGTACACCCAAAAAACACATGGAGATCTGTGTATATTGTGTGTATACTGGTCATCCTGGAAAGCACTAGGAATAAAATGAGCAGACTAGGAGGTAAAGTTGCTTGATGCCCCTGAATAGGTGTATATTTACTTAGCGTGCTGTACACAGCCTGCAATGTGTGTGCTTAATAACCTAGGCTTATAGCTTTTTCCATATGCATGTTTATTGGAATAGAACAGACAAGATTTACTTATATTTGTACCTGTTGAGAAAATTTTTGTGTTATAAGTGTGTCACATAGAATGCACAGGAAAAGAAACATTTCACAGTAGAAAAGGTATTGTATTTATTACAGTTATTGTTTAGTAAAAAGAAATCCCATAATTTTAAGAAACCAGAAAATTAACATATTACCACAGTACAGAAAGATACTTTTCTTATCACGCTGTCACAGAGGACATAGGTGTTGGGTGAGTAGTTGTTTCTGTAGATAAATGAGCAACTTTTTTGATGTGACTTTCCAATAGATGCACAATAAAAATGACCTGTGTGCTGGATCCTAAAATGCGCTACCAAAATTGGACATACAAAATAGAAATTGCATTATAATTTTTTCATTAATATTTTTTCATGAAATGCTAATCTTGCTACTGATCCATTATGCATGCAACTCTGAAAGATTCTTTCTCCCCTTCAATGCCAGAGGAGTTTTACATGTGTAAGTCCAATTTACAAAGAAGTACAAGGTGTTTGTTACTAAAACCACAACGCTCTTATATCTGAAGAACCAATTGTTTCAATATCCTAAATATGGTCTTGTGTAAGAGGAGGAAATTGAAATCTTCTTGAAGTTTACTTGAAGTTTGGGATACTTTGAAACATCTTGGCTCAGTCCTCTCTCTCAACAGATTCATAATAGTAGAGTTATGCTGTAATTGGTACCATGCTGACACATAATGTAAAGTGTTACCTACATTTAAAACTTGAAAATAGTATTTGAATTCCATATTCACAGGTAATAAGAGTTCATCTTCATGGTGGGGAAAATGAGTTTCAGAATGACAGCTCCTAACCTGGACTTTCTCTTTCAGTTCATATAATATTCTCAATATGGATGTTATTCTGCAGTCCTTATTGAGGCAAAATTGCCCCTGATGTAGTGAATATCAACACAATGATAGCCACTGAAAATGGCTGATCATTATAAATATGTATGTTTCTCTTTAGTCTCCATGCTTCTAGTGCATGCTTTATGAAAAGACACTCCAAAATAATATCAGCATCATTATATGTCAGCAGTACCATGTAAAGTCTTTTGTTTAAAAAATAACAATAGTTGGCATTGAAACCTTCTCGTTCCCAAGGATTTTGGAGCACTGACCAGAAGCTAACAAATTACTTCTTACAATAGCAAATATCTTTAAAAGCAAATATATCTGGGTGAGACCCAAGGCCCTTTTGGAGAACTCTCTTGTACCACCACTGTGCTTTTGCTTGAGAAAAAAAATTTATGTATCCAAATTATTTGGCAAAATTTGCACAAGTTCCAAAGCCTTCTGAAAAACAGAGGGTTTTTTTTTCAGCCAGCTCTTCTCTTTACCCTTAGGTCATGTTATCTCTGAGCAACACAGGAACTCGCTTTTGCAGTGCCTTGATTTGACATTTAAATTATTCTCCTGATTCAGATCTTCTGACAATCTGGCCACAAGGTTGGCAGTTGAGTCCAAATTTGCTTATGCTGTGGCATTTGTGACAATCATTGTGTGAGTTCTGCTCTTTAAAACAAAAAAAAAAAAACCCACAACTTTCCTCTTGATCCTAGCCTGGCAGTGTCTGTGGTGAGGATCCATTTAAAGCTGGAGAAAACTCCCAGAAGAGGAGTGGGCAAACGTACCACATTGCCTGCAGTGAAACTTGGAAAGATAAGCACATGTATTCCCTTATGCTTTCTTCTTTCTGTAGAAACAAGTACCTAAAGGTGACGGACCACAATCTGATGTCTGTGGGTAGAGAGGGAGGCAGGGAGGCATAGCTCTAATCATCCTCACGCTAGAGTGGTAGGAAAGCATCAGCTTAGTCTGCTTCTTTACATGGCTTTGGAAGATGTGAAAAGACCACTGCTGAGTGAGGGCAGAGATGAGGAATTTTCTTCCCTTCTCTTGCCTTGAGTTACAATTCTGGGCAGCTGGCAAGCAGCTAAGTAGTGCCCCTTCACAGTTATCCCACCAGGCATGGAAAGTATCTAACAATCTCACCTTCACTGCATGAATGAATGGTTAATGAATGAATGTGG
Source organism: Phasianus colchicus (assembly GCF_987193195.1). Taxonomy (NCBI): domain Eukaryota; kingdom Metazoa; phylum Chordata; class Aves; order Galliformes; family Phasianidae; genus Phasianus; species Phasianus colchicus. The sequence goes on along the minus strand of NC_143444.1, from coordinate 17,506,375 downwards.
ATTTTTTTGTTTGTTTGCAGAGTAATTCAAAGCTGCAGTGTAATCATTTTAATACAAATAAGATCCAGTTTGAAATTTTAATAAGAATAAAACAAGCTTTTTTTTTTTGCTAGGACATAATCAGGAAATATTGGGATGCAGATAAATAGATAATATAAGTTTATCTGTAACTTTAGTAAACATTTCTTACACTTAAGTAGCACAGGCTTTATGTTTGGGAGCTGTCTTTAGCAGTTATATTGGAGGCTTCTCCACCCCTTTCCCGTGGTTGAAAGAAAGTAAGAGAAGGTCAAAAAACATATATAGGATTCACAGAACAGCCCTCAGAAAAACCCACACTAAAGCCTCCGGCTGTGGATGTTATTGCTGTGAGGAGTTTGTTCTTGATGAGAGAAATATATTGAGTGAAATTCCATCTTCCTGCTCAGTCTTTTAATAACATGCTTTTATTTCCTCCTAACAAGAGCACAGAACATCATTTGTGCAGAAATACAGATTGAGCATTTTGTTGCAAGGGCCACACTTAGCAAAACCTGAATGCTGACAGCTGACCCTCGAATTGAAATTTCTGATGATTGATAAAAGAACTAATTGTATATTTTTTTCCCATGTGTAAGCAAAGAAATGTCTGTTTTCTACTTCTTATTTCCTAAACAAGTGTATATATTTTCTTGGTGAATTTTGTCTTTTTCTGAATAGTATGATATAGCATGATCAGATACTGGTGGATGAGCCTACGTACCAAATTATCAGGAAGGAACTATAACAATGAAAATCATGACAAACATCTATGGTATCTGTTTCCTTTTTGGAATATTTTACGTTTCCTTTGAAACAATATTTGGTACTTATGCAAATTCTCAAAATGTAAAAAACTTGCAGAAAAGTCATGCGATGTAAGACATACCACTTTGGTTTCAAAGCAGTGTTCATGTTTGTTAATGCTATATCAAACATTGCTTACAAAATCCATGGGAAAAGTATTTGCATGGACAGCCTCAGCACCCCAAATGACACTTGTGTTTGTGGAAATAGAACTGAGAGTAGAGATGAGTAATCATTTGATCAAAATAGGGACCCAGCTGTATTTCTAATAGGATTCGGGCTTTCCAGTGGCCGGCTTTTATCAATCTGCCTTATAGGAACTGCAAACTTATCACTCAGTCATGTGCACATAAACATAGCAGCTGCCATTGCTGATGGCTTTGAAGCATTTTGCAGTCAACTGCTGGAGCTGGTGGGTCTGTGCCAATTCATGATGTGATTTTGATCCCGTGAGATTTTCATGCAAGACTGGGGACAGAGGTCATGGATCAAATGGAATGGGCTGACATGCATTAAGAAAGACTAATGAGTATGAGTACAAATTAATTGTGTTCTTATCAGATAGTCAGCAGTTCTCACACTTACTTTCAGTGTTATAAAAGAATAATTTGATGGAGTCTTTTCTGATCAGTTGTAAGGAAACAAGAGTTTTTAAATGAGACAAAGTATCAGTATTGTCTGGTATGCAATCTTGTCAAGCAATTATTTCCAGGTCTAGGCTATTCCCAGCTCAGATCTAGGCTACTTTAGCATGTTCTGTGCCAACAGAGAAAGGAGCTGCAACAGAAATGAGCAAAAGATTGTTGTGTACAGGCTAACTGAGACGAAGGAAGCAATATGAGGGTAGTGGTGGGATCCGAAAGACAGTGCCAAGAAGACTGTGTTGTGATTCAGTAACTATCAAACATTTTATGCTGTTGTCCAGTTAAGCATTCCTAAAATGTGAATTCAAAGAGGGATTCTGTTCTGTGGGGTACTTTCCTTTTAAGAAGAACATCTTGGCTGCTCCCCTCTTTCCCAAAAGCCAGGGATCAGGAGTTCTAAGGCAGTACAAAGGTAAGCTGGATGTTGAAGGACAGCTTCCCCCCAAATATCTGCTTTTTGGTGGTAGATGCTTCCCTTCCGTGAGTGTTTGCCCTTTTCGTGTGATACTAGTGAAAAAATCAACTCTGAACATTTCTTGAAAACGTTTTTGCTGGTCAGAGGAATCTGATTTTGTGGAGAGACTCAGGAAACATTTGTACATTTGGCATATAGTTTTTCACTATAATTTTTGTCTTGTCTGTTGTTTTTTGTTTTTCTTTTTTTTTATTGTTTGTATTTCTGATGAGTTATATACCACAGCATTCTGGCTGATGAATTACATAATTATATGACAGGAGATGATAGAAGAAGCTATTTTATTTAAAATTTGCATAAAAGAACTTGCAAGTAGAAAATTAATTTTATGTGTAATATCTTAATGAGGGTACCTTCTCTTTTTGCAGTGCTATTTGTATGGAAACAGTCCATAGTCTGGAGTGAGTGACTCAAATTCTTGGTTGATTGCATAAATCTGGAAAAATTTCAAACTTGAATTTTAGGTTACTTTGAGTTTATTGAGTCCAATCAGAACATTTTGGCATGATAAGTATTTTTGTAGGTTTTATGCAGCCACTTGTGGGAGATGTTTCATCAAATATTACAAACTCAAGCTGTTTACAAACCAAAGCTCTCATAAATCAAAGCTGTGTGTTCTAAATATAAGAACAACAGTGGCAACAAGCAAAGATATCTGAAGACAGACATGCATAATAGCAAACTTCTAGTGACCTCAGTTACTACTCTAGGTTAAAATACAGTCCTCAGTATATCTCCCAAGGAATCTACCACAGGTTTTAAGATAATTCCTAAATATTTAGTGAGAAAAAAAACATGCCAAACCTTCTTGTGGGGATGTTGCCAGGGTAGTCATGAACACTTCCAAGAGAAATGTATGAATAGTGCTCCCAAAAAAAGTTGAAAAGAAAGGGAACTTTACTGACCTGAGTTTAAGTCACTTGTTGAGGAATAAAGTCTTTTTTTTCTCTCAGTTTTCTAAGAGAATACTTTATACATAAAGAAAAGCCAATTCATCCTTAGAAAAAATCCCATATATTTGAACTTGAGCACCGAGGGGGTGTTCTGGCTGACGGCAAGTTGAATCTGAGAAGCAGTGTGTGCTGGCAGCCAAAAGGGCCAAGTGTACCTAGGGGTGCATCAGTTGTCATGGAATTGAGCTGCCAGAGTGCAAGAAGAGTTTGGACAATATTCTCAGACACAGAGTTTGATTTCTGAGTGGTTCTGTGTGGGGCAAGGAGTTGGACTTGATTATTCTTGTGGGTGCCTTCCAGTGAGGCATGTGCTATGATTCTATCTGAAGTGAAGGTGAACCTCTGTAACTGACACAGCAATGACAGTAGGGTGTTCAGTCTTCATAACAACACTTTGGTACGTTTGTACAAAAAAGCAGAGAGCTGAATTGTAGAATTTTTAAAGTACCATTTAACCAAACCCTCCCTAAATGAAACTTTGTTCCTTTCCTCCTCCTTTTCTAAGCCTAAGTAGTAATTTATACATCTCCTGTTTCTTTCCCCGGTGAAAGGAATTTGGACTGACCAGTTGCAGGTCTGGATGGTCTTGGTTAGTACCATTCTTTTATAGTCTTAGCTGAAAGTTGTGTTAAAACGGCAAGTCCTAAGGCAATTTCTTGCCTCTCAGAGCTTGACATAATGAACATCTCATGGAGTGTCTGGCAGACACGAATTCATGGAAGAAACTAGCAAATTACAGGAGAATGAGTGAATATAACAGAAACTGAGTAAATTAAGTATTACTTGACCAGTGAAGCATCTCTGACAGACTCTGATTTTTAATTCTCTCAATTATTCTCATTCATGTCTTTTATCTGCATATAACTGCTAACTAGATTGAGAACACAAAGGGTCTATGGAAAATATAAATTGACACAGTGCCACTGAGTACAGTAGAGCTTGAGGATCTGGTTCATTTTGTTTCAGTTCTCACTGCATACAGGAGTGAACCATGATTTAAATATAAAGGATTTTTTTTTTTTTTTTTTTTTTCCAGATTGTAATGAGCTCTTGCTTCTACAATACAAGCAGTACAGTGCATGGAATTATTTTCCCAGCCTGTCTTCCCTTCAAGCAGAATCATACCATAAGGGGTTGACACATTCAATAAGTTTCCTTTTTTTTTTTTTTTTTTTTTTTGTTCTGTAACATTACCTACTTTGGGGCTTCATCACATTTGCAGCAATCCTTTGAATTTTTATTCATAACCATGTGCAAGACCTTAGCTTTTAACTGCAGCTTGTTAGTGTACATTTTGGACAATGTTAACATCATCTCAGATATTTCGGACAAGTGAGGAACTTGGTTTAAGTCCTTCGGAGAAGCTAAAAAGACTGTTAACAAGCCAAGTCCATAAAAAACATCTGTTCCAGTCATGCTGCTGATTTTTTATTAGTCCTTCAAATCCATGGCAAGGATCTCTAGAGCAAGAAAAATGCTCTAGTGTGGAGTGCAATTTCCAATTTCTTAGCTAACCTGATTTTGTTGATTCATACATATGCATGATTCAGTGCTGTTCCTGAATACAAACAAACAAAAAAAAAAAGCCCTTTTGGGTTGTACTTTATTTATTTTCCTTGAAATGCCCTTGAAATTTCATTTGCTCAGTGAAACCAAACAAATAATTGCATACTAAAAGGAAAACGAAGAGTAGCAAGCTAAGTAATTTGTAACATCAAATATTTCTCTGCTATGGTTAACATTCTCAGTGAAGGGAAGCAGTTGGCAATAAACAGCCCAATGCATCTTAAATGCAATAACTAATATCAATGTCAAATGCATGAAGTGAAAATACCTTAGGATATGCTTTCACAGTTCTGCTATATCGCTGCTAAATGGAATATGCTATATAACTATAATAGCAGTCATACTTGTCATATTTCTCCTGATCTCTAAGGAAAAATACCCATGTAGCCGTTATGCTGCTTACATCTTTTTCTAGTCAAAGTCATATTTTTATGGGGGTCTTTATGGTGGTTTTTAAAAGTTTATACTCTGAAAGCAAACTTGTCATAATTTGTATATCATACAGACTGTACCAAATCACATTTCTGATAATTAGGGACAGTACTCTGTTGAGTACATCATTGCTAGCTACCCATGTAGTAAATAACAAAAGATTACTTATTATTTGGGCTATGTAAAATTCATGTGTGAGGGGAAAAAGGACGAATAAGTTATTGAAGCAGAATTTTTACTAATGACTCCATTAACCACATTGGACAAAATTAGTCATCATTGTAAATCAAACAACAATCAGTAGCAGGGATGAATTGGACCCATTTTAAACAAAATTGCAACCATTTTCCTCAATGCCACAGACAGAGGTTTCATATGGAGGTGAGCACTTTTTAACATACTTCATGTGTGAAATATTGCTGAATGTGAAGTTTGTAAATTAAAATTGGCATTTTTGAGTCAGTAGTTGTCAGTGAGCATCCTGCTCAGAGAACAATGTTTTGTGATTCCAGCACTCATGTGGAAACTCCCTGACAAAGGATACTGTAAGTTGCATTCTCTTCTGCCTGAAATGTCATCTTTTAGGAGAAGAGTGATCCATGCAGTGCCACGCTCTGTTTCTGAGCAACGTGCTGCCACTAAGACAGGATGCCAATTCTGTGATGGCCTCACCTTGTCTTGGACTCTGTTTTGGCCTCAGCACGAAAACAGCGGCTTTTGTACAAAATTCCCTTTGTATTTACTCTGTTACAAAGGGAAGAATTGCCATGGTAGAGAATGTTTTCGTAGAGTTCTGTCATGTGAAGAAGCCCTGACAGGTAGCAGATACCTCAACTTTATTGTGTTTTGCCCACCTTTGGAAGATGCTGTACCAAACATGGGTCAGAATATTACTCACAGATTTTCAATGAGGCAAATCATTCTCCCTGTTTGTTACCCTCATTTCTAGCATTAACAATTGTATTTCCTTATAGAAAGTTTCCTCCAGCACTCTTGAAAGGTTGTTTCTATAAGGGGAGAAATGCTGGTAGTTGCTTGGAAATGATCTTTTCTGATGGATACAGAGAGGTCCAAGAAGTTATAGAGTTGCTTTACACACAAGTGCAGGTAGCGTATTTCATTTTCCCTTTAAATGTGTTGAAAAAGCCCAGACTAATCAGTTTTGTTTTGTATAATTCAACTACCAAAAGAATTGTATCTAGAAAAGTGACAAGCAACAGTTGTAAACAAGCTAAGAACAGAAGATTGCATGGAAAAGATAGAGAATGATGATCTGTAACTCTAGATATCTGTGAAGTGCATAGGGGATTGACTCATTTATTGGAATATTCCGGAAATTTGTGTGTCACTAGACATGAAGGTTAGAGAAATATATTTCTGGAATGGAATGCTGCATGCTCTGCCCTGTTGTGACTCACCAGAAAAGGCTTTCATGAACGTTTCTGTTAGCCGCTTGTGTTGTGAGGATGGTTTGTAACCAGAAACCTGACTGTTCATACAGCTCTTTTCGAGTGTTGGGCAGAGTCACCTTTTAATTTGGTTTTACATGGTGAAGTTCTTTTGTTTATTCAATGCTACTTAGAAGATTCAATGAGTCTCATAAATCCAAGCAGTAAAATATTACGGTCCCAGATAAATTTCAGAAAAGTGGAAATGAAGTTGCAGTAGAAAAAAATTATACAAGCTATCCATTCACATGGCTGGATTTCAAATCAGAGGTAAGTTAATACTAGGATAAAAACTGCAGTGCTGCTGTTCCTGTTTGCTCTTCTTGTTGATGTCAAAGGAGTCCATATCTCTAGTACTGGAGCTCATTTATGCTGAGCAATGTAGTGTGCTCATCCTGGTGATGGCAGTTTTTCAGTGTTAAAGATGTTAACTGTTAGTGATGTTAAATTTTCTTTTATGTTGAAAAGTTAAAGGGGAAAGCAGAGTTGGATCTGTGAGTCTCTTCTTTTTCTCCCCTCTTAGACTAACTGCAACTTGTTGGGGAAAGCTGTCTGGGAGTGGAGATCACCAAGAACTAAGTCAGAAGTTAATTAGGCTCATGAAATATTTGTGAGAGAACTAAGATCTTTAGGTAACTTCCATTGTCTACTGAGCGCTTCTGTCCTAAATTTGTTTGTCTTAGTTCAGTATAACTTGTTTTTTCTACTGTGCAAAAAGGCACCCAACAGACCCAACTGTTTCTCCTTCTGGAGATCTGTGAATTACCTTCCTAGTGGTGATATCAGTTCATGCAGTCCTTAAACAGAGCATGGAAACATCTGGAGAAAACATTTTCATAATGTAGCAGCAATAAGTCATCATTTGTTCCACTTATATCAGATCCACTCTGCAAATCTGATAGGAAGATTTCTCCCCAGGGATCTCAGCTTGCTTCCTTTATTTGTTCACTGAAGACCATGAGAACCACACAAGTGGGGTGAGGACTGTTTGACCCTTGGTAATTAAGATCACTTACCTTAATATGCTTACTAGTTTGAACAGAAGAACCAAACACAATGAGTTAGGACATTTACAGGATTGGTTTACTTCATGCATGAAATATTGGAAGACAATACGAAACAACCTTTTAATGATGATTCTGCTTTTGTGCCCAACACATTTCTTTTTTTAAGAACTGTCTGTTTTCCTTTTCACTAAGGTGCTCTTTCAGAAGCAGACGCAGCAGGACAGGGAGAGATGAATTTCTAAACTATTATCAGCTTTGAAAAACTTCTGTAAAAAGACCATGATGCACTTCCAGAGTCATTATGCTTGGGTCCTACCTCACTGAAGTAAGCTGTATCCAAAAGAGTAACTGATCTTTAGTTCCTAAAAATAAGTACAGAGTTCAGGAAAAGCTAATGTATATGTCATTCTGAACTTTAAATTCTTGTAAAAAAGCTTGGCCTCAGAGCTTTAGAAAATAAACATTTTGCCACGTGGCAATGGTTGTGAAGTAAATATGTCCCGCTGCTCTGATCTTACATCCTGTCACATTAATGTTTCAGAGCACTCAATATAAATATTAAAACTAATAGCTTCGCTCTTCAGCTATTACTCCATCATTCCCTGAAATCATCATAAAACATTCAAAGCCTTTTAGAACATTTACACACTTGAATCTGATGGTGGGGAAAGGAGACTAACAGAGCACAGCTCGCAAGCTTAAATAATAGTGGAAAGCTGTTTATGGAGTATGCTTTATTTATTCATCATTTCAACTAAAGTTTCAGTTTTGATGGAGAGGAAAAAAATCAAAGTATAGCCGTCAAGGGAGAAGGCTGAAATATTGCTTTTCTATATGGTGAACCTGTATAAAAAAATATGAAAAGAAACAGATTTTCTTTTTTTTTTTTTTTAAAAAAAAGTCCATGAGAATCTCAGTCCAAGGTCAATCAATCTTAGGACTGTGGGTACGTAAACAGCTAATGGATTGTAAAGACACATACCAGTGTTATGAATTTTTAACGAGCAACTCTTCAGCACAGACCCCTATAAATCAATGATGACTTATTGGCTGGATCAATTATGCAAACTTTAAAACATTTAATGACAGGTAATGAACAAGTCTCTGGAGTCCACCAGTCAACAGTGTTTTGCAGTTGTAGTTACAACTACTTAAGTGAAAAGCCTGCAGGAAGCCTTTCCTCAGAAATGATTTAGAGCTAAACTCTAAGGTTGTGCTAAAGTGAAACAGCATGGTTGCATTTCTCTTTGTATATAACCTGAAACAGGCTGGTAAGTGGGCGCTGTTGTTAATGTACTCATAGACACGTATATTATTTTTTTTTCCTAATGGTATGTATTTTTATCTTGGGAAATCTGCTTTCTCAAACTTTGTACTTCAAGTTTCTTGCAAGGAGCTGTAGATATAAATGGGATAATTTTTAAAGGAAAAAAGGTTATGCTTGTATTACTAGAATAAATAGTTCTTTCTTATAAGGCTTTATTTTGAAAGTTAAGATCAACGTAAAAAAAATTAATTAGACAAGGGGAATGATAGACTGTATTACAGTGAACCAGCACAAAAGGACTGAAAGATGTGTGAAGGCTGAATAATATATGCAAAGTCTTGTGAAATGACTGGTAGCATTATGGTGGTTTAATTGCTTATTAACATTATTATCCAATGAAGAATAAAGCACTTTTTGTGGATTTTTGAATTTAATAGTTATTTTAAATTCTAAACATTAACCTTTCTAATGGGTAATTTAAAATAATTCTGCAGATTACAGGAAAGTTCTGTGTTAAACATTCCATTCAAGAACAGGTATGTAAGTCACTGATCCAAATGCCATATTTCTCTGTTAACTTTGAGGCTTTATTCAGATTGACTGAGGCCTTCTGGCTAAATCAGTGAATTGGATAAGTATTCCTCGTTGCCATTTGCTTTACTTTTCTAAAGACAACAAATATAATGAAAGCGTGAAAGAGAATTTAATCTTTGGTCTGAAGAATCAAAGTTTAAATGTTTTGTAGAAATGGTAGAATTATTTTATTTGAAAAGAAAAAAACAAATTGTTATCCTCAGCTGTGTTTTTCATGAGGAAACTGTGGTGAGAGAGCCTCCTACTATCCTGTGACAATATACTTGAATACTAGCTGTTCACACTGGTATAATCTTACATCTTTCATGCTTACTGCCAGCAATGATTCCTGTGAGCTTGTGTCTTTTCACCTTGCTCTGAAGGTTGCTCTGGTGATTGCAAGTGAGGCTTGATGTGAATGGGTGGATACTAGTCTCAAGAAGAAGAGCATTTTATCAATTCAGGATCAAAGTTTGGGATGTGATGTGTACAATAAAGTACACAGTCATGTAAGATTGTAAACAAACTGAATAAGAGTCCAGGAATCTGTAGTAGTTTTGCTGTTGGTTTGGGGTTTTTTTGTTTGTTTGTTAGTTTTTATAGAAAAGCTTTTTTTTTTTTTTTTTTTTTTGTTATTGATTTGAACACAAATGAACATTCTTTGCTTGGTGTTTATTACTATTTCTCTTGAGCTGATAGATGAAGTATGGATGAACTACTACAAGGATCGAAATGTAGTCTCATTTCACCAAGTCCCCTTTAGTGCTTCTGTCTTCATATGAAAATGGTGTTTGGAACAATGAAGACATTATGACATGATGATAAATAATGTGTCCTGCTTGCTCCGATACAAGAGAAAACGCATGACCACTAAAATGTTCTTTCTGTACTAATATAGATGAAGCTAGCCTTTTAAGCATAGGATCTGGCTAAGTGATGGCAGGAAGTATTAACAAAAGTGATTGAAGTAACTGTGGAGGCTTCTGGCAAAATGAGGAGTGGCCCAAATGTTGTTTATTATTTCCTGATATGGTGAGATATATTTGAAATAAAAGGATGGTGTTTTATGTATAGATATATACCAAGAAGGAATCCTTACAGATATGGCATACTAAACTCCCCCTACACTGCTAAATTAATTCCTTCCATGTTCATCCATAGATGTGTCTGTTAAAAGTAACTGGCTTTTTCAAGTGGCAAATGGAAAAATTCTTCCTGGTGCTTCAGAAGCCAGATAGAGCTACTGGGAAACATGTTTGTTGTGCTCAAATTTTATTCTGTTATCTGGCATGATGGCAAAACAGGGCATTTAAACAACAGTAGAATGTCTTTACATTCCTGATCTTCTGTCTTCTGACTAGCTGCTTATTGAGACTGACATCACACTGCTGTCATTGTACCAATATATCCAGCAGCTTCAGCATTTCATGTGTGGAAGTCCTCCATTTTTATCTGTCAAAACCATTGATCATTCTCCATATATAGGGTCACTCATGGACTGTCATTAAGATGTTATTACCAATGAAATTTAGGGGATATTGTTTTTATTTCAAGTACGAACTTACAGCAGAGGAATGGCACACATTCTGAACACTGATATTTTGATTGACTGAATGGCTATGTTAGGAACATGCTCAATGGCAGAAAAGTAGGAGTTAAATGGGCAAGATGTTTGCTGTTGAAAGGGTTAAATACCCATCCCTACATTCTTCTTAATAGGTCCAAGGGGAGGATGTTATTCTACTGTTAATGTTTGACGTGATTTCTACATTTGAAGAAGCAGTAGACACAGCCGGACTAATTGGTTTTTGCAAATTAAATAACTATAAACAATGATTTACTCATCAAGTTAGAGCCATTAGTTTACAGGAAGAGTTGCATCAGGGGATGGAAAAAGAAAGAAATGCTGTCTTGATGTGTTGATCCTTCTGGTTGCTTTCTTTTGACTTTGCCTGATAGAGCTGAGTTTTTATCAAGAAATTTTATATTGTTTTCTTCCTGATAGATGCTCTCAGGTTATTCTAAAACCTTGGATCAAGGAAGTTAGCTAAGATGTAGTAAGAGGATTCTTTTGTGTTGGAAATTCATTGTCAGATTTGCTACACAAAACATCCCCTCCTTTCACAGAAGAAATAACGCCATCTCTTTCAATATCTTGTTTTAGGCTTCTCAGTATATTTCCTAACAGACTGATGGACAAGATAATTTGATTGACACCAACCCAGTTTTTCTTGACAAGACACACACATGCAAAATCTGACAGCTGCCTTCCAAACATTTCTATGCTTATGAAGTGCTAGTAAATGCTTCTTGTGTGCTCATCTATATTGTGTGTTGCATCAGTGGTGACCAAAACCCATGCCCCTTCTTGAAAAGATGAGCTTTATCTTGCATAATATGGCAGGGATTGAGTAATTCAGGTAAGATGCAAAGAAAAATTTGTGGAGAATCCATGTGTAAGTGTTGTATGTCTACAGTTCATTGCAGAGACTTTTCCCATTGGACAATGTGGTAAAATAACAAAAATGTCTCAATGTTATGTTTTACAGTATTCTGAGAGATTCTTTCTCTGCTGTGATGCAAATAAATTCACAGAAAAGTAAATATTTCTATGAGGACAAAATTAACAAAAGAGGAACTTGTGGTTACCTCTTAGAAGTAGTTTGTGGGTATTTGCGTGTGTGTGATTTGCTTAGGTTTTGTTTGGTCTTCCAGAGTAAGATAGTCATGGAAAGTTTTCATGACATAAATTCAGCCAAATTCAAATCCAATTTCTGCTCGGGGAAAAAATAGGGAGTTACTTTTGAAGTTAAAATATATCGATAAATTTAATTTTCTATTTATACTTCAAATATCCACACTTTGTGATTTCAACTGAGACAGGAAAGTACTAAAAAAAAGTGTGAGGAAAATGTAGATGGAGCCCTGTCTGAAAAGATTTTTTACCCAGCTCAAAGAAAAATTGGAAAACTTATGGGAGAAGAAAGGAAAGAAAAATTACTGTGTGATTTGCAGTTTTATTTTCAAAGCAGCAAGCTTTGGACAAGAGTGTTTTGCTTGCAGTCCAACGTTTATCTTAACTGCAATGCTATGCCAATGGAAATATGTTTATTTGCATATATTTCTTTTTCTTTCCTTTAGATTTCATTGGGAGATAATTTCTGAAGTTACTGACATCTTGGTAAACCACATTCTACCCTTATATTAAGCCTAGTAGCATTCTCCAGAGCTCAATTTGGCAATGTCTTTATTTTGTCTTTTTGTAAGCACATTTTTGTACTTTTTTATATACTTCAAAAGTAGATACAATAAAGAAAGGGTCAGGAGGTGATGACTGTACTTCACAAAAGAAACAGCCATGTGGAGTTGCAAGAATTTATTGAGGTCTATGCTGATGAGAAGTTGACAGGGGAGGTTGAACAGTATACTGATGTTTCAGTATTTTTTTCCAGTGCTCTAATGAAATGACTGTCACGATTTTCTGAATGTTACATGTGCTCTCTATCTTTTTTCTCATCAGGACTCTGTTAATCTTACCTATCTCCCTTATCTTCAAATGTTCATAATTAGGCAGTTCATCAATTGGTTTTGCCTTTGACACAACCTTTTGCTGATATGCACATGTATCTCCTGATTTTACTGGATACTTCCAAATTAAAAAAAAAAAAAAAAGGAGAAACCAAGCTGAGAGAGAGAAAACTGTAGTAGTAAAGTTCTTTTCCCTACTTTTTTTCCCCTTAGCTTACATGCTTTTTGGACTTTGATTTCATAATTAAATGAATTTAATGTAGGAAGTATCTAGTACACAAGGCATATATACAAGCTAGAAAACTCAGGTTTTTCAGTGTCACCTTTCTGAGAGGTGCATCTTCTTTCATTCTGCGGCAGCCTTAGCAGGGTGGCTCGTAATAACTTCTGGTGTTCTACAGACAACACCTCTCACCTTCCTTCACAGTGTCAAGGGTAGCTGGTTTAGTTATTAGATATTATAAAGAGATATTATAAAGTTTCTGCACTCCTACAGCCCCTATCAATTTTTTGTTCATTTCTCCTCTGTGCTGGAATTAGCTCTAGTTGTGTCTGTCTGAGTTAATTACTTGCAGCCCTACGTTGCTTATCTCTCAGTGTCCCTGTGCAACTTTACCAGCTGGGAGAATGTATGCTTGAGACCTAACATCTCTCCAGCCAGTGCAGGGGCATGTATTGAAGCAGAGGTTGCCTGTGACCTCCCTAGAATATTGCAAAGTTTCATAGACTTTCAGTCCATAGTCAGGCAGCAAACCACAGTGCTTCTTTGTTGTTAGCTGCGTACGTGCATGACTATGCAAGAGATGACCCTTGCTTTCAACTACTTGATCATAAGAAAGACTTGCTTATTCCCATGTTTTCATAATGGACAAAGCACTTACTCCTGTGCATTACTAGGATTTCATTGTCTCGTTCAGTTTCAGTTGCATTTGTTCATTTTTATCTTGTTGGGTTTTGTGTATAATATGTTCTTGTTGTCTGTATGCAAAAACTTGCAGTTCTGCACTTCAATCTTGGAGTTGAATTGCTCTGATGAGGTTGTGTCACAGGGGCATCCTGGAGCACAAGGTGTTTGAGATCTTAGTGCTATTCCTGTTCTTCTTCAAGTCATCAGCATTCTAGACAATATAAATTATAGGTCAGCCTCTTGTACAGCTAGGAAGGCCATCCAAAGCATTCAATTTGCCCAGCACATGGTGTGTCACTTCACCCCCACAAACACCTCTACAGCTCAGATGACTACATAGTATAAGGGTTATGAGATAAAAAATGAGTTATGCTTATTATCACTCAAAGCAGTAGTGCTGAAACCATTAACTCTTCTGATACGAAACATGATAAAAGAGTGGATGCTAATACTGGGTGATCTGGGCAATGGTATTCATATTATTACCAACACCTGTGTTTTGGCTGAAATTTTGTAGCTGCAAAAATACGGATGTCCTACATATTTTTGGACTCATGACAGCTCAGTCCTTTCTTGGAAGAGGAGAAGGATAATGTAATGGAAAGAGCAGGATTGGAAAAGGATAAGTAAAAGCATATTTGTCATAAGAAACATAATCTTCAGATTGAACTTCAATCCTTTTTCATTCAAAGTGGGATTTTGCCTCTCTTTCTTGGATTCTTTAATTCTATTGTGTCTCATCAAACAACTTGAATCAGGAAAACTAATTCCTGAACAACTTAGTGTCTGAGTAATCACAATCTATTTTCAAACACTTCCATGAAGTAGTGTAACTCCCACCTTATGCTGAGACTTTATGCTCAAAAGTATCTACAAACATTTTTGGTGCCCAGCAATGCCTTGACTCACTGTGCATCAGGGATTGCCTCACCCTAAGACATGCACAGCTGTGATGTTCAGCCAGTCTCATCACAAAGAATAACAATATGGTCTGGCTGTTCCTCAGCAATATAACCTTTACAGTCAATTTGTGCAAAGATCAGTTGCAATCTGAATGGACTGCAGTGGATGCACTTTTCCACAGATCTGGTTTTCCCATATATAATGTAAGTGCATAAATAAGTTAATTCCTGGAGAAAGAAGGCCACCAAAATAAACTGTGAGTTGAATGAGTTGAATACATTGTCCTAGTGTAGCTGGACTATTCCTCTGTTAGCACAAATTTTGGAAAAGGATCTAGGTTTGACAAGATAAAAAAGAAGAAAAAAAAAGGCCCAGTGACTAAGACATCTAAACATAACGCACCGTTGTATCCTTCACTGTTTAAAATACTCATCTCCAGTCAAGCCACAATTCATCTACATTCTTCTAGACACTAGATTTTTTTTTGTCTTCCCCCCACCAAATTTAAGGGCTGTATTTCAAAGATATGTATCTTTCTGGATTATTAATATCACCTGTTGCCTTCATTAAGTATCAGAGAGTAAACACAGGATGATCTAAAATTGTATCTGTCGAAATTATATTTTCATTCTTTAAGCTGTTCTGCTTTCCAGCAGGAACTGGAACTAGGCAGTGCATTTTGCAGCACGTTTGTTCATTAAGGTTTTTTGGACTATGGATCTTAGTCTCAAGCCAATGAATCAAAAGAATATATGTCAATGAAGAAATTTTGATACATGTATCTTCAGTTAACAGCTGGTAATGAAAAGTATGAAACCTATATCCTTGCTTATTTTTCTTAATGCATAAAGCCATCAGAATGCAATGTGCCTGAGAAAGAAAGCAGTCTGTTCTGAGGAGCTTGACTGAGACCTGCTCCTGCAGTAGGCCATGTTTATTCATCAAATGGGGAAACTCTCCCTGTGTCAGAGATATTATCTGCATTAGTCATCAGTACACGCAGTAAGTGTTTGCATAGTCAGGCCATCAGCAGAGGATCTCAACTGGAGATTTGGGGGAGAGCTACTTTCTTTACTTTGGCTCTGTGAGATGAGTGTTAGCTTCATCTGAATTCAAACTTAACATTAATGATAATCTGATCTCTAATAGCATGATGACCTCAGTCTCATTTTGATTCACGTTTTATTTTTTGCTTCTGTACATCATTTTGGTAATATCAGTACAGCTTTCTCGCTCTGTTGTCTAATGTTTACCACACTTCACTGACTCTTTACTACCACTCCAGGAGCTACCAGGAGTTTCTCTTTAGCATCTAAGATCAGGCAGGTTTTGGTACCTCAAAATTAGAATTAAGATTTTGATGGAAATAAGCTTACAAAATAATAATGAGGCAGAGCAGAGCAAAAAGATACGCCAAGCATGTGATGTTCTTTTGCAGGATTCAGAATTTGTAGAGCAACACAAAGGATTACTGGCAAGTTCTTCAGTAAAGGTATGTACAGCAAAGGATTTCTCTGTGCAGAGAGTCACCAGCAGCACTGAGTGACTTGCTGCAGGCCCAGCAGCTCTGAATGGCTCTTGCTCTGCATGGCCTAATGAGGCTGTTTGATCAGCTGATAGACCTAGCCTGCACCCTGCACCATCCCAGTATTGGGTCAGTGCTCTTTCAGTATCGCTGCACAGCTTGTACTCTGCTGTGTAGATGTACTCCTGGTGATCCAGCTGTCAGTGCTGATGCTGTTTTAGGGACAAGGGATCAAATCTTGCATATTAAGCCCAGAGGCTCACTTCTACCTTTGTGGCTATGACTGACTTGCATGAACCTGACTTGAAGTTACTCATGCTCTGTCTGGAGAAACTGGTCTTAATCCTCTTTAGGTAAAAATGTCTTTTCTTCTTTTTAACTTGATATTGTTTGCCATATTTCTAAACATGGTCGCTCTTGCAGCAGGTGATTTATACAGTTCAGAGCAATTTATTCTTTATTTTAGGTGAATCAAAATTTTCTAAAAGCCATTTTACTTAAGGTAGAATGTAAAATCTTTTCTGGCAACAGAAGATATTTTTCTTTCATTTTTCTAGGGTTTGAAATATTTTTTAGATACAGTTGGACTGCATTTTATAATTGTATGATTTGTTCCTATAAATATTTATTTATGTAGGTTTTTAGTCCAATAAATGTAATTTCCTGAAATAAGATGCAATGCTATAATTGTATAATACTACAGACAAGTCATTTTCATCACTGAATTCCTTTTTTATACTGAACAAGTGTCATATTAGCTGAAGAATTTAAGAAGTCTTAATTCATTGATGGCAGTAGTATATTTAAAAATGTGTGGTATTCCCAGGAATATTCTCAGTTTCATAGACACGTGGGGGAACATTCAAAGTTAATTCAGAACACTAAAGAAGAGCATAATTAAGTGTTGACAACAACAGCTGAGTGGGTGGCTCATTCTGACAATGCTTTATTTTCATGAATCCTTGTCTGGAGACCTTCCTAGTGCTAAATTTCTGAAGGATGAGTAGGATTTTAGATGACTTTTATTTGACTTTAATGGGAGATCTGCATTTTAAAACACCGCACAATATTTTCAGAAGTTCCTCATAATGTCCAGACTAGCATTATTTTAAATCTGTCCTTGGCAATGGCAAATGATGCTATTAATATTCAGTTGTTGCAAGATGGATTCAAACTGTGGGGGATGGGGGATGTTCTTTGGCATGGTTCTTGGTTGTTAAGAAGGTAATAAACCTTCCTTGTCTCTGATTTTATAACGGACAATAACCATTAGCTGATCAACAGAAGAAATGTCAGGTGTGGAATCAATGCTGATAGAAAAATATTTCACCTGTTTACATTTACGAAGGATCACTGATAAAACCTTTGATCCCATTAAGGATATAAACTCTTCACATACAGTCGATGACAAGTCTGATGAGCTAGCTGAGCTCCATCAGCCTTGCTGTGCTTAGTGAATGTTCAGCTAAAAAGGGATCAAATTGACTCACGAATTTCAAAATTCCTCGGAAATTACCATTGTGAGGTGACCCAGTTTTTTGATTAGTGTCATGAAAAGACAGGTCTCACTGAGAAATAAACGTAATAATGTCAACCACATGCTTAAGTTCTTCTCTCCATTATACGTATTCACTTTCAAATTGTTTTGTCATTTTAGCATAAACTGTACCACTTGCTTTCATCTGAGAAACACAAGCTTAGCATAGTTCTGTGCAGAAATCAAAGATGAGCATGGAAAAAAGACCCCTCTTTGCCTATTGAATCATTGATCAGACAAGCACAGCAGATATTTGCATGGATCCTTAGTAGTTAGGTCTCAGTAGCTGCCTTAGATAATTGTTGGAAGGGAAAGAAGATAAGAGGGAAACTTAGGTGTTTCATCCATTCATTTTTACAGTAATTGCAGGCCTTCTTACCCGTTGCCCTCTCATATCTATTCTTCTTCAAACACAGTAGGATTAGCAATCATTTACAGCATTGACAGTATTATCTTTTAGGAACCATCTAGTTTAAACCAGGACTAAGGGATCATGAAATGAACTGCTTTCCCTTGGTAACAAATGGTAGTGTTGAGGGGGAACTGGTTTCAGATGTGATGTCATATCTGGACTGCAGAGGCTGATTTCACACTATCATTCTCTCCTCAGAAAGTAATTTGACTGATTTGAAAAATCTACATGCAAATACTGTAAACTATAAGACCTTTTGGAAGTCTTCACAGTAACCAGGCTATAGTCTGTCACTGTCTATCATTTGCAGCCATGGAGTTCCCTCCTCATTACCTCAGGGAGATGTCTACTGTTTCTTTCTTTCTTTCTTTTTTTTTTTTTTTTCCTTTCTTCCAGTGTTTTCAGCTATTCAGGCTCTCTTTCCTCTGTTCCTGTTTCCCCACACAGGTGCAGAAATCTTTCTGTGGTACAGAGGGGCCAACAGCAGAATCAAGGAATGTGGGGAAAACAAGAACATCGGATCTTTTCTCTCCTCACTGAACATCCTGTGTTCTCCCCTCAGGACTCAAGAAAAGCTCAGTGGAGAAGAGCAGGTGAGTACGACCAGACAAAGCAGAAGAGATTTGCTTTAGAAAGAGCTAGGTGGGAAAGTTGTTGTTGGTTCATGGACTTATGACCATCAAAAATAGCTTTACTGTAAAAATGGAAGCAATGCAATTTTATATTTTTGTCTTAACAAGACTAAAAATTAAGATCAGATGAAAAAAGGGGAAAAAATTCTCTCCAGGTTCATTAAGGAAAAACAAAAGGAAGAAATATGATAATGTGCAACCACAGCTCTTCCCCACTATTGCAGCAGCATCTGTTAAAAATGCAGTGCACTTAAAACTGTCACAAAGAGCTATAAAACCTTGCTTGACCCACAAAACTAGTCTACATCAAAGAGATGATGGCTTCAGATTCTTGGAATAAAGATTCATATTAAGTGCTGGAGAATCAGTGCCTGTGGACTCTAGTTTCTTCCTGTTCTTCCTTTCCTCTGCTTTTTCCCCAGTGTCTACCAATTATGTTAAAAGCTAGCATTCAGCTCTCTGAGGTACTCATTGGCTTTGACCAGTGTTATAAGCCCCACTGATGGGCTGTAGTAAGAATAAACAGTGGCCACCGGAGATGAACATAACGTGGCATAAAAACTGAACAAAAATATGGCTTTTTTATCTTTATTTTTTAAACTGCAAATTCAAGTCTAAGGTGTAAACAGCAAAACTTTCAAATAATAAATGTGCGGACAAATAGTTTAGATGCACAGGAAGAGCTATTTTGGAAGACATAACCACACACAATGTCAGGTAGACGTTGCAACTGTGTTGAAGTAGGCTGACCCAGCTGCATGTCTTTTCAAAACCAAAGCAAAAGATTTCATGAAAAGCACAGTTACCTTTTTGCTGCCAAAGTTAATTTTGCTTTCTGAGGCTCTCCCAGAGTCTTGTTTCACAAGAGAGTATGTAGGGAAGAATTTTTAGTTTTTCCCATGGCACTTGCTTTCAGTGGGGTTTCCTCTATTTTACAGACACAAGAAGCTAATTTGTGCATGCTGTAATTTGAGTGGCAGTGGTTGAGGTAGGAGAAAAGGAACTCCAAAGGAATTAACATCCTCTTTGTAGTTAACATTGAGACAAACAGGTTCACCTACTACAGGTACAGAGAATTTCATCTGGCTGAACTGCCTATATTTCTCTCTTAAGTA
Organism: Phasianus colchicus; assembly: GCF_987193195.1. NCBI lineage: Eukaryota > Metazoa > Chordata > Aves > Galliformes > Phasianidae > Phasianus > Phasianus colchicus. Next base: position 17,486,626 of record NC_143444.1, on the reverse strand, counting down.
AACAGTAGACTAGACAAGTAGAAATCATTCCCCAGATGTTACAAGTGCTCTAAAATCTGTTTGAAACTATCTAAATACTTTACACTTCTTATAAATTCATATCTCGATCCCAGAAGAGGACCCAGTGCACTCACCATGGACTAATAAACATTTAGAAAAGTTAAATTACTTAGAGATATTTAAGTATCATACAAGTACATGTAAAGTGTTGAAACACTTATCAGTATGAAGTCCAACCTGCAAAGGCCTTTGTTTATTTAATTGCTTTTTGGTTCTCCCATTTAATGAAGAGGATTATTTTTTAACCTTTCCAGTTCCAGACAGAAGTACAGATTCTATTGTAGCAGACTGGAGGAAAAGAAATCTTAAACCAGAGGCGTTTAATCACCTGCAGAGTGAGAGAGGTTGGAGAGAAAAATGAATTTACTGCCTTCTAGATCTGTTTGTAGGCAATTTATGTTTGAACTTCCCTTAAATAATTTTCAGCATAATATTTGTGATCTAAAAGTATATGAAATGGTGTCAGAAATCAGCCTCTTTTGCAGCACTGAGAAGTCCTCTCCCTGAGTCCTTTCAGTCGTCTGTTTTCCCTTCATGTATTCTTTCATGTTGTGCTCTGCCTTCTGATGGGTGACACATGACGAGGAACTGGGAAGCAGCAAGCTCTGTGGCTCTGCTGCTGGTGTGTTTCTTACACTGTGAAGAAGCAGACCCACATCATAAAACCAACTGAAAGCCACGGCGGTACCTCTCTAAAAAATGTAATGGACTGTACTGAAAGCCTAACTTTGACTGATGTGAGGTTTGGGACTTTATCCAGGTAAGAATTCATGCAGCAATGAGCACAGATAAGGCAGATGACCCAGAGTAGGGCCAAACTGTTTACCAGCAGATGTGTTTTTGAAAATCTTCCTTAACTGGTCATGGCAGCGGAAAATACCCTGCTGTTAAACGCATCTGCAATCCACTGCGCTCCCAATCCACCTACAAAAATTCTGACCTTTAAAGAAATGATGGAGAAGCTGGTGATTTTTTCCATGGCATTGAAGCTCAGTCTATTTTAGGCTCCAAGGCAATTGCAGCCCTTTTTGCTCCCTATTTCACATCACTTTTAAGTCTTGTTCTGGCCACTATGAACCCTTCAGCACTTCTCCCTGTGCAATCACTCGAGTCAAGATCTGTGATTTGTGATTTGCAGATGACATGTACATTTCTTGGCTGATGGCTGTTAAGGCAGTTTGCAAACCTAAGGCAATAAACTGCAGGGATGCATTTGGAGCTCTGTTTTGCCACACTAAATTGCCATTCTCATGCAAATGAATAACAAGTTTCTCATTATTATGATTGAAAAGAAGCTGTTATACATTTCCAATGTTGTGAATTTCTGCATTAATATTTTAATGAAATCATTTTGTCAATTTTCATTATATACCATCTGTAGATGCGAATATCAGATTTAATTAGTCTATGTATCAGAAACAGTGATGCAACTTGCTGAATAAGAAAAGGGGAAAAAAAGCCTAACAGTTTCTGCATTCTCCAAATATAAGTCCCTTAATCCTTTCAGTATGGAAATCTATTACTGAGCTGTAGAACACCGTTACAATTTCTAAAGCGTTAACACAATTATTTATACATTTCTGATCATCTTTCATTTAAATATTTATAAAATACGTACTAGGAAGTATGTACCTTTTAGAAAACTCAGTTTCTGTGTCATTTTCTTAAAATATTCACTTCTGTTCCTCTTAAAAGATACCTAAAAAGAAAACCTGCTGGATTTTGTTTTAAGTGACACCATAAATGTACAAACACAACATAATTTAAACAGAAAATAATATGATTACCATCAGAAGGATTACTACGGTTCATTGTTCAGAGAGCAGGAAACACAAAATGATCATTTTAAATACTAAATCTTAGCTTGCAAAAAACCAAATGTATCAAAGTGCTTAATGTGCAACCTAAGGTCTACATATTGTATAAATTCCTAATCCTGTCAAAATGCAAGTCTGAAGATTAACAGAATGTATAATAAATGTGTCTCTGTCATTACAAATAAAAATAGTATTGCTAAATCAAGTGTAGCCCTTTATAAATGTAAAAAAGCCCAACTTAAGCAGATTTGCACTTTATAATTCTACAGCTCTGAGGAGGAAAAAAACAAGGTTGACTAAAGCAGATTCTCCATTTCTCTGATATAAATCAGTTCATCTGCACACACACAAAAAGCCACTTGGCATAGATTTCTTTAGCAAATAACTTAATATTTATTGAGATTTCTTGTATATTTAATTATTAATATCAGCAGTGTTACAGTATTTCTATGAGGTTGCTATTACTGACCCTGTACCTGTTGGGTTTTTTCCCCTCATTTTTTTTTTTTCTACAACCATGAAAGCATGGCACTTATCAATTATTTTGTGTGATGGAGTCAAAGAGACTTATGGTTTTGTTGTCTGCTGTTAATTCTTTCACTGTCAGCATTTCAGGGCTTGACTTACTCTCATCTTACAAGATATAGTATGGTTTAATTGCTTTATAGTTAGCGCTTTTGGTGCATTAGCAATAAAATTATACAGGACCACTATTTATTAATGGATTAAAATGAGTCTTTTAGAAATGTTCAGTGAAGTAAAAAGAAAATACAAACAATGTATACAGTTCTTTGTTCAGCGCTAGTTATGACCTGGACACAGTAGTGCTACCTTTAACAGCTGCAGCATTTGAACAATTGAGAGTAGAGTATGATTGGTACTTCCAGATACAGCAAATTTATATTGTGTTAATTCTTTCTCAGTGACGTAGAATACTTAGAATATTAATGGAAATGTTGAATTAGAAATGTGCTCTTTTGTGTTGTGTGTATTATAAATATGAAGAATGTTAGGAATGATGTATGAATTCAAACCTTTCACTGAGTCATTACCCTTTTGTATGTTCTTAAGTAGAAAATAAGTCAGTAATCATCACTTTTGTGGAAAAATTATTTTCAGGCAGCTTTTTTCCTCACACACCTTTTAAATAAACCAGCCAACCAGAAGAGTTCGAGTGAGTGAAGTCAGTAGAAAGCTGCAAGATTCAGTGCTATTGAACTCAGTAGTAAAATTCTCACTGGCTTCAATAGAGGCAAATTTCTCCCCAACATTTTCAAAGGTGCCTGGAGGGTGTTCATCATCAACTTAAGGAATTTTAAGGGGGTATTTCACACTGCTTGAAATTTTATCTTTCAAACATCTTATCCAGAAACTGAGTGAAAAAATAGCTGGAATAACAAGCACTAAAATAGGGCAGCTCTTATTTCTTAATGATGAAGCCTGCACTGATTTGCCTTTTGTGATCAGTTGGCATGCTGTATTAGATTTGCACGTTCTTAAGTGTACTGATCCAGACTCTGAAGGTCTTACATGCTCAGCAACCCTCTAGCCATTGAGGACAGCGGGAGCTCTGCTAGAGTCAAGCCCTCAGGAATAGGCATAGAATTTCCTCTTAGGCTCATTATTCCTTTCACTTGAAGAACTAAAAATGACTGAAAGAATTAACTGTATCATTTATAGCAGAAAATGTGTCTTCATTATCTAAATCTACAACTAAATCAGGAATATCTCTTGCACTGAGTTTCTTGGACATGGGCTATTAACATTTATTAGGCAGAAGTGTGTCTGGCTCTGACACATATAGGCACTGGGAGAAGAATTACTGGAGACTGAGTTTAGGAGCACAGCACTGTAATTTCTCTGTCATAATTTTCTTATTATAAATTCACTAGCAGACTCAGGAATCAGGTTCCTCCCTTTGTGCATGCCAAGGAACTTCTTCCTGAAGCCAGTTGTATGTAGAAAGAACACATCTGCCTCTCATTTGCTGTCTGAGAACAGAGGCATTACACAACCCAATGTCCTTCCACACACACACCTCTCTAGAGGTCCACAGATCCTCCCTGAACAGAGAAGAATGACTCCAGTCCTTCAGTGGAGAGTAGGAGGAGAATCCCCAGCTTGGAGGGGTGACATCCATTTTCAGCCTTTCTTCCACCATGCTGTTAAAGCAGAGAGGCAGTGGATTCTGTGCCCCTCCAGTTATCGGAGGGCATGTAAACAGTCTTCTACAGTGCAGACTGTAGGAGACAGAGTGGGTTGTTGAATATGTATGGCAGGTAGCATAGTAATGGTTCTTAATTTACTATCCCAGGTAATACTTGTATTTCAAGTTGCAATATGGCTGAGAGAACTGCATATGGCTCATGAACAGATGTTCTGCAATAAAGCAAAGCTATGGACATATCTGTCTATGGTCCAGGTCAGCTGCAGGCAGTTCTTTTTCTTCTCCCTCCAGCGAACAAGCTCTTGAGGAGCTTGAATGACCTTGTGAAAGAGATCCAGATTTTAAGGCAAATATACCGTCTATGCTATCAGGAGAACAGGCAGCATAATCCCCAGTCCCCATCATTTCTGTTTGTCTAGCCTCTTTGGAAAAGGGTAGGTCTGTACTAAATTAGAGAAAACCTTGTCCATGCATTTTATTTAAGAAATGGTAGGCAAATTATAGTCTTCTATAGGAAAGGAAGAATACAAATGAGTTTTCGACTTGGGTAAGTGAAATAATCAAAGATATTGTTCTAATATTCACAAAACTAAAAAATTCAAGTGTTCAAAAGATACTTATTTTCATTTTGAAATTTTGAAGAATTTTTAATATGAACTTAAAACAAATGAAAACAAAAAGAGTGCTAGAACTATCTCCAAAAATACTGTTCTGGTTAATCCGAACAAAACATTTCCTGTCAATATTAATCTTTCTGTCCATTACTTCAGTCTTTTGGTTTTGCCAAGATCTAAACTAAATGATTATTACACAGCACTGCCTGTTCAAAACAAATCCTAAGATGCCACCATAGTTAGAATCAGTGCCAGAGGCCCTCTATTTAGCAGAAGAGGACTTTGGGTTTTGATATATGATGAATGCATGTACATAGTAATTAAAAAAACAGTTAAATCATTAAAAGGTGTCAAATGTTTTAGCTTTTCCACAGTCCAAGTGTCTTCGCTAATGACTACTGAAGCCAACAAAAATCTTTTCTTCTCATGTAAGTTTTAGATATAACTCTGATATTTTTCTTTTTTTTATAAGAAATGCTGCCATGTCACTAGTAGCTCTGACAAGCAGAGTATAATAAGCAACAGATTCGCTGAGAAAATACTTCATATCTGTTAGAAAATGTTGTCAGTTTTCAAGGAGATGATGTATGATTTAGTTTTGTTGGTGAGTTATATACGCTGGGTTTCACATTGAATCTATCACTGAATAGACATTCATCATAGTAACAAGAGAGCACTATTTAATAGAGCTTTTAATATTCCTTCTCAGGATATATATGGTCGTAAAAATACTTTTTTTTTTTTAATCATCTACAATGCATCTTTAAGTGTGTTGTATTCATTTCCTTATTTGATGAATACTTTAATGAATAGTAATTGGAGAAAGCATTATAAATGAAGATGATAAATGTAGCATTGAAGAACAATCTGGGGATTAGCTCTGATATGGTGATTGTTTTCTTCCAGCATGCTTTTTAGTGTTGCCTTTTACCCCAGAAAAGCTTTCAGATCACAGCTGCTTCTATATTGATGAGTATGGGGAACAGCACAAATTCTAGCTGTGAACGTTCGATCGATCTTATATAGGTAAAATTGCCACTCTCCAGATGATTAATGTAATGATTTTAGTTTGTGCCAATAGAGCTGTAACAGAAATCCACTCCTGTGCAACTAATTGTTTAAACCAAATACATATCCTTGCTGTACAGGATACTTACATCTAATTTTTTTATAAGATAAAATTATATTTTTGAAAAAATGATGACGAAACTGATTGAAGTTTACTTTCTGTTAGCCAAGGGCCATAGCTGCTTCTTGCCTTCTACAAATGTAGTCTATTTAATCTCCTGTAGTGTGGGAAATTATGTTCAAAATCTCTGTGATCCTCTGTCCCTAGTAAGTTATGCAAGTAGTGACAAGTATACACCATAAGGTCTTGCAACTATATCTGTAATGTGTGGCTACAGACTGTTGATCAAAAGAGTCTAGAAGAAAAACATTATTTTCAGGTGTGAAAAACTGTCACCTTTATCAAATAATTTCTCTTGCATCTCTCCCAAGGCATTGTAGCCTATTTAAACTTGGGAGGTTAAGTTTGTAGCATTCATTATGACTGAAAATTTAGTTCACACAATCATGATGTTCTCTTTATTAAGTGTTACTGTTAAGCAATCTTAAAATAAACACAATATAGCTGGCCTTTTGAAAGGTTCATGGGATATTTTTTTTACCTAGTCCCTTAATTGTGTCTGCTTTTTGAGACTCTGATATGCAAACTAATGTTGCTGCTATATGCTTTATTTGCCACATATTATCTGATCTATCTATGTATATCTTAGAATTTACAGTTATGTCTGATGCATATAATTTAAATGCTCAGGGGTAATGTAAATGTCTTCTGACAGAACTATGGCTTGCATCTTTGGTTGGTACCTCTTTTCTTGAACCTCAAAACAAATCAGAAATACATTCTGGCAGATAGCCTGGCAGTTTTACTGAACCTAGGAAAAATATGTTCTCCAAGACTCTCCACCCATGTCATTATATGAATTATTAGATAGAATAGCAAGTTTCAGAAACTCTACTAAGAGATACCCGTGTATCAATATACCTGTTCTAAAAGTGGCTGTCTCACTCGTTAGTCCTCTCCCAAGCTTATCTTATTGAGTACCTTCAGCACCACTTTCTCTCTACTCCTTTATTAACATTTAGTCCCCATTCTTTAGGACAACTCTTCTTTTGTTAATCTTTTGTAATACCTGGTGTTACAATATGTCAGACATTGGACAGGGTATAACGCAGCCATGGTTTTTAGTAGCTGTGCTTGAGAAGTCCTAAAGGGAATCTTCAGTTAAACTTTGGGTAACCTAAACTAGAAGGCAATTTCTTAATCATTATTCCTTAGCTCTATGGATGTAGGTCTTTTTTCATGGTGCTGTTATCAAAGCTTAGATTTTCAGAAGCCCTGAATTTCAGTAAGTGTTGCACTTCTGAAGCTCTTTACAGCAGATTAATCCAAGGGGTTGGCAGGGGTGGGAGGGGAATCAAACCCTGCAAGACGTGGGAGACAGATCTTTCTAAGGAAAAATGAAGAGGCCTGTTTCACCTCTCCTCCATTCTTAAAATGGCTTGAGTTGGAAGATGCCTTAGAGATCACTTACAAAGGTAGTTCCAATCCCTCTGCCATGAGCAGGGTTGCCACTCACTGGATCAGGCTGCCCATTCGACTTGGCTCTGAGCACCTCCAGGACTGGGGCCTCCACAATATCTCTGGGCATCCCATTCTAGCACCTCACCACCCTCTGAGTAAAAAAATTCTTCCAAGCTAACCTAAATCTCTCCTCTCATAGTTTAAAGCCACTTCCCCTTATCCTATCACTGTCAGACATGTAAGAAGGTGATCTCCCTTCTATTAATACATTCCTTTCAAGTATAAGAAGCCTGCAGTAAAGTCTCCCAGACCCTTCTCTTCTCCAAGCTAAACAAGCCCAGCTCCCTCAAACCTTCTCCACTGGAGAGGTGCTCCAGCCCTCTGATCATCTTCATGGCCCTCCTCTGGACCAACCTCAACAACTTCACATCCTTCTTGTGTAGGGAGCCCCAGGATTGGATGCCAGTACTCCAGATTTGGCCACAAGGGCAGAGCAGATGGGCACAGTTTCCTTCTTCACTGTGCTAGCCTCCCCCTCATTTGGTGCAGCCCATTCTATTGATCACAAAGCCCATTGAGAAAGAGTGACAGAGACATTACTGACTTTTTTTTTAGTAGAAGTGGGAGATGAATTAGAAACCGAAGTATTGAAAAGGATTTTTTGAAGAATGTCAGGTGCTTCTAGGAGAAAAAAACAGTTAGCAATGTCAAAACGTGCTGTGATTCTCTAGAAATGCATTTGATGCATTGAAAATGTCACATCTTCACTCCTGGAACTTAATGCAATTATGTGGGGGAAAAAAGAATAACTGTCAACTTGCCACATGTGGCAACATGAAGCTCAATGTGGCCTGATGTTTTTCAGCAAAAGGTTCCCTGTAATCTTTATAAAGCTAACAACAGATCATAGAGTTTTTTGTTGCTCCTTGTGAGCCAGGAGAGTATGGGACTCTCAGCCACCACAGATGAGAAGGTAGCAGGTAAAATGAACATGGGTGGAAATACGCACTCCTTTAGTTGCAGGACTTCTCTACTGAGATACAACAGCTGTGGTAAACCATTTACTGCCATCAAGAGGCAGCTGTGAGAAAAGAATATGAAATATACTATTCCTTATCTGGGAAACATACAGCATATCCCAATGACCAATTTATTATTTTCACCCAGTCCAGCAATACAGAAGGATGCATCGGGGATCTGCCTTTCTCTGCTCTGAATAACTTAAATTGAGCTGCAACATGTGAAATAATTGAGCTGACAAGAATTTACAGCTCTAGGTGGAGTTTCTTATTTCTGTTGGGTTTGTGAGTCACGACAATGAGTTACCACATGAGCATGATGCAAAACTAACATGCTCATTTCTTTGTCATTTTTCATTTTCATACTGTTTTATATGACTTGGTTCAGCATGGTCCAGGTCTCTCAGGCAATAGCCTCTACAATGATTAGGTATCATTTTTAAAAATTAGAGCAGCAGACAGATCATGCTAGCCATGCTCCTTCATTTTTTACTCTGATCTTCGCATAGTAAGTCCCACATGGCTTTCAGAAAGGCCTGTCTTGTTTAATGCGGACTTTGTTGGTCTGTAATTTATTTTACTTAATTATTTATGGCTACATTATGTATATTAGCTGCACTTGTCTAAATAACAAGGGTTGCAATGGAAGACTGCCTGTTCAGATGATGAATTCCTGTTACTTTCTGCATTTCTTAAGGTGATTTTGTGATGAGATTAGATTGCTGTTTATTGTTCCTCTGCTTGTGTCTAGCAGTAACACTGGGACAACAGTAAGAGTAGGCACAGGCAGAATGTACAGAAATGAACACAGAATATTGGATCCATATCCTACTTGTGAATGCTCTGGGAGTGACACGGAGATTTTCTAGAACTTTTTAGTAAAAATCACATTTAAATCAAGAGCTCTTTTTATTTCTTACTGTGACGATTTTGAGACTCTTGATATTTTCTATTCTATTTCTCATTCGTAGTAATGAGACAATTTTTAACATAGTAAGTGGAAACTTACCCAGGAAAAGAGAGAGAGACTGGAGGGCTGGTTTCTTGTCTGACATATTCTTTTGTCTGCTTCTTACTGCTAGCTAACAGCTCTCAGCCATGGCAGGCAGCTAGCAGACCAAGTGTGGGTTAACCATTTTAATATTTATTGATAGGAAAAATACCCTGAGCACAATTTTAATATGGTTTCCTTGGACATAAGGGCATCAATGGCTCTATAAAATGTAAATACATTCTTAATTTCCTCAAGTGCCCCTTCTGACAAAGTGGCTCTTTTACATGAAACACGTCTTGCTAGTAATAAGCACAAATATTGCTAATGGACTGTCAAGGGTATGTTGTGATTTTTTTTTTTTCCTCTCTCTAGGCTGGCAATGTGTGGGATTCACTCCTCTTTCTGGAAAGTTCTCAGGAATTTTTCTCAGTAAGGAAGCTCTTCCAAAATGACAAGCATCATAATCTTATTTCTGACCATTCCTGTGTTTCTTGCAGTCTGCCTTAAATCCTCGCTGTAAGTAAAAGGAGATAAAAGCACTTTAATGAGTTACATTTTTCATTTTTTTTCTCAAGGGAAATATTATTCTGGAATTTTCTTTCCTTTTCCCACTCCCCACTTTTGTCTCAAGGACAAGCTCCATTCTGCTCTTCAGCCTCTCTCAGGGGCTCTGTTTCACACTAAGCTTGTTCATTCACTTGTTATGCTTTAAGGTGGGTGTTGCACCTTGAAAAAATTTAATAGGAGGAGCCTAAATTCTGAGATACAATAGACAGAGCAACTGGATTTGGAATAGAGACTGAATGAGGAATTTGGTGTGGATATCTCCGTGGAAGGAGCTGTAAGATGTGGGAAATGGACTCTGCAAATTTTTTTCAGAGCAGTGGGAGACTACCTTGAGGCTGCAGTGTGAAAAGTGTATAATTTAATGGGCAGGGAAAAGAAAGGGGCCACAGTGCTTCTTAGAGAGACATGGGCAGAAAAAAAATAGAAAAAAAGACATTCTCTACCTCACTCTGCTGCATACTGACTTATAAAATGTGCGCAGATGTTTTAGAATTGTGCTTGGCTTTCTTGGAAACCTGCATGAAGTAAAATGATAAAAAAGATCTGAAACCTGCTGCTTCTTAAGAGGCTGAGATCTATGCCTGGCTTGGCTGCATTGTTGCCTGCAAAAATGGCCTTCTCACTTCAAGCTTTGTTGCCTTAGATAAAACAAACTGTTAATAAATGTAGGCTTGGAATGTGAAGAGTGAGCCTGATTGTGTAGTAATGCTCTGGAACAGTCTCCATGGGGTAATGAGGGTGAAAATAGTTCATACATTTAAGGTGCATCATCATTTCTTTGTATGACAGCAATAGACAGCAATTCATTCACCCAGGAAGGTCTTTCTAGCCTTCTGTTTAATTGTAAAATACGACTATTACTACTGCTACCCTAATAATAGTGCTAAAATGAACTCACTAGCTATAAAGCTCTCAAATGGTGCAGCCACAAGTGGTGTGGAGATGTCTGCAAAAATACGTACGCTGTTACCAAGAGTTTGAAGGGAGATGGAAACATGAAGTTGCTTGAGTCTTGTTCATTGCTGCTAACATATCTTCATGCCTTTCACACACTAACTGTGGTATTCCTGATGCTTTATCAGGAAGATGCAGTGGCAGATAAAGCAGTGTCCCTTTCCCCGCTTCCATTCTTTGCTCAGAAATTAATGGTCCATATGGAAGGTGGGCAGAGCAAGAGGAGGAAAAGAATGCATCACAGAGTGAGCTGGTGAAGACTTCCTAAGCAGTTCCTGATGTTTGCTCTTCAACTTTAAGAATAGGAATATTTTAGAAGAAGTGACTTTATCATAGTTTTACAGTGACCCTTTGAATAGAGTTCTGGCACCCTGTAAACTATGTTATCCTGGACAGTGATCTTGTCTCTCCTGTTGTGGTCTCTTTTGCCTATGACACTAATGCTGTGATTTGAAGTTCTGTGGTGCTTCTCTTGGGGTGTGACTAGGTCATGCTACAGTGGCCACAGCACAGATGTCTGTGACAGTAGAGACAGATCCAGGAAAAGAGAAAAGACCGCAAAGGGGGAAAAATGGAGCAGAATCTGGTGCAAAAGGGCAAATGGGCTTAGAGAACCTGCTGAGTCCATTGGTGCAGACTGCATGTCCCACACACTAAAGAATCCAGTGTTGGAGAATATTTAGTTTTTCAGAAAGAAAGTAGATTTGCTCTTTCTGCTCCTGTATTATAATCAAATATGAATCTCATTTTCCTCTTCTTCCCCTCTCTGCAGATGTATAAACTTGGTAGAAGGAAGTTCATCATGCTCCACAAAATTAGCACATATGTAATTTATATGCCTTTTAACTTCCAGTTACATTTCAATAACAGAAGAGCTAAGGGTCCTGGCAAATCATTTATGGTACCAGAAAGCCGTGGGAGAAGATTGCTTACCTTCTAATTTGGTATGACCCAAAGAAGTGAGAGAAATAACTCAGGGCTAAATTGTTTTCTCTGGAGTGTTTTATACTGGAGTGGCCCACAGCAATAAGTGCTTAAGTGGCAAAAGGGAATAGAGGAAGAGTATATAACCAGAGATGATATCTTTTCTAATAGCATTTTTAAGAATTAAAGAATATGACTTAGAAAATAGGATAACTGAAGCACAATGAGCTAGAAAAGGAGCTTTCTCATTAGGGGGCATACTAATGAAAGACTAAAATTATCTGCTGTGAGTTTTACTTAGGAGTGGTTTTTTTTTTCTCAATTTTTTTGGAGATCAAACAGCCTCTTCTAAATTTCCCACATGCCGAGGAACAGATACCTTGTCACATTTGCCATAGATATTTAACTGGTCTACATTTTTGTGGGTTTTTTTTTTTTTTTTTTTAAATGAAAATGTGTGACGCAAGTCTAGCAAAAAGATAGGGCAATTATCTCCCCTCGGATTATGAATCTTGTGAAAGCAGAAATCAGTTCTTCAGGGTTCTCTGTAAGTGCAGGTTTTATGCAAAATACCTGGAGGAACATTTGTGTCATTACACAAATTCATTTTTCTAAACACAGTAAAACTTCTATAACAATTTTGGAAATGTGCATTAGCACATAGAATCATTGTCATAGGAAAATTTGATCTGTTGATTTTACTTCCATGGTGGACTCTTTACAGTCTATATCATTTCCACTCCACTTCACTGATGGTGGAAAAGCTTTTTTCATGGTTTATTTAGCAGAAAGTCATTTTGATTAGCAAGATGAGTAATACTTTACAGCTGTTTGCAATTACTGCATCTGTTCTATCAGTGGATTCAGATATTGGAGGCTATATTGACAGAAATGTGAAATGCCATAGAAATGGGTACAAGAGGGGACACACAGACACACATGCACGCTTCATGGATCTAGTCATGTTAAGGGAAATCAAACACCGTTGTTAATCTCAAATCTGTGCCACAAACTCAGGGCGCAGATTTAACAAACTTGAAAAGCAGAATTTCCTGTTTGCAGGAGTAGAAGTTTAGCAAAAGTTTTGTCCCTGATGACTCAGTGTGAAACCCACATACCGACTCCTCCCCATTAAGACATTGTAGAAGTTTTGGCATTGACTCCGAAGGAGACCAAAACCAGACCCCACACAGATGGGAAAGAAGAAAGAAGTATTTGAAAAATCTCTGGAAACTATGTATTAACTATGTACAATAAGATTTATGCCTTGAAGCTTAAAATAAGGGATAAGGCTTTTAATGTTTCTGACTTTTTCCTCCAAGTATAGAGCTTTCTTCTATTGTATATGTTGAAGAGCTCGGTTTATTTCAAAACTTCTTGTAGGTTCATACCTTGTATTTTCCCAAGCAAGTCACTTAGCCATTCCATTATTCCACAATGATGGGAGCTTCCTGCCAGGGAGAAGTAAAAGCAATGCTGGGAAAGCTAGATGAAGTAACTCTTGTCAAGATCTACCATAGTGGAATAAGTTTTCATTTAGCTGAAGAGGGAAAATACTTTGATGTCTGTCTTGCACTGCAATTAAGTAAACTCAGTTATTATCACAGAAGGTATGATTTAATGGAAAACATCCAGTGTTTCCATCTCTGACTTCACTGTTTCTTTGTATTCCACAGGCTGTTTTAAAGAAGTAATTTTTGTCCAAGACTCTTCAACTATTCTTTATATGTGATGAGATCTTTAAGCTCTAATGATGTAGATGAGTAGGTGATCTGATAGTTTTGTTATCTTCCAGGATGATTATCAGATTCTCTTGTATTTACAGATGGTCAGGGTGGTGTCAGAAGACCCAGTAACTCTGGAGTGAATTAGTTCATGCTTCAGTAACATGGAATACCTCTGGAGTATTAATTTCACTGCATCATTCCATGGAATTTAGTTCCTCCCTCAAGACCTCATGAGGTTGCCATTTCTTTTACCATTCATTTCTCTGATCCTGAAGTATTCAGTCACCTGCAACTGCAGGAACAGTGACTCTGCCAGTTCTGATTTGTTTGATACTTCTGCAATAACTAAACAGAACTAAGATGTTGCTGGATGTTCTTGAATGGATGTTTTATTTGTTGGGATAAGTAAGAGCCATAAGATGAAATAGAAGTTTGCTGTTGGCTGTGCAGGGTGAAGGCTTTCTCTTGGGTACAAATGAGGTGTTCCTACTGAAAACCAGCTCCAGAAACAAGGTGCGTTCACCACCCCAAGCCCTGAGAGACAATGCTCATGTGCAGCTCCCTCTGAGTTTAGCTGTCATCCCAAACTACTTTGCTTTTTCTTCAGATTGCCAGCACTCTCTTGCCAAATATTAGGTGGATATATAAATGATGAATATAATTCCTTTAGGAATTCTGAAAAAAACACCATGTTTATAGCAGTTTTGATTTCCCACTAAAATTGGGTTGAGATGGCTATTCTATGTTATTAAGTGCACATACTATCTCCATCCTTGGATATGGTAATAATATTTTTGTTTCAGCTTTGCCTTTAGAAAGATTTATGCTGTTTACAGTACCTTCTATGGGTTTATATTGTATCAGAGTCCTGACGTTCATCAGTGAAATTGATGTGATGTGTTAGCTTGTACATTTCTTTAGGTTAGACAGAAATGAACGGGGCAGATTTTGATGTATCTTTATACGTGAGTCATCTTAGTGCCATATTTCTTTCACCCATTACAGGCTACAGAAAATAAGCACGTTCTTATGGCAAGGATTAACACCAATCACTTTAAGGGATCTTACTGAAATTTGGTCTTTCTTTTTTATAGACATAACTATCTCTTTCTAGAATGCTATTCCAGTATCTGAAGCAGTGTCTTCAAGCTATGCAGGAATGAGTCTATATTGTTTACAAAGTGAAAAACTGTACAAGAGCAGTCGCTGTAGTTCTCCTGAATACTTTGTGAAATAATTAGTTTCTCAGGACTTTGTGCCAGTGTCTCCTTGCATATTTACAAATGAAGCTCTATTGTCTTCGCAGAATGAGGCTCAAAGTCATCTGAAGACATACGCTTGATCTTTCCTACTTTCTCAAACAAAATGAACTCTACATGTGCATTCTTGCCTTTATTATATACCTATAGTTGCTTGAGTATTTTAAAATCCACGTAAATGAGAATAGGCAAAAAAATATTGTCAGTTCATGATTATCAGATTAAATAGAAGTACTACTTGAGAGAATTAGACATCTTAATTCAAGACAATGAGAAGAAGGGACTACATTTTATTTCTAGTAGATTGTAATGTGACAAACTATTTGAAAAATCTGGCTGAAAACAAAAACTTTTTGCAGATATATAAGAGGTCACTGTAGCTGCGAAATTTAGATTCAGGTACATTCACAATCACGAACAGCAGCACCTATGCAGTACTGTTAAAGAGTCCTTCCCAGCTCAGCTAGATGGGCATGTTGATGCAAGTTTGACAAAGAAGATGTAATTCATTTTTGCCAGCGATGGGGATTTTAACACTTGCTTGAAATAACTGATAACCTGGCACAGGAAAGTTAAAGTATTACTGTGCAGAATTTCATTCAGCTAATAACAAAAGCTTTTTAAAAATGCTTTGAGAACTGTGTTTGAAGTATAGTAAGGAAGCATTATTTTCATTATGTGTGCAGTTATTGTAATACTTGGTTTTTCACTCATAAGCATAGTATTTTATTTTTCCATGTATTAAAACAGGAATGCATTTTCCATCCTTAATTCAACAGGACAAAACTGAATGGCTTAAGGAATTATCTTAGCTTGCATTTGAAACACTGTTGACTGCTTGAAGGTGTAATATCACAGAGTTTTTACTAGATCTTCCCAACTGACTGATGAATTGATATTTGTATATACATACTGTCATACAGGTTGAAAAAGACCCTAAGAGGTCCAGCTTCTTTCTCCTCCTCAACACCAAATCCAGACTAACTTACTCAGGAGTTTGTCCTGTTGGATTTTTAAAAACTTCAAGGATGGAGATTGCAGCTTGCTTCAGTATTTAGTTACTCATATAGTGAAAAAATTCTGCCATTACATAACGACACCACTTGTATTTCTTTATATGTTCAGACCCATAAATCAGAATGAAAACTGATAAAGGAAATTTTAATGTCTATGGAATGTTCCTAATTTTCACCAGGTAATAAGACATGCTTTCCAGTAGAAATAAAGGATTAAATTTATTGTGACTGATTATGAGGTTAGTGTGACGAAAAGGATGTTTCACTGCTTTTATAAAGGTTGTTATTACTTTCAGCTTAAAAAACAAAAGCAAATGCTTAAGCAAAAATGGCCAGACAATTCATTAGTCCATATTGTTAACTCACAGGATGGGTGCAGGCAGTGAGGAGAATCTGCATGCATCTGGAAAAGCCATAGCTGAGATATCAGAAATCTCCCATGGAAGGTATGTCCAAGTATGTCCAGTTAGAATCCAGGGTGATGTTTTCTTTCATTTGCCTAAATGAGTTTTTTACTTTTATTTAAATTCCCTCTCTTTTGCCAGTTTCCAGCACTATAAAGATGTAAATTGCCCTTCACCTGATACCTAAGGTTACATGTTGCCCTGCTTAGAAGGAAACCTCATGTAGGAGCACCTGTTTTCCCTGCCTCCAGCATTTTATTTACCAGGGTCAAATAGAAAAGAAGACTTGGAGTTTCCTAGGAGGGCACAGCTGTTTCCTGCTGTAGAGAGGAGATGAGATGTTCAAGCTCTCTGAGCTTAGACTGGGATCAATAGGGTTCAATGGGAATGCCAAGGTTGTCCCTCCACAGCAGTATGCAAGCAGCCAAGTAGCACATTGGAGGGGCTTCTTGCAGCTTGGAAGGCCTCCTCAGCTGAGCTAGGTTAGGGGCAGCATGCAATCTTGATCTCAGCATGATAGCTGCACTGGTGGAAAGTCCCTTAATGTCATGTATTCCTGGGGGAAAGTAATTAGACCTAGGAAAGTAGAAGTGTGATGGAGCCTAACCCACTCTCAACAGCCCCCCTCTCTGAACTTGGCGCAGCTGCTGAAGGTTGGTGGGCTCTGTGAGGGAAGAGGACAGCACCACAATGCATTCAAGGTACGAACAGACTTTGTGCAAGATGAAATTCTCTTACCTAGGAAGCAACATTTCATGTTTCATTTAGATTTTTTTTTCCTCTGCATTCTATTTTGATTTTTATTTTCTTGTCTGCTGTTCTTATAGGTCTGGATGTCTGTGAAATAATAGTTAAGCCAGTTTCAGGAGATGTAAACATTGGCTAATTAGTTCATAGGTTTTTCTCAGAAAATAATTTTTTTTCAGTGTCAGGTAGTGTGTTTTTTATCATTTTGGAGATAGAAAAGTCATAGCTAGCTGCTCTGCTAGACAGTGTTTGTGCCATGTTGTTGAACAACTACAAAGGCACACTTTATACCTAGAATTGTGAAACTGGATTATGATTTAAACTGAAACACATCAGGAATCATTAGATTTTGTTATATAAATATTAAATAGGATTTCTTTAAAAATAACCAAACCAGTGGCATCTTAAGTGCTTAAAATGGGACATGAGATTTCAAAGTGCTGAATGTTGATTAAAAAAAGAAAGAGGAAAACACTTCTACACTGAAAAATGGATTGTACACTCTCTCCAACATTAATTATCAATCTTACATGCAAAGCAAATTAATATTTATTTGTGAGTGGGGTCTGTCTGTATCATGAAACTTCTTTATGCCATTTTGAGGTCATTTTTATAGTTCAGTATTTTCCGTTCTGTCACACATTCGTTCTTCATTTTTCTTTCTTTCTTACCAGTACATAAGTGAACACTTCTGAGCTGCACACCACAGGGGACATACAATTCCAAAAAGGGCACAGACAGATGGAAAAGTAGAGTTTCAACCTTTACAGATGAGAATGTGTATCCATTTAATAAATAAAAAAAGAGACAACTCTGAAATATTTTCAGAAAATTGAAGTCCCAAAAACAGCTTACAGGAGCTATGGGGCAGCAGTTGTGACCAACAACAAAAGTAATGGCCCTAGAACTTACACTGCCACTTGAGAGCTGCATACAAACAAAGGGCTGGTGCAAAGCTTTGACTTCTTTGGCTTACTTCTTTACAATAAAAGAAATCATTGCTTAAAGGCAAAAAAAGCCCATGAACTTGAATTAAACAGAACACATGAATAGAACAGAAACAGAAAACAATAAAGAAAAAGGAAAGGCTAGGGATATTAGGAAAGCTCCTAACAGCTCCTTTTCCACCAGTAGGTTGTTTGAACAAATAAAGTTACTATTTCTACTGTCCACTTTTCCATTTGCATTTCTCCTTCCCTTTGTATAGTAAATACGCATCTGAAGAGAAATGCTGTAATTTTGGAGTCTATCCCTTGCTCATTGTGGGGACAGCCCCTGAGGTGAGGCCATACTGTCCCTCCTTCTAACAATTAAGATAACATTGCCTTGAATTGAATTTGCTAGCTTAGTACCTGGGAAAGAAGAGCAGGTGGATGAAAGGAGTCACTTTTCCCTTTCTTGGCCTCTTCACTGTTGCACCTTGTGCTCCATTTGCAGACACCCACTGCAGGCTGCAGACCATGCTGTGGTTTACACACTGCTGCGTTGGATTTTTTTTAAACAGTGGCCCTCCGGACAAACTGTCATACTAGCAGGAGATTCAAAATGAATGTGGCCATCAACCTCAGAAAAAGATCCAACTCTGCAGCCTGATGTTTGCTAGAGCTCCACTGTGTTGTGTCATAGCAGGCTTGCTGGCTGCTGTTGTTTCTAGAGAGAGCTGTGAAGGTGCCAGGGCTTGGGAGGGAATCTGCCCTTCCCTGATTGGGTCGTAAGGCTAAACCTTCAGTGAACTGCTGCAAATTCAATCAAACCAGAAGATGGGGTGCTTCTGGTTTCACATGTGAGCACAACCGTTGTATAAGTCAAGATTGGTGCTCACATACTGTGGCACTGCAGGCACAGAAAGTTTGTGGGAGCAGCTGGAGGTTTTTCTAAGTAGAGATGCTTTATGTAAACTGCTAGAAAGTTCTGTCCTTAGGACCAGCTCTTGATTTCTTGGGAATAGATGACTTAAGGATATAATGAAAAAGACCTATCCAGAACCATTCCTTGTCCATCACACCAAAGGGATGGCTGTATTTTTCTCTCCATTAAAGTTTCCCATCTCTCAGTGTGTTGTTCTCTTACAGTATCCTGGCAGGTCTACTTTCTCACACTGTGGTCTTTTCAGGAGTATCCCTTACGTTTTATAAATTAGGAAATGCCCTTCCTTCATGAAGTCTCAGCTTGCTCTTTTCTTTTGACCTGAACTCTCCTTATTAACATAAAATAAAAAAACATAACTTGCACAATTTTCTTGCAGGAAGACCAGTAAATTCTATTAAAAAAAAAAAAAAAAAAGTATGAACTTGGAAAAAAAAGACATGGGAAACAAAGAAAAGAATTGAAATGAGTTGCTTAAAAGGTTTGTGAAAGTGTGAAAAGACTTACTTTGGATGTCCAATATTTGTCATTCATTTAATCAATTAATTTACTTCTCACAGCCAAAACACTGCCATTAAAAAGGCTTACTCAGATGCTTTACCCTGTTCATATTGATTCATTTTCAGTGAAAATATCAATATCTTTGTATAGATCTGGACCTTAAAGTTACTTAATTATTGATTGAGAAACAGTTGCTCAGACCGAGTAGGCAGATTTCTGCTGTGTTCTACAATAATAAGAAACTAAGCTTTTGCATGGATAGGCATTGTTTGGGACCATCCTTAGTGTATTTCTTGTCAGAGGTGAGCAGAAGTCTACCAAAGTGACTTTTCTGTGACTTAGTGTGGTCAACACTTCCCATTTCGCTTATCAACTATTGAAAACTAGATTAGAGAACTGTGTACCTTTTTCAGTATTTGTTTCTAATTGTTGCTCTGAAGGCAGAATGAATTTTACTGGTGAAAACAGTACATTCAAATCATACTGCTTTTCTGGCAGTTTTCTGAGCAAATCCTCCAAAAATATACTATTTTTGAAAGCTCAAGAACTGTTATATATTGGGATGTAATCGATTTAAACATTTGTTGATGTTAATGACCTGTGAGTTCTGCTGTAAACAATGGTAGTGAAATCTTTGTAATCAGGAATCTGAGATGAACAGGGTTGGTGTTCTGCCTCGTTCTGTAGTTAATTTTTCCCTCCTAAATGAGGGTTTGTTGCTTTGACATCCATAAAAAAAATAAAAATAAAAATTTCCAATGGCCATGACTACCAGTAAATCACAGAATCACAGAATCATAGGAGTTGGACCTATGGAGACCAAGTCCAGCCTCCTGCAGAGGAGATTCCCTACAGTAGGTCACACAGACTGTTTGCAGACACTGATGTGACAGCCAGAGCTGGCTCAAGGCTCCTCACCAATGCTGGTAAACCTGAATGTTGTCAGTCCAGGAATGAGGGGCTGTGGACAAAGCTGAATCCCAGTTCTGCATCCTGTTGGAAGGGGAGAAGTACTAGAGCTGAGTCCTGCCCTCCAGCTGTATCTCCCTCCTACATCACACAGCCAAATTTCTTGTTTGGTGGCAGCAGCAGCACAATCCTGTATTTCTAAGGATCTGGAGTTGAATATGGCAAGGAGCAGCTTTACTGTGGCACCGTGGCTTTGCCAGTGTGATGCCACAGGTGATTGCTCTTTCTGTCCATGCCTAGAGGTGAGTGTGTGACCAAAGCCTTAAAAATACAGAAGCAATCATCCTACATCAGCCATGTCTTGTCTCTGACCTGGGGCAAGAGCAGATGTTTCAAAAGAAGTAAGAGATCATAGCATGAATAATACACAGTAGTGTGCTCATCATGACTGGAGTGGGAAATAGAAATCTGCAATTTGCAGAAAATATGTCAGTTCTGGAATGTTTTCCCCTGCAGAGCCGATTTCAATGTAATTAGTATGAATTACTCTCAGGTTTTTCTTTTTTTTCTTATAATTTGGAAAAAACAATAATTCATTGACTCAAAATGTGCAAACTGTGGACAGTAATGATGGCACATTTATGAAATATTTTTATGTTACTATATTTGACATTAGTTAGACATTACTATTCATCTGACAAGATTTCATTTTCAATAGGTCTGGAGGTAGGATGGGCCAATTATTTGAAAAAGCTAAGACTCTACAGCTTTACAACAGGAGGAGAATATCACATCCAGGAGAAACAGCAGTGGAAAGTCAAACTAAAGAATGCAGTGGTTTGAAACTTGATTTCTCTTCAGTTGGTGACTGCAATGTCAAGCTCAATCTGTCTATCAAGATCCTCTGAGTCAGTTGGAGGACCCAGTTGCTGGTAAGTAAAGGCCATATCAAGCTCATGTGTTTTAGATCCATGCTGCTGTGAGGTTAAATTAGGTAATAAATGGAAGGCCTTTGATATAACCAAATCGTGTCTAACTATCATGTCCAGTTTATGCTTTTGTCAAAGCAAAGAAATCCTGAGCTGATGCTTCCAGAAGGAAAAAACATCATGAACAGCATGGCTTTTTTCTTGTTGCTTTGCAGTTTTAGAGGTTAGATGACATCACATTCAGAGACATGACAATATGAATTTAGTTTAAAAAATGTAGTCCGTTTAGTAGTGTTTAAGATAATTTGTTTGCAATGCAGAGTACAATGCAGTACTGATGATAATAACATATCAAAAGTAGAAAAAATATGAGAATATGATATATTTATGCCAATTTTGCACATTCAAAATTTTTTCATCAAAAACAGAACCTTTAAGATGGAAAAGTTGCAGAGTTCTTAAAAGTTACTCTGTCCACAGGCCATGGTTTTGCATGAAGTTATGATTTTTGCTCACACTAATCAAGAATAAATCCCACTGTGCTAAAGTAAAAGCATCTATATTCAACTGTCGTGTGAGCAGAGTCAGGCCAGGGTACTGCCTGTCAGCCAGGAGGACAGTAGATCTTCTTTCATGTACAAGGAGTGGTAATTGCACTGTACTAAGAAGGACTGCTAAAGATACACCCAGTAGGTATGAGCCTATTTACAGTCTAGCATCTTCAGAGCAAATCCTCCGTTACGAAGGCCAGAATGGGAAACGAAGATTAAATTTGTGCTTTAATTTGTTTTGGTTTTGTAATGTCGATTTTCTATTGATTTTAATTACTTGCCATTGAATTTTGGGATGCAAATTGCTGTCTGTGTTCTATGTATGTGTGAAGGGCAAAAAACATTCCTTAAGCACAATCATATTCTTTCCTGTCTCTGTTCTCCATCTGCATTTTTTGTCTGCACGTCTCTTCTTCCCACAGAGCATTCGTGCAGAATGTGGTACTTTGGTTATCTCGTGTTCAGCAGAGGAATTACAAATAGGGCCTAGACAGCGGCTTCTGTGTGGGTTTGCAGCAAATGCAGATGTCACTGACAGGGCACACACAGGAGTTTCTTTTCCATTGTGCCAGGTAGCAACACTCATTTCAGTGAAGAACGTACACTTTATTTTACCCTATGCCATGCATCAGAGATGAAAGTCTTCATAAGTGTATAGAACACAGGAAGTAATTGCTTTGAGAAAACAGTGTGAGGGAAACTGCCTCAGCAAAACATTCTCAGATTAGCACTTCTGGGGCTCCTGTTTCAGATGTCCTAGTCACTCTTGACTTCCTCTTCATTCTCTTACTGACATTTCTGGAAAGTATATTTTTTGCCTTAATAAGCAAAGATGAGAAAAACTGATTGTGGTCTTAAAAAGGAGGAGCTAACTGCTAATATCTGTGTTCAGTTAGCTAAGTTGTTCAGAGGTTGGAAATAAATCCAGAATGCAGAGAGAAATTTCTGCACAGAATTTTTTTTTCCAGTTTACTATAGGAGGAACAGATCTGAGATTAATGGAAAATTCAAGTCAATTTATGTTTTTCAAGACTGTCCAATTTGACAAAGATGCTTTGTTTCTGAAAGGAAACAAATTTATTCATCATAAACTTAAAATCAGCTCAGTGTCTCCTTCTTGTGTAAGATCCACATACATTAGTGACTTCTTGGATTATCTGAAAAGTAATTCATTAAGGAAAATCTATCCAGAGAGCAACTAAAAAAACTTCAAAAAAAAAAAAAGAACTGAAAGTTCAATTTACATATTCTTCTTGTTCTTCATTTTGGAAATTCAGAAATTGTTAAGTACCCAAATACTTCTGTTTGCCTCAGAACACTGGTGCCCTTATGTCTTTGTTGGCTCAGCTCAACAGATAGAGAAATGTTCCATATAGGTTATTATCTCAGCACTGATCCAGAAGCAAGAAACCCCAGACGAATTACTATATTCTTCTCAAATCCTGCAGCAGATAGAGTATGTCAGAAATCACCAGTATCGAAACAGATTTCACACACAATGAAATCTTCCATATATGTGGAAGACAGTGTCTACTTTTCAGCATTATGTTCTTAGGACTGATTTCCAGATAACCTATGCATGGAAAATGTGAATCTATTGAGCATTTAACTTAGTGACTTTGCAAATGGTTAAAAGGACTATTTCTGTGTTCAATACTATAGTTTGCACCTGATAGCATTCTAAAACTGTGTGCGAACTAGAAGCAAAATTATGAATCTGTACGTATGCCTGTAACGTGGTTACTGTTCACTGCTATGACACAAATGTTTAAGCTACTGTGATGTTTGTGTTGTTAGTGGGTTTTTTTTGTTTGTTTGTTTCAAATGTCCTTGTTACTGTTTAGGTGGATTTTTTTTTTTTTAACTCATTTTTACATTTACAAGCTCTGTAACTGTACTGAATAAAATAGCACAGCCCTCTCACTTCAGTGGAGACAGCCTGACTTACACCAGCTGAGGATCTGATTGTCACTTGTGAGCTATCGTAATCGCTTAAGTGAAACAGCCAAAGTAATTGGTGCAAACAGATACAACTGATGGAAAAAGATTCAGTATTTGTCAATACCTACTATGCTATGGAGAACCTAATCAATGAATTAGTCTATCAATTAATTAGTCTAGGCAGCAAATGACTCCCTGTACTGTTGGTCCATGAAGAGATCAATAAAGTCAAATGTCTAGTTTAATGTTTCTCATGTAATGATTATGTTATGGGAAGAATAGTAAAAACAATGTTTATACAGTTTCAATTGTGTATTTCAATTGCTTGGCTTGCAGAAAGATATCCAGATAATTCTATTATAAAGACAGTCTGCACAAATTTCAGGATTTTAATGATGTGAAGATATTTGTCCTCCTATCTGTGTAAGCTGTGTCTTCATGACACTAATATTCCTTACAGGAAATGATAGCGTGGTGTAAGGATGCATGTATACTGAGACACCATTCTATCAGTTCTTCTACATTGGAAATTGTGGCAAGTATGTTTGGCTTTTATGCCAACTCCTCTTCATTTTGGCAGGGGCCAGAGTGAGTCACCTCTCTGTGACGGCTTTGGCAGTTCACAGCTGTTGTTGTGTCAGCATCAGAAATACACTAGGTGGAAAAGTGAGAACTCAACCTTTTTCTGTTTTAATTGGCTGTAGTCTTATTATTTCTGCTAAGAGTGGCCTGGTCACCCACACTTTCAATTTTGCATATTTATAATTGACTTTGCAGTAAAAGTAAGCAAATACATCTTCTGTTACAATCTGGTAAAATGCCTAATTATGAAGCATTTTAAGTCTGGCTGTTTGCCCTGTAATATGAAAGAAAAGTAGGCATTCTTGCGTTTATGCACACACATTTGATGGCAATTAATATAAAAGTGTGCATTTTATTCTGGGGACAAAAAATACTTTTGAATATTACTTGTATAAAATTCAAGAAGTCAAAACAATGTGAAACTGAAGTGGATGGCAATTAGTCAGGCTTGGAGGCCAATGAATGCAGATTTTGCAAAGGGAGAGAATAAAAAAAGTTTAAATTACATGAAAATTAGATTTTATTGAATGGTACCACAAAGGAAAAAATGTTGCGGTAATCCTGAAGTAATCCACTGTAATGAATACTAAACATACAGCAAATATCAAAATAAAGGTATCTACTGTCAGTGAATTATTACTGCTTTCAGATGATCTAGGCTTTGGCGAGCATGCAGATTACTTCTAACGTTGGATATAACCTTTCTACATTTTTCAGTCTGTTTCCAGATTACAATACTATCTTTAAAAGCCTGGTCTTTTGCAGAACAATAATGTGATATTTCATGTTTCATATTCCAGTATCAATTTTTCTATTAAAAATAGATTAAATTTTAAGTAACTAGTGATGATATGTTCAATAAGAGCTAGCTGGATGAAAAATTAATGTCTGCAGTCCTCCTGTTTTGCAGGGATTAGCTGAACTATCCAGAATAAAATTTAAATGTGTCTGTTCTTCTCAGGTTCAGCATATCCTCCCTAACGCTGTACTGTGCACATGCTGTAAGGTATCAAAAATAAAGTAATGGCTCACATTGATGCAGAGAATGGTCACTTCCAAGCCATTGCACAGGCAGTCGGAGGAGATATGTGTTCACACTACTTTCTTCTCCTCAATAATGGCTAGTTTTGAAGCAGAGGATCCTGGCTGTATTACTACTGAGCTATCATCATGATCATGTTCCTTCTTTGCAGGAGGTACCTGGAACCTGAAGAACAGCCTCCCAGCAGGTGGAAAAAAAAGCGACAGGGAGAGGAGACACATTTAACTTATTTTTCATAGATACAGGCATTCTAGGACAGAGGAGGTAGAGATTACCCAGGCAATCTTTTCTTCCAGAATTCAAAATGCAATTAAAGTCCAGATGCAACATATCATTGCATGGGATTCCTACCAGTGGATATTTGCATGTTAAAAAAAAAGCCTTGAAAGTTTTATGTAGCCTCAATATCCCATAAGACTTGATGTAAGAATGCATTAAGTTACGGTTGGCATTTTTTGAAGGTATGAAATTGTTGGTTCCTTCAAGAAAAAAATCTCACAACACTGTCCGTAAGACATATTTAATGCAGATGTAGAAGATGCGCAGATCTAGGAATGAGCCTCTACTACTTGTAATCCTCAACTAGAATAACCAGTATTTGTAGTGGCAGATTCTTCATTTGCAATGTCACTAATCCTGATGTGCATTATCTTTTAACAAGCTCTTTACTGGGTGTTAAACACCCTGATGAGGGCACTACATTTTCATAACAACTGTTATGTTCTAATGCAGCTGAAGATGAGACTAATGAAAGATACTACTGCATTTGTCCTTTCTGTAGCTGGTGGGAGGTAACAGCAGCTTTTATATGGACGCTTCTGGCACATCTAATATAAGAGAGATATTTTCCAAAAACTGTATCGACAATAAAGTCTATATGAATCAGAGTAACAACCAAATATACTTTAAAGCTAGTCAGGAAGTTAGGCAGACTGGCCACAATCTCTGATCACCCCAACATCAGATGTAAGCATCTATTTGGCTTTGGAGAAGGAGGAAATGCTCCTTATCTGCAGATAAAGAGATGACCTGAGAACTCATACAGCACAGCACATTAAGCAAAATCTAAGTTTCTTTTTTTAATGGTATTTTACTTGGTCTGAAGACTTCTACTGCATAAAACTGAATGTTTCTCCACTGGGTCTGAAAAATTACAGAGATGGTTTAGTAGCAGTGCAAAGGAGTTTTGTATCTTCAGGCTTCTTGCTTCTACGTTCAGCCTGCAGTAGCTACAGAGTTAGCAGCTGTGAGCAGAGAGATGTCATGCGAGCATTCACACTGGAAAATATTGGCCCAGCTTCTTACGTGGTTCAGGACTCACAAATGTCACTGCAATGAGATCGCTTTGGAAGAGACATGGATCCCTTGCTTCATTCATTGACCATTTCCAGTCACTCTTTGTTATTAACATAGCACTCATTTCTTGTTTATGGACAGGAACCAACTAGTTCTTGACAATGACGATGAATCTTTGTGCCCCAAAGAATTTATACCCATCTGCCCAAACACAGAGAGAGCACAGAAACATGCTTGGCTTTGACAGGAGAAGAAAGATCGGGGTAACCTTTAGTTGTGGTCATACCACCCCTCTAAGTACATTTTTTTCTTTTTCCTTTTTCTTTCTTTCTTGCTTTTTTCTTTTCTTTTTTTTTTTGTTTGTTTGTTTTGTTAGGAGAGTGTTTAAGGAAGAATTTGAACAATGAAGTAACTTTGCTGCTGTTGGCAGAGAACCTTTCTGCAGCCTGAGGAACCAACCGGGAGAAGCCATGAAAGTGTGTGTTTAAAAAAACACAGTGAAGAGGTTTGTCAATTTGTCAGGTTATTGTACACAGTGGAGTAACTTCCTCAGTATTTCTGATATTTTATTTTGTGCATGGGGAGGGGTGAGATTTTTATGCTTTTCTTTAAATTTGAAAGGTTTTAGAGACTATAAAAATCAACAAGCACAGCACAGCGTTCTTTCCCTTACAGTAATTTACCCATTCAAGCCAAATCTGTGGAAAAAAATCATCGGTGTTGTTGTTCAATCTCATGTAACACTGTTGTCATCAAGAAACAAAAATAAGTATGAAAAAGACTCAGCACAAACAGATCATGAAGTCATGTTTTGGAGTCCAGAACCTCCCCAAAAAATGTGTGCTGACCTGTCCAGCCCCACTCACACCCCCAGATGACCCCAAACCCAGGCACCCAGGTTCCCCCAATGGGGATCTGCACATGGCTGAGTCCCCCCGGAAGCTGGCAAGGTGGTAGGGCCCACTGCTAAGCATGGATGGCTGCACTGCTGCCTTGGCAGTGGGTCCAGCCTTGCGGGCCTGGGGGTAAATGCCATCTTCCAAATCTGGGAGCAAGGGGTGTTAGCGCACATTAGCTGATGGGGCTGGCGCAGCTTCTCAGGTCAGATTTACACAAGTGTTGGGTAAATCCCCAAGGATTGCAGAAGCCAATACGTGACTAAAAGTTCTAGTGTTCATCAGGGTTGTATTATCCAACAATCCACGGCTGTTGGTTCAGAAAAATGGAGATTAGAAATGTCATGAGAATAGGATATCTCCACAGAACCCTGCAACCTTGCTTCCAGCCCCCTGAGGCAGTGAAGAACTGAGGTGAATGAAAATGGGTAATATTATTCACAGGATGAGAAATTTCTTTCTGTGATTAGAGGAACTCTGCACAGTGTGTTGTTCTTGACTTTCAACCTGCAAAACATTTGTCTTATATTTGCCTTGATTCTGGTTTGTATTTTGGATTGATATATATGTCAGTTGTTTTTTTCCTACTCTAGTTCTTGAAGAAATAACAAGCTTTAAGGATTGTCCAGTGCGCATCAGCAAAGCAAACAGCATTACCAAAATAACGCTCATTGTGCAGGACCATAACCATATATGTTCATGCAGGGCTGTCTATTTATTTTCCATTTTCATGTAAAGTCAATGTCACAATGTCTTTGATTCAAATGATTTCATTGAGTTAATAGTTTGATTGTATATCACAGACGACTGCAGTAGCCTCGGAGGTCATTTTCAGTAGTATTGTTTTGCAGACTCCAGCCAGTGCTTTCCATACCTACAGCTATCCACGTGCTTTCAGCTGTACCACGATCCAATTTGTGCCCTGTATAGTCTTACAGGCTGGTAATGGAGAAATTACAGAGGGGAGTGCCCGTGCAGCCCAGCTGAATGCAGAGATTGTGGAGGCTAGATGGTGAGTATGAGTAGCTCTGCATAGCTCTGTGCTACTGGAGTCACTGAAGTTGTCACACATTTATTTTTTCCCTAATGCTGAGTTAAAGGAAGCAGGAGCTAACAACTCTCTCACAAGCAATCCTCACGAGCTGTCTGGACAGACAAAAAGGTGAGCCCACTTTGTCCAGAGGCCCACATACTCAGAATCTGATGGCTAATCTAGTAAATCAGTTCCATGGTAGTCTGTTGTAGTAGGAAACAAACAAACAAACAAACAGATGATTTGATTGTTGATTTCTCAGGTATTTCCTGAATTAAGCTCTGTCTGGAACTTGACATTACTTGTTGGAAAGATGTGGAAAGGAAATTCCTGTAAGATGGGAAAGTGTGCTTAGAAGTGATACAAAAATAGACTGTTTAAAACTGTGTTTAGTGACTCATGCAAAAGAGTCTTGAAGAGTCAATTAGACATGCACAAACTAACGAACTGCAAAAAAAGGCTTTCCCTCCATTTAATGCCTCTCTGTATTCATCAATATTCTTAAAAAGTGTAATGATTTCTTATCAGTGCTTGAATGAACCGTAAAACTACCTTTTGAAATATTGACATTTCCACAGTTTTGAACACAAGAATGTTTTCACTTCTGTTTAGAAGCTTATGGACCATTGTCTTGCAGTATATTTTATTCCTGCTGGAGAGCATACTGTATAATGCGAATAAGTACTCACTTAGAAGCCTGCATTTTTCTCCTTGCCAGGTTGTTGTTTTTTTTTTTATTTCTAATGCTTTTGCATTTTAATTAAGGCTTAATCAAGACATTTTCTGTGTGAGGTGTCTTGTATTATTAATAGAGTTAGCTATTTTGGTCTTAGAAATTGAAAGCAGATATATTACACACATGGTTTATGTTCAGATTTGTGGGGATGGCTTATCAGCACACAATCTAAGGGATGATCTTCATCTGGTGGAAATTGTGGTGGCTCAGTTAGTGTCAGTGAACTGCGCTGATTTCACAGCCGAGGTTCTGGCCCCTGCAACATCTAGTGTCACAAAGGAAGCTATCTGAAAAACAGAGTGGTTGATGGATAAAAGCTGTGCAACATCTATTATGATGAACTTTCTTATTCTGTGCTGGATTATAAGCAGGGTTTTTCAGAGCTAATATCTACAGCTAGCTGCAGAAAACTCAGTGGAACAATTTTTCCATCAGAAAATGCATTTCCATCATACCTGAAACCCTGCAGAATGCCAGGCTGACTTGCCCAAGAGCCCATGTCAGGCAGAAAGAAATAGGATAGTGGCAGAAACTCATGAATTTTTTTCAGGCAGATTGATATTTCTGGAATAGAGCATTTCAAATTTGCTTTTGAACCTACTTGTGCGTGTGGTTTGTTTAATGCTGCACTGTATTCTAGATGACAGGACAATTTAAAAATGTAAAATGTCAAATGAAAAAATTTGAACTGATGTGAGACCTTTTTTCCCTAAAATTTTCTTACATTTTAGTAGAAGAATAGATTTTGAATACTCCAAGTCTTCTCTGCATTATCTTTTACGCTCTCCATCTGCTCTGCTAATGACAGCAAATTGACTCCCTGTGTGTGTGTTGATTTTTTTATTCTTTTTTTTTTTAAAAAGAAGGCATAAGGAAAAGCTCTCTGGTGGACAAAAATCCCCAGTTATAGAAGCAAGGGAACTGTCGGTCTAGTAAAAAAGCCACAGCTCTTTGTGAGGGAACCAGGAATTTCCTGCTGCCCCTGTCTCATGTTCCTGCCCCTGTGCCACAGTCCACGGGGCTCTGGAAGATATCACTGTAGCTCCCTGCAGAGACATACTCTAAATTGAGTAACTGGAATGCTTGGATTAAAAATATATATATATATTTAAAAAAATATATTTTTAATCTCAGCACAGACAATGCACTACCTCACCTTACTCCTCACAAGTATCCTAAGGATACAGTAGAGATTCTGGGATTGCTACCTTTGCTGTACTTAACCTAGTATTAAAAACATTTTTGAGGAAAAAGGCTGATGCAGGCAGATCTGCATTTCTTATCTCAGTCTGTACTGAGGAAATCTGCCAGTTATATAGAATAGTCATTTAATTGTAGATGTGCCTTTATCTTTGGCCTGACTATAACTACATGACAGAAAAATGCAAATCTTTCAGTTCGCTACAATTTAACAGCAAGACTTGCTGAAGCCTTACAATATTTATTAGGTCTTTTATTTATTGCCAGTTGCTACCATTTAAATATGGCACAGAGACACACCGACACCTACACTTTATTTTACTTACAACAGTAGGCGTGGATCACTTTCCTAAACTAGTAAAAAGGATTTTAAAGGGCGCCTGTCAGCTGGAAAGCTTTTTATTATCCAGTGTCAGCCACTGGAAATTATGTACAAACTAAAGTCAATGGAACAGAAGTTAATTATCCAGTACAGCTATTGTTATTATGTAGAGGAGCCAGCTCTTATTGATTAATGAGTCAGTGCCATGTTTGCTCACAGGAATATTAATATCTTTGTGCACAAGAGAAGTCATTAAAATGAGCAAGAAGACCTTGACTTTAAACTTAAAGTGCACATTGCTCTAGTTATCTGAATGATTTTGTCAGGTATAACATCATAGTTATAAATTATTGAAACAAGTAGTTATTGTAAAGATAGTTCACATAACCTGTTTTAAATTAAACAAGTCGATACACTTTCCCCATGTTCTGCACTGTTATAATTAAGAGATTTTAGGTGTGAAGAAAAAGAGGTAGAAATGGGGTAAGACTGGTACGCGCCTTTACCCCACCTTGCCCCAGTGCATGAGAACACTGAAAGTAATGCTGTGTCTGTCTGAGCTGATGGAGGTGTGGGTGTAGTAGGTCAAGAGAGATCTCTCATAAAACTGACCATATAGCATTGTAATTAACAAGTTAATTAACACTGATGATTAACAAGTAGGTATTAAAGCATATTTCAGACTCCAAAATATTTCCTCTCCTGCTATTGCCAAAGCAACCAAATTCTGCACTGAAAAATCTACATTACTATTTTATGAAAGTGTATATTAAGGCATTATGACTAATAATGCTTTACTGGAAATATAACTACATTTGCTTTTAGATCACACTTAGATCCAAAACTTAGAAAATCCACTTGTATCTAAAACATCAGGGTGCAGCATTCATTTATTCTAATGCTACATTATATATCACTGTGACATAGTAGGGGGACATTTAAGTGGGAATATATTTTATTGTACCTAATTCACATCCTGTTACATACCAAAAGCAAGCCAAAAGCAGGCATGGTTTAAATGAGAATCAGGTGTCATGTAACTTACTGAGAGAAAATATCAGAAGGTAATTTAATTTAATTATGCTAACCTGTAAATGGAACTAGGGGAAAAGGCTTTGAGTTTAAATTATTAAAATCATCAACAGAAGGTCAGCAGAATTTGGCGTTTTTTGTTTGTTTGTTTGTTTGTTTAATACATCTTGTAGTGCCTTGTTCCTGTAAAGATTCAAATGTAAGCTTGTATCTATATATTATGAATTTAATGAATTACTCCTATACTTCATGGTAAGAATATACTTACATGTTTTAGGATTTTGCCAAAGGCTATTGATCCAGAATTGAACCCCATGCTTGGTAATATGGATGTGTGGGCCCAAGCCTGCATCATCTCTCCTATGAGCCTCTGCCAACCTCAATGAGCAACAAACCCCTCTCTTTTGTCAACATACCTCACATCTAGGCCCAACTCTTACTATATTTGGCAGGATAACAGGCAAATCCCCAGAAGAGATTGATCAATGAGAATCTGTCCAGAGGATAACAACAGGAACAGCCAGGGGAAAATGTAATCTACTGGGAAGATTGAGTGTATGACATAATATAACTTGCAGAAAGAATGATTGAGGGGAGTGTAACAGTCTTAAAGAAAAATGGAAATATTATAGCAAGGAAGAAGGGAATAATCTGCACCCTGTGTTCAAATCATATAAATAATTGTTCTCAAGGCTGTGCAGACCAAAGAATAATCAATTTGAACTGCAGCAAGGAAGAAGTAGATTAAGAATAATTGGAGGTGGACTGCATTGTAAAGTGTGTTTCGGGCGGGGGGTGGGGGGGAGGTGTTATCCCCTTTTCCATTTTGTCCCACATTTTTTTCTCTAAGCTTTTTCCTAAAGCTGGTACTGCAAAAGAAGATGTGAGTGGGTCGTAGCAGGAATACAGTCTGCTTAGAGAGTTGCAGGGTGGAAGGAATTCAGCCTTTTCATCCCACTTCCCGCTCTGTTCCAGCTACTTGTTCAGGGGGCCCAGGGCAATGTATAATATTACTGTTGCTGTGCTGTGATTCTGGATACGGCTGATCCAGACAGTCTTGGACGATACAATCAGTCATCAGTGACGGATGAGTGTGATAGCAGGAATGGCTTTTGTAATCATTTGGAGTCTCAACCAAACACCAACAGAATTCCAAGGAATCTTCTTCTGGTTCTTCTTTTGGCCAAGAGAAGGCCTACCTCTCAGTGCAAGAAAAATCCTGTCTGTCAACGGTGGAAGGGTGAGAACATCTCAAAATAGATGTTACAGAAATCTACAATGGAACCTGAATCCAGAATTTGATTTCCTTTTGATCTAGACCACAATGATGTGGAGAACTGGCACTTCATCCTGGATGATGAGCACATGTTTTTGTACATAGCACCCAGAAGAACCCTTCTAGGGCACTGCAGCCATGCAAGCTGTGCTAGAACTGACTTTACTAAATTGCATGGTGGCTGCAAGGGACAAATTGTGCTCTTAATTAGTCCATTCTGCCTTGTAGACAATGCTTCTAGCATTTCCCTAGCTGTTGATTAGCTACCATCCAAAGGAACACAAAACAGTTGTTTCAATGCCAGTCACAGTGTCATAAAAATGACAGCTTCTGAGATGACACCTTTAATGTTCTTGAACTGCATTGTAGATACAATTTTGATAATCCAATGAAAAAATATTTGGGTTGAATCTAGGCTATTTCTTGCTCTTTTAGTTGTGGATGTTTTTTTCCCCACACCAATAACTTGCAGGGAGAAAAAGAAATCAAGACAGACCTAATGATTTCAATTAAGCACCTGATGTTTTTACTTTCTTTTTTTTTAATCCATTAAATTCGCACTGAAATTTTTTAAGGTTAATAGATTACCCCTGAACCCCAAGGAAATCAGGCTTCCTGTGCCTGCCTGTCATTTACTGGAGTGGTTACTTATCTGTCAATATTTCTTCCTTTTTTTCAAGTCCCAGGTCTACTTGATCTTGTCCATTTGGCACTGCTGGAGGAATAACAAGTTTCTTCCCATCATGCACCATTCTGGGATACATCATGACAGAGAAATCTCAAAGCCCAGGTCAATTATAACAGAAGATGTGTAGCACCTCTGCCCCCATGGTGTCTTCTGGGGATCTACCTGGCAAAATGATATAAAACTATTTCTGAAGACATCCCATGATCTGGTGCTACTCAGAACTAAGTCACCAGCAAAATGTAAGGAAATCTGCATATGCACTGCCACTTGCCTTCCTGACTGTTTACCCAAGTCCAGTGTGTGAGGGGAGGGCCAGGGGCTGGGGCCGGCAGATTCTTCACACGACGGTAATTACTTTTTAATTAGAATTCATTGAATGCAGATGGATTCTTCCCGTACTTTCTCCCACTGATGATTTTAATATTCCCTTGTCAGGCATTACGAGGCAGTAACTGACAGTGAGTTACATGAAGTAATCCTGTAGCTGGTAGCAGCTTACATAAAGTAACCAACTTAACCATTTGTCTTAGGTAAAATATGAGCTCCGTCCTCGCTTCTTGCCGAGGAGTCTGTCACCAGCTCCTTGATGTAGTGTTTGTTTACTCTCATTCCTGCAGGAGGAAATATCGTAGTTCATGTATCAAATCACTGTAACTGACCGGAGCATTTTTATTTAAAACAATGTGTAGTGACATATTTCTATAGTGTCATTGATCGATTTTCAGGACTTCTAATTTTTACAAGTATATAATCTGACTATCATTTATCTGAGCACACAGCTGTAAAATCTGTGGTAATATCTGATCTCATTATAAAAATCAGCGCTTAAGAATAGAATAGAGTAACTAAATCTGAAACTGACTGGATATTTGCAGTATTTTGATAGAAATAAGAAAGAATTTCAGTTTTTTCTTTTTGCTGCAGGGCCTCTAAACACAATCTGACATGTGATGTATTTTTGAAGTCAAAGTTAATAATTCTCTTTACATAAAAAATAAATACCCCCTATTGAATACACACTCTAAAATTAGAATTGCATATTTCTAAGTAATATACCTAAGGAAAGTGATTTATTCTAATGCAATAATGGCATAGATTTACAAAGCTTGAGTGATACAATGTTTCTCGTTATGGTTGTAAAATATTTGTTGCCACTGTGGGATTTTCTAGATCATTATTTTAAAAAAGGAAAAACCCACTTTGACAGATGAACTGGGGCCATTCTGAGCAAATCACAGATACTTCATATAACAAGGCCTCCAAAGAGGGGAGCACAGACTTATTACTATGGCAACCCAGATCAAAACACTATTTTAGTGGAGAGTTTCCAGTTTTACAATGCAATGATGATTGTTTATAGTACCATTGAAACCAGATTCAGCAAAGGTTCAAGAAATGAGCTGACAAGAGGAAAATCATTATAGATAAACTGGGGATACTTGAATGACATATTGTGGAATCTGCTATTATTTGATCAAATGATGAAATTGTTACATAAAGATAGACAAATAATGGTAGATGACATGGTCTGATGGACCATATTTTGTTAGTTGTGTATATGGAAGGTAATTACTGGTTCAGATTTACAAGAGCAGATTTAATAATAGCAATTACTTTAAAAAAAAAATCCTTGTTTTCTAATTCTCCCTAATAATTTGAGAAGATTTAAATTTTTCAAATATGTTCCTTCCCAAATCATTCAGTAGTACCTACATGACAACAAACATCACAAACACCTCGTATTTAGATGGCACCTCTGGTGGGGTGGTTTTTCATCTGAAAGTGTATCAGACGACACATGGTCTGGATGATGCATGTTTAATCCCACAGCAAGTTTGTTATCAGCTAATTAGCACTTAAAGGCCGTTAATCCTACAGCAGTGAACCTCTTCAAACCTCTCTCAATCATGTGGTGGCAGGACGAGGTAATTCTCTTGTGGCAATAGCCTAGGAGCAGCTCTGGGCTCCCTCCAGCCAGTTTCTGCCTTGTATCTGCTGGCCCAGGGAATGAGCTGCTTGTTAACCTCCTTCCTTGCTGTAATGGTCCTATTGGTTTCAGCATAGGAGCCAGAGGAGTCTGGGGGCACGAATGCATTTTCTGTTTAGGATTATTTCTCATGAAAATTACTTGCTCTGGCTTCCTGCCAAATTCATCCTTTACCTCAAGATTTTGAGTAAGTCAAGACCGTTCCCCTTAACCTTTTTTGCTGTCCAACTCCTCCTCAACTTTATCTCATTAATGCTTAAAAGCCTGAGCTCACCTGTCCATGTAACCAAGGGCAGTGTGATTAAAGCTTCTGCTCCCACAGCACAAATAGAGAAAGCTCTTAGTGACTTCTCTAGAGCCTGTAGTAAAGCACCTGTGTGGAAAATTTCCCTGTTTGATAAAAGCAAAACTATAAAGAAGACAACTGACCACAGCAAAATTTCTGTACCTGGAAAAAGTCTAATCATGTCTGAACACCTACAAGCGCAGGTCTTCCTTCCACAAGAAGAAGCTTGCTTTGGAGTTTCTCTTGGGAGTGGTCGATGGAGCAGCTCTGAGAGCAGCACCCCAGGATCGGATGGGATGTGCTTCTACCTCTTCACCCCCAAAAATGTTTTGCCTGTTCAACACTCAAGGTGAAAGCATCTGTAACATAGGGTACTTTATGCTCTGAAAGAAATGAGAGATTTACAGAAGCCTTTAAACATTGGAATGGATGCAGTGCTTTCAGAAGGGTGATTTACTATGTAGTTTCTGTATTATAGTAGGTGGAGAGAATTTTCCTCCTTGTGAAGCTTGAAACAAAATTTTGCCTTATATTTGATATTTCGGATGATGTAAGGAAAGCATTTCTGGTGTAGTCATACTTGGACCAGAATACAAAAGACATCTTTTAGTAAACTGTGAAGCTTTAACTTGCTCCAATGACACTTACCCAGCAAATCATTTTGAACTTGGAAGCATTAGAGAGGTCATGTTTTTTACACAGCTGATCTGTGGCTGAACAATCTCTTTTTAGACATTAAGAATACCTAGGATTTTTTCAACACCAGATATCATGTCTCATCCGTGAATTACATTTTCCTGAATTTATTATGACCATTTCAAGGAAAATTAAGCCACTCCATTAGCATCTGAGACAGGAGGACCCTTCAAAAATCCAATCCAATAGAGCAGTTGAAAGTATTTATTGCTCTTCCCTAATACACTCTACTTTCTCTGCCACGCAAGGACTATTCAGACATCTTCATACAAGTATCAAGAGCATGTTCCTTGTCTCAGCTCCTAAGAAATGGCACTGGCACATACTTAATTATGCAGCAATTATAATCTAAAAGACTTCCCAGGATACAGATTGAGTTCCCACATGAGGAAGCTGCACGTGTTTTCCGCTGATTCCCGAGTGGCCACACTCTCTTGCCTTTTCCATCTAACCTTGCAAACATCTGTCTTCAGCCAAGGAAGCAGCAGCAAAGATGTCAACATCTGTTCTGTTCAGCTAAGTACAGCACTGATGTTAAAATTTTCCGAGATCATTGGTGTCCTACATTATTAATCGAGTGCCTCAGAAATAATTCGCCTGTTGACAGACTATTTTCCTGTCTTCAAAGTATGGTCAGAGCTCATCTTTATAGTATGGAGTATGGATGAAGGCAACTAGGTTGCAGTGCAACTGGTGAGGATTTGCTTGTTCACTTGAAGGTCATAAGAAGCAGCTGATGGAACTGGCAAGGTAACTGCAAGTCCCTCATTGCCCCTCATTTTTGACAGTTTATTTTGGGGTGTCCCCATTTCTCGTGAGTTACAGGGAGTTCATGTAACAGTAATGGCAAAGAACATGCTTTCCATTTATTTGTCCTCATTCACCAGTATTTACATCTGGTTAGCCAGCTTAGCTGGTTGTTCTTTTTGCTGGGGTTGTTGCTGTGTAGTCAATGGTAGGCAATGTCTGAAGCTTGTGGTCACTTGTTGCCTCAGCTTTCCCTCTGGCAGTGCTTCCTGCATCTCTGCTCTATGAAGGTTATAGGTTATGCTGAGACTAGGGATACCAGAGAGATGGTTTCTCCCTATGAGATCCCTTAATGGCTGAGATAACTGAGACAGTGAAGGTACCAGTCTTCACATTTAATGAGGTGGTATACACCATACACCTGTGCAGGGTATTCTTTTTTTTTTTTTTTTTTTTTTACGTTGGGCCCTGCTCAGTCTGACACTTACATTCTCTTGGTCTTCAGAGCTCCTTGTCAGATTGCTGTCTGAGGCCTCTGGTGGATGTGGGATGGTAAAAATGACCCAAGCATGAATTTTTCCAAGTCAATTTAAAAAAAAATCTGAAAATATGAGGTTTTCTCATTTTAATATTAGATAAATACAATTCTTAAATTTAAAAAAAGCATCCAACACCAGAGCGATGGCCATTGTAAAACCCTTCCTAGGCTGGCCAAAGAAAGCAATATTATCTGGCCATAAAATATGAGAGAGAAATAGAACAACTCTTTGGCTCAAAAATTTCTCTGTTCTCCTCTTGGTCATTTTCTTCATCTCCCAGCACCAACATGTAGCAGTCAGAATGTCTTTAGCATTTTATCTTCAGCTCACAGAGCAAGTAAGACCTTTGTTTCACAGCACCTTCCAGATACAAAATATTCCCTAAATTTGAAATGCAGAACAGCTCCTAAATTTCAGAGAGCTGCCAAGTAAAAATGCTTTTGTGAGGTGCAAGGATGGCTCAGGGGAAGACTACCTCCAAAGAGAGCAGCCTGTGTGGGTCTCTGCTCTCACATATATGTTAGGAAATAATTGCACAGCCTGCTCATCTCATCATCATGCTTAGAAGTCAGCACAGCTTTAGTCCTTCCCAGCTCCCCTGCCACAGGATAAATCCTCTCCAACCATCTCATCTATCAGCTTTGTGTAAGTGCTCTGTCCAGCTCTCTGCACTGTTTTCATCAAAAAGCACTGTCAGGTTGAAAAGTAGATGACTTACTTCCCCAAGTGATCTGAACAATTCAGTGCCACAGACACATCTTTAATGCTGAATAATCATCCCCCTTTCCCAAGTGATTTTTTAATGGCTGGGGCTGCCTTCCATCGTGTGCCAACCAGAAGGAGCTGTGATTAAGCCCCGCACTCCATGATTTCCATCCAAAATTTTCTGCTCAGTGGTGACAAAATTGTATGTAGTTTTCACTAAACTCGTCTTCAGTTTCCCAGTGGCTTTTAGTATGTGCAGATAATTCAAAATAAAGCCTCTTGTCACAGTAATATGTATTCTAGCGTAGCACGGAGGAGCTGTTTCACCATGTAAAAGCCATATTGCCAAGCTGTATTATGCTTTACCTGTCACCACGCCAGGAAACATTTAAGAAGGAAGGAAAACAAGGAGAGTGCATGTGTTGCCAGCCATTTAATATAGGCCATTTACTTATTAAACTGTGGAAAGGTGCTAGAGTTTAAATGCACCTCTTTTTTTTTTCTTTTTTTTTTTCTTTTACCAATAGCAAAAAAGCTGAAGGATTTTGCACAGACCATATACTGTTCAGTGTAGCTAATTTGAATCTGGACTATTTCACTTGGTCTTTATGGTTCGCTGGTCTTTCCTGTGCCTCAAGGGGTTTTGTGTTTGTTTTCAGGTGGTTTATAACACCCTAGAAAGTGAGGTTTGGGCTGAGCAACCGGTTTTGGTTTCTGTGAGGAGGGATTGCATGGCCATTGGGGCAAGTGGGGACAAGGCCAGCCCTGTCCCATGCAGAAATTTCCCAGTGTAAGCATTTTGCCATTGTACTGCATCATCACCGTGCCAGCCCAAAGCCCTGAGCCTCCTGCTAGCATTTCCCATGCAACAAATGGTCACTCTGAGCACAGGTGACACTCTGATAGAGGAATGCTGGAAAATGAGACCAATTGGTCCCTTTCAGGGGATGCCCCATTCATAAGACAGTGTCACTCTTCAGTTCTGTTGGAGGGGACAGACTGATTTATGGGTCCTGCATTTCAGTGAGAAGATCTGGTATGAAGCACCACCATAGAAGTTGTCGTAAGTAGCTATGGCATTGTGGGTATTTTTAATTTGTACAATTCCACGTCCTTATAGTTTTAATTGTTTGATCTCTCTGTGGTTCCTTTTGGCAGTTTACACAGTGTTGATATGTTACAGTGCACTTTGAGAATAAAAATTCAGATCACGGATGCAGAGTAGCTCA
Organism: Phasianus colchicus; assembly: GCF_987193195.1. NCBI lineage: Eukaryota > Metazoa > Chordata > Aves > Galliformes > Phasianidae > Phasianus > Phasianus colchicus. Next base: position 17,446,778 of record NC_143444.1, on the reverse strand, counting down.
TGGAGAGCATCTCTTCTAGGCTTTGCCTTACTGAAATGTGGAGCTATGTGCCTCATTTCAACATGTCCTGGAGTATGACTTAAGCACTGTGCTAAAACCCATGGAGACAAATGGTTGTTTCAAAAAATGAGGTCGATGAATGTTGTTTAAGTCTTGTTATAACGTGATCTACTGTGATCAGGTATGTTATCCTGTCACTTGAGCATGTGTCAGTGTAATGTCGTTTTAATTCAGGGCACGGGGGGATAAGAGGTGCCCTTGATTTACACTTGTTTCCATATAAGAAGCTCAAGCTATGAGGAGGAAAACCTGAGCCAGGCAAGGTGTTGTGCTATGAGGAAGACACCACAAGGACTTCATAGGGCTTAAAATGTGGGCGAACACTACTAAGGGTGGCAACAAATCTATTCTGGACCTCTAAAGAGGCTTTGTTGGGGATCAGGAGAAAATAAGGCTGCTCTGAATCACATGAGCTGTGAAGGAAGATTTTGAGGCTGGTTTCCCAGTAGCCCTTGCATAGAACCTAAGGCACTGACTTGAGTGATCCATCCTTTTTCTTTAAGCGTTTTGAAAAGACGGTTTCAAAGTGGAAACAAAAGACACAAATAGATGCAATCAGCAGGTCTTTCCCCCCTTTTTTCCCATTCTTTCCCTCCTCCTCCTCCTCAGATGGTGCTGTCTCACTAACCCTGACAGTCATCTTATTGGTCCCCTCTTGACTGGCCTCTAAGTCTCCCCACCTGGTGCTCCAGTGCTAATTGGTACAATTAGCCTCTCCCTCCCTGGGCTAATTGCTAATGACTGTCTCACTGTTCTCATGGGGACTAGAAGAAACACGCAAAAGGAGGGGGGCTGCAATCACAGAAACACCAAGGGAGAACCATGGAGCAGGGATGGTTTGGTTTGTTTTCCATTTTTCTCATATTCACTCCTGCAAAGCACAGAAATTGTCTCTGAACAACCTCTGAACATCAGAGTGTTGCTCTGGTGCATACTACCAAGAAAGCAGCAGGCCTGGTCAGCCCCAGGAAGCCAGTCACAGGGGCTGTATGGCCCATCACAGGATTTCAGCACTGGAGCCCCTAATTACCACATGGTAAAACTCCTGAGCTCTCTACCCAAGGTATTTGTGAGATGCATATTATGCAAACACCTGTCTGGAGAATATTGCTGAAAGTTACTCAGAGGTTTTCAGTAAAGTTAATATCCAGATTGTTTAAAAGCAACTGTGAATAAAAGCCCTATTGGCTCTTCAAAAGAATAGTGTGATTTCTACAAAACAAACAAACATGCTCTTAAAGCTGCTACCTATTTAATATTAATTCAAGGATTTGTTTGTGACTGTATTTGAAATGGCTGCAGATGTCAGGTTGTCCTCTCTTGTTCTGAGCAGATAGGGTGCCTTGGTGACAGGAATCAGATTCAAGTTAGAGATCAGATTTATAAAAGAAAATATTGGAATTGTCTTTTCATACAGGGACCTGACAGTACTTAAAATAACTTTGTTTGTTTTTTAAGTAGTTTAAGTGTATAAGTTATACTATTAATCGTTTAATTAAAAAAAAACACCTGATGTTAATCACCTGACATGAATGTAATCAGTGTCAGAATCCAGGTTTTAAAGACAGCTCAATGGCTAAACTCTAGGGAAAGAAAAGGAGTAGATAACATCTTCCTATGGGTAAATCACGTGTTAGCTAACCTGGCTGAAATCAGTAGATGAAGATTGAGAGGGGATGCTCAGGGATACAACTTTCCAAATACATGTTTCCAGATGAGGGCTGGGGAGCTTTCCTCGATGTGCATGTAGCTCATGCCATGTTGACGAGTTAACCCAGCTGAGCAGAAGAACAGAGTCAGCTCAGTGGAAGATCAAGCTAAACCCGAGTGGCACCAAAGCCAGTGTCATGTACTCAAAGAGCTTCACCTGCATGGAATGATTTTGCATTGGTTTAACCTACAGTAAACAGCTTGCCCCCTGGCTTAATCATGGAAAGGGAGGAGTAGACAGGGAGTCCCAGATGGGCTGAATTTAACCTGGAGATCTAACCTCTGTGGACAGCACCATGCAGGACTGTAAGTAGGTGCTCTATTATCGTGTAGATACTGTCTGATGCTCTCTGTGTCACTTAGCAGGCAAATGGAGAGCCTTTCGGCTCAGAAACACTGGGTTTGTTGGTTAAACTCTCTAAAAGTACTGCTGAATGTAAAATTTTTACATCCAGGAAAGAAAAGCTATGGAAGTTAGAAAAGAGATCTCCACAAAGGTGATTTCATGAACCAGCCCTGAAAGAGAGAATACTCATGGATGAGAGCAGCAATAAGGTATTTGCTATTTTTGAGTCCTTGTATGCGAACTGGCAGAAATCAAGCCTCTGTCAAGCCTGATCTGCAGCTAGTGTTACTGCATTTTCCTGATGAAATGACCTCTTTGTGATGAGGCAGTGTTTATTTCAAGCTATATAATATCTTGTGCCATGCCAACTTCTTAAGTATTTGCTTCAGGTTTGAGCTCAGATTTGTGTTCTTCTTGTAAAGCTATTCATACATCCAGGCGCTGGGGTGTACATCAAGTTGTAACTTGTGGATAGACACTGACATTTAGGGAAAAAAAATCAGTCCAGGAAAGCATCTGCCTTGAACAAAGGTTTAAGGAACTATTCTTATCTCATGTAGTGGATGGATGGATGATGCAGGGCACTTCGCTGCCTTTGCTGTGAACTTGACACTGTGCTGCTTGCATGGGGAAGGCTGTGTGGGGAGGGGGGCAGAGGTTGGCGCAGATGACCTGAAGCAAGGCGGAGGTAGGCTGGGCCACTGAAGCACTCAGTGCCCTTGAGTAAGTGGCTTGACTTGCTCATTCCTTAGGGTGACCTTGGACAAGGCTCTTAAATTCCTTTTCATCCGTCAGCCCAGCTGGTAAATTTGTTTGAGGGTGAAGAAACACCAAAATGACATTGAAAATCAAGTGGTGCCCCTGCATTGCCCTTTCCGGGGTAAACAAATCATACCCCCAACATTCCCTCCAGCCCACCACTGGGGGCTTTCAGTGTGTCCTTTGTGGAGCCCTGTGGAAAAGCCTGGGTGCAACATGAACTACACAAACGGTGCAGTTGCATATTCAGATATAGTGCAATGTTTGTTCATCTCTCAAAACGTATGTACTGTGCTGATCACTGTATTATCTGTGTGCTTTCTGCTAATTAGCAATGCAAATATAGAAAGATTCTTCTCCTTCTCTCCTTTTCCATAAGCAGCCAAATATACGTTACATTTTTTCACTGTTATCTTTTCTGTGATAGAAAAAAATCTAGACATAATAAACCGGTGTGTTCAGCAGCTAGTGGAAAGATAATATTATAAGTGTGAAAGATGGTTTTCCTGAAAAAGGACAGTTTTATTCACTGGCTAACAGAAAGCATTAGTTTTACAGTTCAGGGTAGAAACTGCCATAATTCTGGTCGTATTGTTTCTTCTGGCAGGGAATAAACTCTCTCTCTTTTTTTATACCTAGAGGTGAGTTTTTACTCTTTCTCTTTGAATTACGTTGGTGGTCATCAGAGTGGTGGTGGAACAAGAGTGTGATGTTGCTGGAGTACTTCAGATGTAGTTGCTCAAAGCACTGCCACTATAATTCAAAGTGAAGAGAGTAAAACTTACAGCAGGCGCTCCAAAATGGAGGACACCGAGGTTTTTGTTTACTGTCCTCGTCCTCCTTCCCTTTGGGCAAGAGCCAGCATCTGACATCTGCATTGCTTGGTACGTGGAGTTATCCAGCTAGTTATGCACTGCTGCAGCACACAAGCTGGCTGAGCAGATGAAGCGGGCATGGGGAGTGGGAAGGAGAGGACTGAGCAAGAGGAGGTACCCCTGGTGCCTTCAAGGAAAACAAAGTCACCAGACACATCCTTTGGGTACAGTAGCTGCTTCCTGCAAGTGATAGTTCTCATCAAGACAAGCAGACTGACGCAAGAAATAAAATAATTAGAAAGCACCTGCTATAAATAAAGAGTTGCAGAGCTGTAGTCAGTGGTGTCACCACCAAAAGTCCTGTTGAGGCAAAAAGAAAAATGAGTTTGTTTCCATGATTTTTCATCCTTAACCTCAACTTCTTTTCTTTCTGCAAAATATTTAGGCAGATTTTTCTTTTCGTAAACTTCATTATAAGTCACAAATTTATATTATACCTATATTCATAGCAGAATGTGTATTTATATATGACGGATTTGGGTCAAATCATGAATATAAAAATCCAAAGATTCAACAAATTTGAGCATTTGTGATGCTATTATTTGCAGTTCCCCTTTGGATTTGTTTCTAGAAAGGATTCTGTGGAGAGTCATATGATTTGTTATGGCCAGTCCCAAATACATCATTATTTCAGAAAATATTTCCACCAGACCAAGTGTGGGTGTTCTTCCACCCATGGAGTGGATTGTATGCCCTCAGCACAGATATCCCAATACATGAAAATAGTCACCTGGTCATGCCAGCAGCTCTTTTGAACTGCTGAACACAGAACCTTCTCCTACTCATTTTCCTGAAATGAAACCAGATCAGGTTCCTGGCCTGAGCTGTACAGTGGGACAGGAAAAATATTCTCTGTTTTGTACTTCTCATGGTTCCTGTCCTAACAGCAAACAGCATCAGTTCTGTCCTCAGTGATATCTCCACTGATGGAGATAGCCCATAGACAGGTCTATTCCAAATTTAAGAGAACGACCTCTCTAGATGCTTATGAATATAATGGATTTTAATATATCGCTGACATTGTGTGTGCATAAACAGAACTTTCTTCCAGTGAGTTTCCTCTGGTTTTGTTTTTGTTTTTTTTTTTTTAAGCCATTTCATAAGGGGGAAAAAATGCCAAACTTTTCTTTACAGATTGCCTGAATATCTGTAATTTATGGCAGCCCCTCAATGCTGGAAGAAATTACATCACATCCACATGAAAAAAAACAACCTAGTGGAAAGAGTGAGATTCAACATAAACTTGCAAGCCCTGCTTATAATGTGAAGCAACAATATGTGAACATACTGTTCTGCTGCTGCTACTCTGGAGAAGGAATGAGGGTAAAACGTGTGAGAGAGCCACAGTTAAATTACTCACTATTAGCCCCTACAGTGTGCTTCCAACCTGTGTTGATATATATATACAGAGAGAGCGAGAGTGTCACAGTTAAATTTTTTTTACTAGTATAATGAGGAAAGAGACCAACAGAAGAAGTTCCCTTGGCTAATTTTCTAGCCAGCAGCCACTGCAATGTTCCCACTAGGAGAAACTGAAGAAGTGAGAGAGTGATATAATAAATAATGACTGGCTCTGCTGGTAAGGAGAAATTATCACTGTGCTTGGGGGATCTAAGTATGTGCTCACCCAAGATATGTGGAGGGGGATGGGGCTGGGAGTGCTCAGTTGTGTCTCTAGAAGAACGTTCAGCAATGTTTGAATGAAAAAGGACTTCAGCCACCACACAGCCTGAATAAACTAAGAATGGGAAAGGCTGGATGGAGCTGTCTGAATGAGACGTGAAAAGAAGACAAAGGAGTATCAAATCTAAGATCTTGGTTTAAATCTGCTCCTGAAAAAGGTAGGTTTAAAGCAATGGGTGGGTTCACAGCCAGGCCCAAGAGCTGAGGTCCTAACTGACATTCCCAAGGGTGAGTTCCTGTGATGCTTGCCAAGACAGGGCCATCTGGTCCTGGTCAGACTGATGGTGGCAAGGAAAAAGATGAAGAGATGCACCATTCCTATATTTAACTTATACATTGGATAAAGCAATGACAGGAAACACTGGGGAAAAATTTTTGTCTGCAGCTGGGATAGCATTTGGAGGCTACTGTGAGTGGCACAAGAGTCCATGTGTAAAAGAAACTTTGTGTTTTGTCAATACCAGCTTTTCACCATGAGTTTTTAGGGGAGAGGCTGAAGAGGCTGCTCTTGGCTTGGGACCTAACTGTGGCCAGGGCTGGGAGGCTGAGCCAGGGCTACAGCTGCTCTTGTGAGAAATAACAGTAAAATAATTAATCTCTAGCTGTAATGGCCCCTCTTGCATAGAAATTAGCCATGTTTTAAAATCTGGGAGGCTTTTTCTTTATTGAAGACTAAAAGGAGGAGCAAACCGAGATAAAGTCACGTCTACACAGCCGTGCAGTATATGGATGTGTCTGTGTGCTTCTTTTCAAAGCTCCGTCTTGCAACATGGCACTTGCCCCTGCAGGCAGGCGTAGTCCTTAGAAACATAAAGGTGCAGTTCAGAGAAAAGGTCTCTTACAGGAAAGAAAAGAAGTGTTAGGGCTTAGCTGAACACAATTAGGCTTGGTGTAGGGCAGCTGGGTAAGATGCAGTGGTCCGTGATCCAGAAGATGTCAGATCAGATGGTCAAATGGTTTTGCCTACCCTTAGGTTCTATTAATTAAACTATATGGAAAAAATCCTGTGAGTTGTATTTGCTAAAATCTCTTGACCTTTGGTGGTGATAGAGTGAGATTGGCTATTCTTCTGAGATTTGTGTTATTTTAACAAAAAACCTCTGTAGAAAGGCTTGGATAATTTTGGAGCCCTCTAACTTGAATTAGATTTCTGTTTCAGGCTCCCTTGCACTGCGCTATTTTAGATTCTTTATGAAGCCTCTTTTTGTGTTTCTAAACATTATATGCTACTTTCTGTATTTTGCACGTGTACTGGCTTATATACAGAAATAAATAATCTGGGATTTAATGTGATTTAGTTGATCCAAGTGAATTCAACTTTCACAAAAAGAGTTGAATATTCTGCTTCCTAAGCTACCTTTCAAGCTTTTTCACAAAAGAAAAGCAGCACCCTTTTCCTTGTGCTCCAGCATCATAAAAATTTGCATGGTGAGATGCATTTCTCACCACATACCAACTGCAAATTGTATTTGAAATGGAAAGTATCAATTAAATAAGCCTTTCTGAACTGCCTGGTGACAGCTGCCACACTGCTGAATGTTGATGACACTTATGATATCAACAGATTTAGGCCCTTGCACTGGAGATTACAGAACGTTATCTAGCCACTGAAATTCTGGTTTAACAAGCAAATTAAGATCAGAGTCTCAATCACTAAGGACTGAAATGTTCACTGGGGGAAGCCTTTTCTCCATTAGCATACCCAGCTGAATCTTCACTGGTGCTAGTTTGGTTCAGCAGTTTCCAAACCTGCGTGATCTAATAAAGGGGCAGAACAGGATGGTTGTGCTGGGTCAGCCAGCTCAGATTGGCAAAATCACTCTGGAAATGCAGGGGTGTTTTGAGGAATTGAGACTGAGGAAGATCGCCCTTGGCTGGCCCAGCCAAAGCCTTGTCCCGGCTGAAAGGCACAGTGCTGCCCTCCACCACTCAGCCCCAGCACAGTGGGTATCAGGAGGCAAGGCTGGACATAAGGAGAAGTTTATGTTTTCAGCTGAACGGATTTTCCTGTCCTATTTAGGAAATACTTGTTTTCTGAAGCCAGATTTCTTTTGAATGAATGCAGCAGGTTTGAATAATGCCACTACTGTGTATTTTCCCCAGGTTGCAGTTCCTGGGCTGAGGTGAAAGACCCTCTCTTGCCAACAGAGAGACTTCAACCAGGATCCTCAGCATCCCTGATGGATGGTGTGCCCGCAGAGCTGTTGGCTGGTATATGATAGGGTTTTGCCCTATGGTGGTGTTTTTGTTGTTTGTTTGTTTGTTTGTTTGTTTTTTGCTGAATTTATGAAATCTTGGATTTAGTCCCAATGAGTTTTTTCTTTTTTAATTCTAGAAAATCTTCAGAAAGCAGCTAGAACCATCCTTGTTTCCACAGGACCTTTAACCCACAGTGAAAGGGAGGTGTTGTTACAGTGTATGATGCACAGAAAAAGGAGTCATTTAGTAAAAGCAAAAAAAATGGTGCCACTAACAACTGAAACATCACTTTAAGAACTGCCTCATCTCTCTATCACATTATCTCCTTTTCTACATGCTTTGGGCATCTTTGAGTGGAAAGAATCTCAAGTAGACAGGGCAACATTTGATGTGCCACTGCCAACACATGGAAAGTGCATGATCCAGCACCTGCAAAGTCTGGGAAAAAGCATGGCGTGGGTATTTCTCTTATGAAGAGCAGATGCACTGCATTTTTTATATGAGCCATGTGCCTAATCATGACTAGCGTACAGTACTTAGCTTAACAGTATAAACTAGACCCTGAGAAATACAGCTATTGTGATCTTTTCATTATTTATCCATTCTAATCTCTCTCTGTTAGGAGACTGTATATAATTTTTTTACTTCTGCAATAAATTATATAACTAAGAATCTCTCTATTTTTTTTAAATTCTGTCTTAAAGCACTCTGTTGAATAATGTTAGCTACATATATGTATTAATACTAAAAGTGAAAATAATATGCTAAGCTTTTCTACTGGAGTGCATATTAGGAAAGCCATTAATGTAGCAGTATGTCTGACACTGGGGAGTTATAAGAGCAGCTTCAGCTATGCAAGCACTGAGACCTTGGTGTTGTATGGCCCAGCACCAAAGACCAGAATATTCATGCTAAATTGTTTGATTTCTGTGCTTTTAATATCCTGTTTTAAATTTTTTCTCCTCAGATTCTGTACAGAATATGGCACTTATAGCTGCCACTGCTGCCATCAGAAGTGCTTATTTTGCCAATGGAATTTAAATGACATCTGGATGTGAGCCTTGCCTCAACACTGCAGCCTGGAAATGGCAGAATCCCTAGCATGAAAAAGGTGCGTAAGAGATGCTCTCATCTGAGAATAGTGATCCAGGAGCCATGGCTTTTGCAAGCACCCCCCTCAGTAGACCTGCGCCCACAACCATCTGTGGACAAGAAGGACAAGGACACAAATATGCCCTTCCAGTCTCAGGCCTAAGACACACTCCCATGCAGCCATCCTTCCTGCAGCCTGAGCCCTGTGCTGCCAGAAGCCTGTGCTGCAGGAGGGCATGGGTCTGGCTGCTTGGGGCCTCTCTTAATGCCCCATAGAGTCAGTAAGGAGAGAGCTGGCTCCCATCTTGTCCTTGGATATTCTTCCTCTCAGTGGTTGCCCTCATCCCCTTGGTTACTTTTCCCTCTGGGAGAACCAAGCTGAGTAAAAGAAATGGGGCAATTTTGGTCCTATGGGATCTATTTACTGAACTAGAGGACCAGTGCAGCATATTAAATATTAGTACTGTTGATTTGGAGACAGGCTTGCAGAATTAACTTTCTGTGTCATAAGGTTAGGTCCCTGCCTTTCAAAATTCCTTGCATGACCATGAAGAGCCAGTGTTGGTCCATCTTAATTCAGGATTAAAACTCTTCAGGATGTACCACTTTTGCAGCTTCCCTGCTGCCTTCCTTCCCTCGCACCTCATAGCAGCAGGCATCTACAGTAATGGAGAACAGTTGTATAGTTGAAGGAAAAACCAAGAGGTTTGAAGACCAAGTAGGCAACCCTCCTTGTTCCCTGCCTTGTGGAAGAAAAAACATTGTGCCCACGGATGTAGGGCCCTAGGGTGATTTTAAATTGACTGAAGACGCTACTTCTGTGTGAAGTTTGGCTGCAAGAACAATGTGGTAAAACACACATTACCACTTTCCTACATTATAGTTAATCACTATTTTCTAGAACAGTTAAATTGCCATCCCCTCCCAGAGAATAATTACTGCTATTTAATTGTATTTATAATTTAGTATACACCTGAAAAATGTGCTGTAAAATATCAGGGGGGTTCCCTTTAATACTGGTGTTCCATTTACAAACTGTCACATTTATAATGCGTCTTTAATCTTCTGTGGTCTGCTAGAATTTTATATTAAAGTCTGCTTTGTGCTTTAAATATTAAAGATTCTGCAGTACTTCAAAAGGTGATAATGCCTGATGCTCTGGTGGTGCTTAAATCTCAACAGCTAAATATATTGAGGAATGTTCGGTGGCCCTGGCTTAATTAAACATGTATGTGTATTTTCAAATGCAATCTTTTTCTGCTTGTTAGGTTTTTGACAAACCTCCAAACAGGTCCAGGTGGAACAAAGCATGTAAACAAGCTTGTGAATGCAAGCTTAAAACACTCAAATTAGCACCTTCTTACAATTAATATGCAAACCCTGGGATCTCTGTTATTGATAATGCCATTTAATATTATTTGCAGCTGTGCCTTACGTTCTAGCCTTTTCATTTTTCTAAACCATGTCCACTTTAATTATGTAAAGATATACTGTTAGAGACTAGTCATCCAATGAGATGCTATTTACTGTGAGAAACTTACTTTACCCTATGTAACAGAGTATAAATTACAGGGCTGTGATAGCATTTCAATGTGCTATTTGTTTTGCAATGTTTAATGGTCTAATTTAGCACATATGGCTAAATCTGGAACCACCAAGATACGCACATAGGTTAACACATGGTCTGTTTATTGTTTCCATTGCTTGTTCACCGCCCCCCATGGGTTAATATGTTCCTTTTTTGCATCCTCTCCTAGCTTGGATAGCAAGTGCTACAGTGAGACAAGGAGACTGCGTAGGAACTGGGACCATAACTGCTGTATGGAGCTCTGCTGGGATCCAGGATGTGAGCCCCTCTCAGAGCCTCACTATGGACTCACGTGTTTATTAGGAGCCAATGCTTCTGTGCAAGTGAAATTGCTCTTGCAGGTTCATAGCAACAAGAAAGGTCTCAGAATGTTATTTTGTTTGTTTGTTTGTTTCAAAATAGCAGGTGAGCAAAGCTGGGCAGCCCCAAAACGTGCAGACCTCATGCCCTACAGTTGGTCTGCTTTTATCACTGTATTCTTTGGCAGTCTTGCCAGTGTGACTGCTCCTGCCCAGTTAGAGTGGTGCTGTCACAGATACTATGTGTAATTAAGTTCTCATGTTAATGACATGCTGCTTTTGCTACTTCAAATAAGTCCCTATCCAAATTCCATCCTGACTTTTTAAAAAGAAATTTGTATTTTGAACTGTTTGTTTCCTATTGAAGTGCTTTAGAAATGCTGCATTTTACAAAAACGAACAAAACTAAACCATGTATGATCACAGACATAGTCATGCATATGTCTGATACCATGCATATATCATCTCTAAATAGCTCTGCATGTTTTTGGGAACATTGCCTTCCAACACTGCATAAATACAGATTGGCCATGATTTAACCAGGGCAGGAAATATTCCATACATGGAGAGATGTGTGGAATTATTCCATTTGCTTTAGTGCAAATGTGCAGAAAGTGTCTGAATGCATTTGAAATGCGATGAAAATATCTATGAATGCACCTGAGAAATGTTCTTTTATTCCGCTGTGATAGGTAAGGTGATGGCAGAAACTGGGGAAGCTGAAATAGAGCTGCTGCAGTTTTACAGGTGAGGCAATGTTAGCAGGAAATGACAAGCAGGCTATAGTTATTATAATACCTAGGGCAAAGCAGCAAGCATACACAGTGATAGACAAATCTAAATTAATGACAGCGTAGGTGGTGTGCCATTTTAATATAAACCCTACTGGAGGGAAACTAGTGAGAATATTACAAAACAGGAATACTAAGGATCATATCTGATCGACAAAATATTTTGCACAGAAAATGTAAGTACGAGCTTGAATACTGCAGTAATTGTATGACAGTGATTATAGCAACTCTATTTTATCAAAGCATTAGAATCCTGATGATTGATTTTGGCACATGTAGGACTACTACAGTTTTAAATCTGTAGAGCAAACACCTGGAGAAACCAAACCCCACACTCTGCCTTTGCATTTTTGTATTCTCCTCTTCAAGCAGTACAGGAGCAGTTAGCTAGTCGTCATTAAGCCCATGTGAGTGAAAATCGTTTGTTTCTGTGTTGAATTCAGCGTATTTTCTCGGTCTGTAACCACCACCTATAATTAAAATGTCATCCTAACAGCATCAAGGTGCAGTGAGTAAAGCAGCTCACCTCCAAACTGCACATTTCACAGAGCTCCACAGCCCCTTGGAAATGGAAGCTCGTAGAAACTGTCTCTGTGATCTTTAATGGATTTTTAAAGATGACAAGAAAGGAAATGGGAAACTAAAGGAATGGAAGACATAAATTCCCTAAAGGTGCATTCTGAAGTAAATCAGAGCAACTGAAAAAGTGAACTCTTTGAGCCCTGGGATATCTCCCAGGTTTTTCAGCCGGACACTTACAGCTTGTCGGGTCCCTGAACACCTCTGCTCTGGGCATGCTTTGACACAGTGAGTCACAGAAAGATGAACAACATCACCTGAAGTGCTGTTTGAGGGGCAGAAAATTGCTCCCATTGCACACTATGCTGCCTTTACTCTAAATCACATGACTTATTACAACCTTCCCCTTTATAAAAGTGCCATTTAGGTATGTTAACTTCTCCAGCAGTAATAGGCATGTTTTCCTTCCTTATTTTCACAATGCAGTCAAAGAAAGAGGTGAGATCAATTCTTATAAAATCAAACTGGTATTGTTCTCAGGGCTATGGCTGCATGAAGGCTAAATAACAATAGGCAAGAACAAGAAGCTTAAAAAATCTGTGCTACACAATATGTGTTATTTAAATATGTCTGTTTCTATTAACTATTAGGGAACAATAATAGTTCTCCTTCCAAAGATCTCTGACTGCAATTCTGCTTTGTAGTTCTCAGCTTATAATACAGGTGGAGGCTGAATGCAGTCAAACCCTCTGGAAGAAAAAAACAAAATATTTTTAAGCAGTTGCATTTATTAAACTTATGAAAGTATTAAATGTATATTCATGTAGTCAAGTAATATTTGGATAAATGACATTCTATCAAAATTACATTAGTCTCATGTCTTAATAACAAAATATTTTTGTGTATGCAGAAACAACAAACGACGTGTTTTAGTGGGCTGTGATTTTCTGCAGACATAGTCCTTTTGATGAGAGCTGGTCTGATAGTGAGTGCACCACCTCCCTTGTTTAGGGTATGTGGGCATTGCTGCTCCGTCCCTCCCTGGCCTCCCTTCACACAGAAGCACTGGACTGCACCTGTGGCCATGTTGAGCACACAGCCTTGCTCCTGCAGCCTCTTGGGGTGTAGGGAACCCTGTGGTGAATTGTGCTGGGACAGCCACACCTCAGAATGTGACAGGGTGACCATCAGTGTCTCTGCTGCCTACTTGATATCAGAGCTTTATACTGAAATGTTGGCGGAATTACAGCGTTATATTTACAGCTTAGTTACCTTGGGCTCTTCTGGATGGCTGTTCTCACAAAAAAAAAAAAAAAAAGGTAAAATTGACCTCTTACCACTTATTTGTCTGCAATCTATTGGTAATCAATTTGATTAGCTGATTCTTTCTACAGAAATTCTGCTACAGGAAAACAAAATCCTTATATAGAGTGAAACAATGAATATTGATAAAGATAGCGGCAAGTATTGCCCATTACAGTGCTCTAATGATCTAATGCATATACTAGGGCAGTCACTTCAGACCTCGTTCAAGAAATGTTACTCTGGCTTTCTTCTCTGGTGTCATCGTGACCATAGAAAGCATTGCAGTGCCACTGTTTTCCCCAGCGGCCATAAATATCACCAGTCAGATATGAGAAGGAGAAACATCTGTATGCTCTGGCATTGTGAACTGCATTGTGATTGCACTTTCAAGTGTAAGGTAAAGCATGTACAGATCACTAGCTCTAAACTATTCGTGTTCCAAACCTAATTTTGTGGCCTGGAGAATGCCTGCAAGGTTCTTGTATCATCATCGTCCCCTCTATTTGAATTTCATTAAAATTTTGTGGGGGAGAAAAAAACCAGGGGTTTTAAAAATATGAATTTATTGCCAGCGTGGAATGCAGCTGTGTAACAGGTAGAGGGAAGTCACCAAAGGACAGGAACTCAGTACTCACTGGAC